>NC_136410.1:308305733-308905733 GCF_051521515.1 Lactuca serriola | reverse complement strand
TCATACAATACAACTTGTATGATTCCAAGTTTCTGTCCAATTGAAACTTGGGTGATGAAAAACTTTCTTCATTTGGTAAATTCAGACACTACCACAAATGAAAGAATCAAATCCACTTTCCAATATTGCTATTACTGGAAACATATAAGCAACAATTTTCCACAGATGCCATTGTAAGGATATTTTAAAATAAATAAAATTAAAACCTTTTTTTTCTTTTATTTTAAAACTTGCGGAAAAAACTTATCCTTACAATCCACATGAAAACCTTGTTGTTATCTATTCATAAGCAATATATTATAACTCTTAAGCAACAGCTCAAAATTCTGATTACCGAACCATGCGATCAAAACCCACCTTCGCAATCAGAATCAACATATACTTACTTTAAGCTTCCTATCTTTTCTTTGATTCTTAAAAACATTAGCATGTGACCCATTCACATTATGTAATAAGAATCTCTAAATAGAAACTTAATAGAGTTAGACAGTGGACTTTAACTGAAGTAGAGTCAAACCTCTTGACTTGATCAACCTTATGACCTTTCAGGTGAATAGGGCAGCTTCGCAACCAATGCCCCTTCCTTTGGCAACAAAACACATGGACCCTTTGGTAATGGCACATGAGACTATCTCAGACTTAGCCTTTCACTTTACCATTTGGTCAACCGAGTTGACTATGGCCGATCCCTTTCCATTGGGAAGAGAAATCCTTTTCTAGATATCTAATGCTACCATTGTCAATGTCCATTTAAGACTTGCGAAGTTGTTCTTTTATTCAAATTTACTTTACTGGTGTTCCAAATCATTGCTGATTCCACAACACCAAGCAAATAGATAACATCATTAAGGGTCATGTCATAGTCTGTCTCATAGTAGTCCCAAAGAGACTCACTATGTTACTAAGAAAGTGATTGAACATCCAACTTTCACGAGACTTTGACACCCAACTCTCCCGGCTTGTCAATATGTGACTTTATCTCCAAGATGTGAGCACACATAGACTATGCTTGCCAATAGGGATTGAGTGACTTTAAACTTTTCAAGAACTTGTGGGTGAGGAAGAATAATTGGAGGAGGTGGAGGAAGTGAAGCATGATGTTGAGGGACACCATCTTCAAGAGATTTGGGAAGATCATAGTTGTCTAAACCAGACATCTATAATGGGAGAAAATCAAGTTAGTTGATTCAAAGTCCTTAATATAACACCCAATATGAAATATTAAGGCTAGGACCCAACACAATATTTTATAATTTGGAAGAGGGATACCGTAATCCAAGCTATGAAATATTTGAAGGTAGGCGAATGACGATTCACCAATTTCCACCATGAAAAACGAAATAATTTATTAGGTTTTAATTGGATTTGAAATTCCTAGATCTTTTGAGATTCATTGAACTTTTCAATGACATGTTTCAATCTCGAGTGTGCCCTCTCAAATTTTGTGACTGGGATGCCGAGGATCACAAAACAAGGTGTGAATAACCATACCAATTCACTTGGTACCCTTAATATTATCACCTAATCAATGTGCCGGTTAACCACACACGATCTATTGATCTATAAAAAACATTAAGTCACCCTTCATGATCCTTACTAGTCGAAGTTAGTGTGCCGGTTAGCCACACACGCTCCACCAACGACTTGCTAAGGTACAAAGTGTGAATTCCATGGGCTAGCACCAAATTCACATTTTTCCTAAAGTAACTAAGATTGGGAATTAAATAAAAAAAAATATTTAGTTACTTTATAATATTCATTATACTTTTAATGAGAATTTAAAGTCATTGTCCTACCCGTTCGGCTAACGACCCTCCACCGATCAAGCAAGCGGTGGGTGAGAGTGGACACCCATTAAGTCGCCATTTTATAGGCAACAACCTTATACCCACCTTATAGACCGGCTTCGTGAATGAGGCCTACTAACGGTAAAACGACTTGTTCTTATACATATATATAATAATTAACCATTAATGTTATAAGAGTATAACGGTAGAATTTTAACTTTTAAAACTTCTAGGGTGTGGAATTAAAGTTTGTGTGAGACTTTACAAATTCCAAAACTTGAGGGCAAGTTTTGAACAATTCATAAACTTTTGGATATTCATAACTTATGTGTTTTAATTAAGTGTTTTAAAGCTTTTAATGAAGAGTCTCTTGGAAATCCATAAATTGAGGACAAGTTACGGAGTCCATAAAACATTTATGGGAAAAACTCTTCAAGAAAATGTAACCTACAACTTCTTAAAAAAACATTTAAAAGAAAACCTCTTGGAATTACATAACTTGAGGACAAATTAAGAATTCCATTAAAACACATTAAGATCAAGAATTAACTAACAAAAAAATTGCAAATAATTCCTATGATCTAAAAAAACTCATATGAACATGAACATCCACATCAACAATTTCAAGAATCATATGAACACATATAAAATTGAAATTTTGATTATAACTTTGAAATTGGTCCACCATCATCATTACCACATCAAAAATAGGTTTTATGAGTCCAAAACAGTTTAAGGTAATGATTCTAGACCAATTCCAGCACCAAAACTCGAAGATATGCTGTCTGGGGGTCCAACTCGTCGAGTGCACGAACCAACTCGCCGAGCTGGATGAGTTTTGCCTTGGACTCGTCGAGTCCCTTCATGGACTCAGCGAGTCAGCTGTGCAGACAACATATAAACTTCGATTTTTTGCAATTGGCATCAAGTATTCAAGAAAACAAGCCTAGGCTCTGATACCACTGTTGGGTTTTGAGCAATCTAACACTTCCTAAGTGTACATGCAACCCTAATAAACCTTGGATCTATATTTGTCTAAGTACATGCAAAATAATAATTTTTCCAAGGTTCATAACCTATCTAACATGGCATGGGGTACTTTTAAACATAAAAGAATTAGATGAGATTACATACCTTTTGATGATGAGTTTGATTCCTAAGGAGTTTGAGGGCCAAGCACCAATAGTGTGAATGCCTCAAATGGAATCACAAATCACCACAAACTCTTGGAAAACTTTGAAAGAGTGTATACACACTATAATTTCGCCACACACAAAACCTCACACAACTAGTGCCACTAGTGGCTATTTCATGCAACATAAGCATGCTTATATAGTGTACATGATTAGGGTGAAACCCTAATAACCCATGACCTTTCCTTTTCCAAGGATCCATGGGTTAAAAGCTCCATGGATCATCCATGGACTTCCATATAAGCCTAGCCCATTAACAAATGAGTGTTAGCCCACACTATATAAAACCAATAGCCCACAATCTAATTAGTCTTCCTTTTAATCTCTAAATTAATTCATAATTAATTTAAGACTAAGACTAATTAAATAACATGACTTCATATTAATATATTATAACTTATAATATATTAATAAACATATGTGTATAACTCTCATAACATTATCCATAAATAGTTTGGATGAAATGCAACCCAAATGGACCATGCTGGGTCGGGTCAAGTATATACCAAATAAGTTATGGACTTAGACACCTTATCCAACACCTCTATCATACAATAACAAAATATAAACATACGGTCAGGCATATCTGGGGTACTGACCAACCCTTTGGTCCTAACGACCAAGTCTGGAAAAAGCTATTCCCTGCTACTACCACTAACTCACATAGCATATCTCATAAGCATATCTCATCAATGTAAGGTCCGGAAAACAGATCCTACCATTGATCAAACAATCAAACAATCAAAGAGAACAAGAATTGGAGTAGAAGTAAAATAGAAACAAGCTTGCACAGACTTTATAACTGAAAAACGTTGGGTACAACCTGTTTATAGTGACCGTGAACTCTCTAGCATCAACAACCAATAATGACCTTCACAACCTCTATTTATAGGAGACTTGGGCCGGAGACAGGGTTTACAACCGTAAACAAGTTTACGGCCGTAAACACACTACAAGGCCGTAAACTCCAAAACAACCTAGTAAACCACAATAAAGACTCAAAAGAACTATTACAATTGAAAGCCTAGACCAAAACACTAACTGGACCCTTCAATCTCCCCTTGGTTTGGTGCTAGCTTGAACTCAATCTTTGTCGACCACTATCACGTCTGACTACGCCATTGCCCCGTTCCACATCCATTTGCTAATGATATCGGCAACCATAGACGTATATTCTTTGGCAGCTGGCTCAAAAATGTCTTCTGCAACATTTATCTGATGAAGGTTCAGCTGATGTATATCCCATTTCCCAAACTGAAGCAAATCTCTTTTGTCATATAAACGAATGCATCCATTTTGAAGCTTTATGATAACAGAGCCTATAGTTTCATCAAACACCTAGTAAGCATGGACCATAGAGATCCATCTGGATGATTCTAAAGAATAGGAATCTACTTTACTTGATCGGTAAACATCACAGATCGAATAGGTTAATTGGTTTTGGGATCAAGTACACTTGGGTATAGTTTAATAATCGACTCTGCAGTCTTAATTGAAGGAAAACCCTTAAGCACTTGATCTTCCAAGAAATGCTTTAATTATGTAGCCTTGGGATTTTGAGAGAGATTCGCAAAAGGAGCCTTTGATAATTCTGAAAGGTCAACCCTGGTCCAAGAATGGATGTCATGAGCATCTTTATACACTTCTATGTTGCAACTCTTCCGTCTCACGATCCACATACTTAAAGTGTCGTGAAAGCCCTATGAGATAATCCTTGACCTATCACCATATACATCTCTAAAGCGATTCTCTTCAAGATCTGTAACAGTGACGTTAGGCTGATCCCCAGGAGCATTTTGATCCGAGCTCCTTTTAGACAAAAGTTGACCTTTCTTAGCTGCCTTGGCGAATTTGGCACGTTTCAGAGCTACCACACTTGGAGCTTAAGCTGGTTCATTATCGAATTGGTCCACGACTCGAGGATTTTGAGCAGATGCAGGAACAACGGGGGCATCTTTATTAGGGATATAAATTATGGGCTCATCGACAGACGACTTAAACTTATCTCCAAGTTCTTCTTCCAAATTCTTCTTTAAGTCGTAGTAACTTGCAGTGAGAAGACCGAACCGAGTCAGAAGATCTGTAATTTGATTTGTCTTTAACACCTTGTCTTCTTCAAGATCAGCAACTTGAATCTTGAGCTTGGAGTTTTTAGTTAAAAGATCAGTCACCTGAATGTCAAGCTCAATATTCTTCGGATTGAGCGCATTTATCTCCTTTTGAAGACTAAGAAGCGTGGGATTATCTTCTCCTAAGATACCTTCTCCAATAGAAATTCCCTTGGATCGGGAGGAAGGCGTTGAGCTTTGTTCTTGAGCCAAATGCATGGCAAGCCTCACAGAGGAAATGTCATGATCAGGCCTAGGATGAAAGTATCCAGTGGGAGTTGAAGAACCACCAGTTCCATAGGTGGTGTTAGGTCCTTCATTGATAGGTCCTGATAAAATAATAGGAGTAGTGGTTGATGGTTGTGTTGGGAGGCCTTGAAGTATATAAGAATCAAGAATCCCCTATCCGGGATCACGTCTTCTTCTTTTCAAAGGAGGTTGAGAAGTCTGGGTTGTTGTATGATCACTCTGAAGTGGTTCTGTGTTAGGAGAAACAATATAAAGGGGAGGAATCCCTGACACTGTCTCCATAGGTGTTGCTGTGTCAACCACTTGTTTGGTAGTAGGAGGTGTTGATTCAAGAACATCTTCCATTTCTCGTATCTCTGTTGCTGGATGAGCAACATCATGGATATTGTCAAAAAATATGTCAAGATTCTCATTTGACAACAGGTTTGCATTGCTCTCAAGGGTAAATGTTATATCATCCTTGTTGTAGCCAGTAAGGTCGAGATCGTCAAATGAGTTGTTTTCACCTTCTTTGACTTCTGTCTCATGCTCCATGGTACCTTCACTGTAGTTACTCTAAACATGCACTGATGTCAGATCATGTTCCTCAGCCACAAGTGCATCAGGAACTGTTATATCTTCTTCTTCATCGTGATCAGACACCGTGATGACGTCATCATCTGAAATCACCCTCTCTGAAGACGTAACTTCAGAAGATAACTTTTCACAAGATCCATGAGACTTAGATGCTTCGTTTAATTTAGCAAATGTACCATACTTCACAAGTGGATACTTTCCTTGGAATACAACCTTTCCCTTGCGATTCTGCTTGATTAGCCCAACAGTATGTGGACCTAGAGACTTCATGTATAAGGTATCTCCCTCCTTGACCATCTCCGGGAGTTGTATGTCAATGAACCTTTGGATGAACCTAGGATACACTAAGAAAGTATCCCATGTTATTGCATTGATATTTACCACGAATTCGTCTAAGATAAACTTCGAGAAATTGAAGTCTATCCCTGCAGCAAGTGAAGCAATCTCTCCCGTATTCCTTAGTGAGATCTCGTCATCACCAGACCTTGTGGCAGAAATGCAGCTCACAAAGACGTGAGTCAAAAATCTCCAGTACGATGGTAGAAGCTTCTTCATACTAGGAGGAAAATCGCCTTCATAACCGATCTTTTTGAGAATCTGTTGGACATCTTCGATCCCAATCACAGTAGGAAAACCAGGTTGATCATCAATCAACAAAGTTTCTCTGATGAACTGTTCACTTATCTCAATCTTGCATCCCTTCATGAATGCTTTAACAGTAACTGCTCCATCATTATTCGTTTTCATCTTTGTAGTCTTCCAGAATTCTATGATGATGTTCTAATAATTGACAGGGTTCACCGTGATAGCAGAGGCCAAGCAACATTCCCTCAGCCTACGGATCATCGACTTGAACTCTCCATGAGCAATAGGAGTATCCGCCAGTACGATAGCCAAATTGTGCATGTCAACGAACTTCAATTTTGCCATTTGATCTACACTGAAATAGGCCATGTAAGCAAACAAGGATATTTGAACAATTAAGATTTAAGTTTTTCTCATTTAATTAATTTAATTTTGGGCAAAAAAGGGGTTTACGGTCAACTTAGGTTTTACGGCCGTAAACTCATGACCGTAAGCTTATGCCGGAAACGGAGTTGACAACCGTAAGCTCCAACCGTAAACGCCGACACAGGTTATTTTTCGATTAAAGCCTCAAAATCCGTCGATTTGATGAAATAAACACTTATTCACATTCGATTTTAGCATACCTTTCAGATGCACCGAACAATTTCACAAAAAACGAGAAAAAAATTTCGAGAGAAGAGAGAGAACGGGAGTGTTTACGGCCAGAAATCGAAAAATGAGGAGTGGAGCTTGTTTTCGGCTGTAAACCCTCCTTATATACCTTGTTCAATTTTAGCAGTTATCCACACAGTGTAAGGCACAATCCATATTTCAAAATTTTCTAAAATAAATCCTTTTGAGAAATTAAAAAATAAAATTAAAACCAACATAAATTAAAAAATAAATAAAAAAAAAAAAATAAAAATAATTTCTAAAATTTAAAATTTAAAATTTTGACAATTATAAAAATAAAATATAAATAAAAATAAAAATAAAAATAAAATAAAATAAAAGAAGACTAAACTTATCTCAACAAACACTGATTATAATTTTGTGACACTGGGATCAAAGTTGTTAGACAGCCTAAGTCCACTTGTCGGTACCTTTACCATCAACTCTATGTCTGGTCGGTCGCCAGTATTGTGATCCACTTAAACACGGAAAATTTGTGATAAATTTGGACAAGCTAAGAAAGATAAGACATTTCTGATCCTATATTCTTAGATAAATTTCCTAGGGACCATTTAGCTGACGACGACCAGGGATATTGTTGTCCACCTAAATTGAGCAGCGAGATCTACAAACAATCTGTAAATGTTCAATTTTAATTGTACTAGAACATGTTTTCCGCTTCCTCATATGCTCTAGTAATCAAGGACTTCCAGAATACTCCTTACATCGGGTTAGCAGACAATTATTGAGAGAGAAGATAGATTTAGAATGCATATGCTATACACCCAGGTCGGATCTCTTCCAATCACGCAGAGGGTGAAACATATGACTAACTGAAGTTTTTAGAGGGATTGAGAAGAAGAATGATGCATATACTGTGTACCAGGTCGGATTGAAATTCATGTAAAGGAGACAGTATATGGCTAACAAATAGAAAGAATTGCACAGAGGGAAGATGCAGAGAGATAGTGTTGCATATGTTACAGTCTAGGTCGGATCTCTCGATCACGCAGAGGGGGAAACATATGACTAACAGACAGAAAGAAAGAAATCAACACTGCGCCAAACCCAGATATCGATGCGTCACAATACACCACGAAGTCCTCCATTCCCTCTGGAAGAGCCAACACCAGGGCTTCACACAATCTCTGGCGAAGAATCTCAAATGAGGCCTGCTGCTCTGGGCCCCAGCTGAACACCACACCCTTCCGGGTCAACCTGGTGAGAGGAACAGCAATCTTAGAAAAATCCTTGATGAATCTCCGATAATAGCCGGCCAACCCTAGAAAACTCCTGATCTCAGAAGGAGATTTCGGGACCTCCCAGCTCAACACTGCCTCGATCTTGGCCAGATCGACCAAGATCCCCTTTTGGTTAACGAGGTGAGCAAGGAATTGCACCTCTCGCAACCAAAAATCACACTTGGAGAATTTGGCATAAAGCCTCTCCGATCTCAGCACACTGAGGATTTCTCGCAAATGCTCCTCATGCTGCTCCCTGGATCTCGAGTATATCAAAATGTCGTCAATGAACAAAATCACTAATCGATCCAGCATTGGTCTGCATACCCTGTTCATGAGATCCATGAACGCTGCAGGTGTGTTGGTGAGCCCGAATGGCATCACGAAGAACTCGTAACGCCCATAACGAGTCCTGAACGCAGTCTTCTGGATATCCTCCTCGCGCACCCTCATCTGATGATACCCAGATCTCAGATCAATCTTGGAAAACCAAGATGCTCCCTGCAGCTGATCAAACAAATCATCAATCCTCGCCAAAGGATAAAGGTTCTTGACCGTTAACTTGTTTAGCTCTCAATAATCTATGCACATTCGGTGCGAACCATCCTTTTTCTTCACAAAAAGGATCGGTGCTCCCCACGGCGTGCTACTCGGCCGAATAAACCGCTTTCACGGCAGCTCCTGAAGCTGCGAGGATAACTCCTGCATCTCTGGAGGCGCAAGGCGATAGGGCGCCTTGCCAATAGGAGCTGCCCCCAGAATCAAATCAATGTGAAACTCAACCTGCCTCTCGGGAGGCACACTCGGTAACTCCTCGGGGAAGACGTCTGGGAATTCCCGCACTATCGGAACCTCCTCAACCGAACTCGGTCTCTCTACACCAACTCTCGTATCTACCACATATGTGTTGGATTAATGTCTAAGTCCATAACTATAATTGGTAAGACTTGACCCGACCCGGCATGGTCCATTTGGGTTGCATACCATCATGCACTTGGATAGACTATAATGAGAGAAATAAGACACTTATGGTTATTAATATATTATAAGTTCTAGTATATTAATAATAAGAATAATAAGGTTATTTAATTAGTATTGATCAAGAATTAATCTAGGATTAATTAAGTGATCAAAAGAAGACTAATTAAATATATGGGTTGATTGTGTAAATCATCCATACTTGTATAGTGGGCTAATGCTCCATGGATAATCAAGTTGGGCTAAAACCCATAGGATGGTTCATGGATGCTCCATGGTGTATTTGAACCCATGGATCCAAGGAAATGGAAAGCCATGACAATTAGGAGTTTACCCTAATTGTAACACTATATAAATATATTATTCTTGGCAAAATCGGTCACTAGTATTATTCTAGAGAGGGCTAGCCGATTTCATGAGTTGTAGAATTCTCTCAAGTTATTCTAAGTGTTTTGATGATTGTGATTCCATTTGAGGTGTCACACTTGGGGCACTAGGCACTCAAGCTTCATGAAGACATTCTACATCAAAGAGGTATGTATTCTATCTTGTTACATTCATTGTTTTTTGTATGCTAGATTAGGACAATACCTTGGAAGTTCTTATTTGCATGTATAATAGAGAAAACATAGATCCAAGGTATTTATGGTTGCATGTACACTTAGGAGTGTTAGAATGCTCAAACCCCATCAGTGGTATCAGAGCCTAGGCTTGTTTTCTTGTTATACCTGCAATAGAAGCTGAAAAAACGAATCTGGTGCTGTCTGATCATCAGACTCGGCAAGTCCATCAGAGGACTTGGCGAGTCCATGCCTAAAAGTGATGAATTCGATCCAACTCGCCGAGTTGGTTCATGCACTCGACGAGTTGGACCCCCAGACAGCATATTTTCGAGTTTTTTTGGCTAGAAATGGACTAGGAACATTACCCTAAGTTGCTTTTGAACTTATAAACTTGTTTTTGATGTGGTAATGTTGATGCTAATCCATTTTCAAAGATAATTGTCAATAGATTCATGTTTTGTATTAGTTTAAGGTTTAGACTAATTACATGAAAAAGTTTGATTTGAATTATCTTGTTCTTATGAATTGCTTAGATTAATAGGAAAGTTATGTGAAATTATTGTTTTCAATCCAAATTAATCTAAGAGTTGATTCTAAAATGTGTTTGTGTAACTTGTCCTCAAGTTATATGAAAAGTCACATTAAAGTTTCATAAAACTCATAAAAGTTGGCAATGGTTACAAAATGAAGAGTCTTGTGTCATTGAATAATTTTTATGACTCCATAACTTGTCCTCAAGTTATGGAAGTTCAAGAGTCACTTCATTAAAGAAAAATATGTAACCATAATTAAATCCATAAGTTATAAAATAAAGAAAAAGTTAGTTCTTTTATTAGTTTAAAGTCTTCCATAACTTGTCCTCAAGTTATGGAACTTGAAGAGTTTTTGGATTAAAACTACTTTAAACACATAAGTTATGGAATTAATTAGTTTTGAATAGTTTCAAAACATGCCCTCAAGTTTTGGAATTTGTAAAGTTTTCACTTATGAATACTTTAATTCCAAGTTAGCCCTTAGAACTTTAAAAGTTAAAATTCAACCCTTATACTTTATAATATTATAAGTTAATAATATATATATGTATAAGAGTAAAGTCAGTCTTACCGCTAGTACGCCTCATTCACGAAGCCGGTCTATAAGGTGGGTATAAGGATTTTGCCTATAAAATGGCAACTTAATGGGTGTCCACTCTCACCCACCGCTTGCTTGACTGGTGGAGGGTCGTTAGCCGAACGGGTTTGACAAGACTATAATTCTCCTTTCATTAAAAGTATTAATGATAAATACTAAGTAACTAAACTCTTAATAATACCCAATCTTAGTTACTTAGGAAAAACGTGAATAAGGTGCTAACCCATGAAATTACACTTTGCACTTTGTTTAAGTCGGTTAGTGGAGCGTGTGTGGTTAACCGGCACACTAACGCGTATTTAACAAGGTAGGCGAAGGGTAACTTAATGTTTATCATAGTATCGATGGAGCGTGTGTGGTTTACCGGCACATCGATTGAGGGGTAAACACTTAAGGGTACCAAGTGATTTGCATGGTTACTTCACACCTTGTTTTGTGATCCTCGGCATCCCAGTCACAAAACTTGAAGGGCACACTCGAGATTGAAACATGCCTTTGAACAGTTCAATGAATCTCAAAGATCTAGGAGTTTCAAAACCAATTAAAACCTAATAATACATTTCGTTTATCTTGGTGGAAATTGGTGAATCGTCATTCACCGACCTTCAAATATTTTATAGCTTGGATTACGGCATACCTCTTCTAAGTTATAAAATAGTTTGTTGGGTCCTAGCCTGAATATCTCCCAAAAGATGTCTGTAATAGACACCTATGATCTTCCCAAGTCTAGTGAAACAAGGTTTCCTAAATGAAGATGATGTCCTTTGGAAATCATACTTCATTCACCTCGTCCAATTATTCTCCCTAAACCACAAGTTCTTGAAAAGTTTAAAGGTCACTCAAGCCCTATTGGCAAGGCAAGGTCTAGGTGTGGTCACATCTTGGAGATGTAGTCACATATTGACAAGCCGGGAGAGTTCGGTGTCAAAGTCTTGAGAAAGTTGGTGGTTCAATCACTTTCTAAGTCACATAGTGAGTTCCTTTGGGACACCTATGAAACAGACTATGACAAGACCCTTAATGATCTTATCTATTTGTTAAGATCAACTTCCTAAAAACTTTATGGACATTGACAATAGTGACACAGGAAATCCAGAAAAGCATTCTCTTCCCAATGGAAAGGGATCGGCCATAGTCAACTCGGTTGACCAAATGGTAAAGAGAAAAGCTAAGTCTGTGATAGTCCCGTGTACCATTATCAAAGGGTCCACATGTTGATGTTTTAAGAATCAAAGAAAAGTGAAGAAACTTAAAGAAAGAATATGTTGAATCTGATCGCGTAGATGGATTTCTATCGCATAGTTTGAAGATCGGATTCCTGAGCTACTTCTTAGGAGTTATGAGATATTTCCTAGGAATAGATAACAACAAGTTTTCATTTGGATTGTAAGGATAAGTTTTTCCACAAAGTTTTAAAATAAAAGAAAATTTTTGATTTTATTTATTTTAAAATATCCTTACAATGGCATTTGAGGAAAAATTGTTGCTTACATGATTCCATTAAGAGCAAGAGTGGAAGTATGAAATTGATTCTTTCATTTGTGGTAATGTCTAGATTTACCAAATAAGGAAAGATTCTCATCACCCAAGTTTCAATTGGACCGAAACTTGGAATCATGCAAGTTGTATAGCATGATGAATGAGAACTTTCAAGTTTTGGAAAAATTAAGACTAATTACTTGTTCACATGGATGTGTGAGTCAAGTAAAGGACTAAAGGATCAAGTACACATTCTTGTGCATTGATTAAGTCCACCAAAAAAGTTTGATAAGACTATTCGTCATGATTTACTTAAGTTCAGTAAATATGATTATACTTACAAGCTTAAGTGTAACTTTGAGACATTGGAAAAGGTTTCAATGTATGGCAGAGCGAATAAGAAGAATCAAATTAGGCAGAAGGATAAAAGTTTCTCAAATTTGAAAAGATGGGAGAGTACTTTAGTATCAGTCTTGTGATCATCTTAATGATTAAGAAACCATAGCACAATTAGTTCTCTAAGGAAATCTTAGTGCATTCTTATGACTAAAAAGAGGGATCTTGAATTGTTGAAATGGTTAAATCAAGAAGATGAGTCATACTTCGTTCCAATACAAGTCGTAGAGTCATACTCCAAGATTGTAACTTGAGTGACATGTCTTAAAGAAGGTTTAAAACACTTGTCAAATGTAAGAGTAAAAGTTCCTACTCTTGTACATTTGAAATTGGTAAGTTGCGATGTTTTGGATAAAACAAACACCAACTAAGGCCAATCGTGTGAAGTGTTTGTCTTGATTAGAATCCGCACTATCTCTTGGATGTTTGAAAAGGGAGTCTTATAGGTCAAGAGGATAGTGGGAGTCTTAAAGGTCTTGAAAGTCTCAAGAACTATTCAAGAATAGAACCTGAAGTTCTTCACTAGCACACGACTTGAGGTTTATAACCTATCGTGTTGACATATTTTGTGCCCATTCCAGTTAAAGTTGGCTTTGCATATGAGTTCTTAGAGTTCTCAATGTGTTGCACAACAACTTGGAAGCAATGGCAGGCCCTTGAGCTGCCAGGTGGCAAGAAATTAAGATTGAGTTCAATTCATATGAGTGTGGATTTGTCATTATCCTTGTCTTGTGTCTATGGTTTTGACAATTCACATGGATAAGAACACATACACCATTAAATCTAAGTGTCATAAGGTTTCTCTCCGATTGATGAAAATGATGGTGAGGAAACACTTTCACTAAGTAGATTTTAGCTAGATAGCAATTGTGATATTTGCATTCTCAAAGTCGTTAGTGGAGCGTGTGTGGTTTACCGGCACACTAACCTGGACTTGTGAGAAATGGCAAAAAGGTCTAACCATTATGATTACGGCATACCTCTTCATAATTGTTTAGACACACAAGTGTGCTATCTAAGGGAAGGTGTATGATTTTGATAAAGTTTTATCAAAACAATCTAGTATCAGAAATCTAAACTTTGGTAAGAAAGTCAATGAAGTATTGATTTCTAGAAGTCCAGCTGATTTCTGAGTACATGTCAAAGCTAGTGGGAGCATAAGTGTTATGCTAATAATCATCATGTTAGTGGGAGCATGATAATTATGATAAGTATTGCAAGTTAGCAATGTTAATTATAGAAAACAAAAGTTTCAATTCATGAGGTTTCAGGGGTTGAAAAGGTTGTTTTGCTATAATTAAGGGAGAGGAAATTATACTTCATCTCAAATCTATAAGTTTAGATTGTGAGGTTTTAATCATTTAGTCAAGGATATATATATATATGAATTTCATGTTGGAATGGCTCAACATATGGAAATTCTGTATATGGGTCCATTATTTGCGTTCTAAAATTCGATTATGATTACGGAATCCCTTTTCATAATCTGAATTATGAGAACTTGGCAAATTGAAATGGACATATTATAGCAAAAGACTGGTTTAGTCTTTATGTAAGACATCATGAATCGTGTCCCATATGCTTCGGATATAGGATCGATTACATGTGCTATATTCATCCTTTCTAAATTTTTCCAAATGCCTAGGGCATTAAGAAGGGAAAAGGTTTAGAACTGGATATGACTAAAAGGATTAAACAATTGTCGAGGACAATCTAAGGTTTACCAAAGATTGGTTACTCAAGGACAATTGGAAGTATAGTGATAATTCTGGAAGGACCATATTGACATAATCTGGAAGGAGGCAACTCTTGTTCAGAAGTGATAGTCAAAATGGAATATGGAAATGTTTCAAAGTTAGAAATTTCAATCTGTGTAAGATTAAGGAAACTTAATGCAAGAAGGATATTTCCAAGGAGTTGATCTCCTTTGGAATACTCTGTAATGATTGTTGTCAAGTCTTTCTGACTTTGTGCATAATCATTACAAGAGGATCAATGCATATAAGTTTAGAATCTAACATATTTCAGTAAATGACATGAATTTGGAATTCTTGTATTTGCAGTAAGGATTTGGGAGTGTGAAAAGAGAATTATTGAAGTTATGTTCAATGGATCTAGTTCACAAAGTAAAGATCATAGACAAACATAGTATGCATACTTGGTGTATGGCATGACTAGTGTTTAGAAAACATAGTGTACATGCTTGGAGCATGGGATTACTATTGTTTTAAATTCAAGAATAAGGTTGATAGCTGAAACAGTATACAATGAATAATGTGTAATCATATGGTGATAGGTTTTGATACCATATTGGATTTTATTATTATTGTGTTTCATTTTGCATGTTTTGACTTCCCGAATAAACTGGGTTATTCTTCCGGAATGACTAAGTTATTCAAACCATCCACAGTCGGTCATATGTTGGAAGTAGATATGAATTAAGACTGTCATGGGTTGGCTTGTAGAGGTCTAAGGTGTTGGACAAAGGGCTACAACACTCATGAGTGCTCATAAGTTCTGAGTATTGGATTCAACCCGCGCTCATTGGAATCACTTCATGGGTTTTATCACGAGTGATCATGAGATGATAATATCTTATATTCTTCAAACCTAGAGATATGAGTTGTTACTATGAGTTGATAGTACATTGATAGCACGAAAACGCATTTGGTAACTCGGTGCTATAAAACGTGCCTTTGTGTATGATTCAACAAGTAGTAGAACAAGCCATATGAGTCGAAGTTTATCTGTTCCTTTTACCTTTGGGATAAAAGCGATATCTGTGGGCCCCTCGATGATTTGATGATGACAAATGGAAGTGCTCGGCCGGGCCAGAACTGATTTGATTTGTTCAATTAGTCAGTCGTCATAAATCGCAAATCGGCAAACAACAAATGGACAGAGAGAATGATTATAATCCATGTCTCAGTCCATATGATATCTAGAATGGAGGAATATATGATCCCTTATCTAATGGACAAGTCATTGACAAAGGTCAGAGTTCATCTACAAGGTCAGAGTTCGACAAAAGCTTTTGAGAGCTACGATTGCCAGTTGGTTCCTAAAGTCATACGCAATAATAGTTTTAGACTTATCCAAGTGGGAGACTGTTGGATTAATGTCTAAGTCCATAACTATAATTGGTAAGACTTGACCCGACCCGGCATGGTCCATTTTGGTTGCATACCATCATGCACTTGGATAGACTATAATGAGAGAAATAAGACACTTATGGTTATTAATATATTATAAGTTCTAGTATATTAATAATAAGAATAATAAGGTTATTTAATTAGTATTGATCAAGAATTAATCTAGGATTAATTAAGTGATCAAAAGAAGACTAATTAAATATATGGGTTGATTGTGTAAATCATCCATACTTGTATAGTGGGCTAATGCTCCATGGATAATCAAGTTGGGCTAAAACCCATAGGATGGTTCATGGATGCTCCATGGTGTATTTGAACCCATGGATCCAAGGAAATGGAAAGCCATGACAATTAGGAGTTTACCCTAATTGTAACACTATATAAAGATATTATTCTTGGCAAAATCGGTCACTAGTATTATTCTAGAGAGGGCTAGCCGATTTCATGAGTTGTAGAATTCTCTCAAGTTATTCTAAGTGTTTTTGATGATTGTGATTCCATTTGAGGTGTCACACTTGGGGCACTAGGCACTCAAGCTTCATGAAGACATTCTACATCAAAGAGGTATGTATTCTATCTTGTTACATTCATTGTTTTTTGTATGCTAGATTAGGATAATACCTTGGAAGTTCTTATTTGCATGTATAATAGAGAAAACATAGATCCAAGGTATTTAGGGTTGCATGTACAGTTAGGAGTGTTAGAATGCTCAAAACCCATCAATATGCTACAAAACCACTACAGCCCTGCTGTAGGCTCTGTCTCGCTCTAGCAGCCGAACAGAGCGCTGAATCGGGACGGGTGCCCTCGTCGTACACCGTAAGAACTCCCCCACTTGGGTCTCGTATAGTCACTAACTGCCGCTCGCAATTGATAACAGCTCCAAATCTGCTCAACCAATCCATTCCTACGATGACACAGACGTCCCCCATCGCAATCGGGACCAAATCAATAGGAAACTCTACACCGAATATATCGAGTACACACCCTCGAATCAACTCCGTGGCATACATTACTCTCTCATCGGCGATGGAGACTCTCAGAGGTCGAATCAACGCCTCCCGACTAACACTGATGTGCTGACTAAAAGCCAACGATACAAAAGATCGACTCGCACCCGAGTCAAATAACACCTGTGCATAACATGAAATAAGCACAAAATCTCAAACATTAAAATAAATACATGAAATAATACATACCAGCCATGACATCGGGCACTGCGCGAACCTCCTCCGCAGTCATTTGGAAGGCTCTTCCCTAAGCCTTCGACGTCTCGGTCTTCACCGGATGACTATCCGAAGCTCTAATCGCAGCGGGGCAGTCCCCTGAGAAGCTCCCTGTGCTGACCCTCGCAGCAGCGGACACTTGGCCTTCCGGTGTCCGGTCTGGTTGCAGTGGAAACACACTGCAAACCCCTTGGGGTAGTCCTTGGCCGTATGCCCCTCCTTGCCACACTTGTAGCAAGATTTAGCTCTACAAACTCCATCATGACTCTTGCCGCACTTTCCAAAAGAGCGGCCCTTATGGCTCCCTTCTTTGGGATCAGCGGGCTTGGCCTGCTTGGCTGCCGGTTGGGACTGTGCGGGTCACCGATCCCTCCCTTGAGACTCTGCCTCCTCCCTGGCCTCAGTCTCTAGCTCAATCTCCCTCTTCCGGGCATTTCCCTGAAGCTCAGCAAATGTCCGGTAGGAGGAGTTCTCCACGAACTCCCGGATATCTCTCCTCAAAATACTCAAATAACGGCTCATACGTGCCTTCTCAGTAGAGACGTGCTCGGGGCAGAACATCGCCCTCTCATGAAACATGCTGGTAATAACCGTAACGGACTCCGTACCCTGCTTGAGGGTCAAAAACTCATGTGCCAACCGATCCCATTCCACCGAGGGAACGTACTCATCAAGAAACATGGTGGTGAACCTCTCCTAGGTCACCGCAGGTAGCTCTGCTGGAGAATAGTGTGCTGTCGTGAACTACCACCAATCCTTCGCCCCTAGGCGAAGCTGGTTCAGCGCAAACCGAACCCTCAAGTGCTCCGGGAACGAGCATGTGTAGAAACACCCCTCAATGTCAGATACCCATCTCATCGCTGCAATCGGATCCTGCGTCCCATCAAACTCTGGTGGCTTCGTGTTACTGAACTCCTTGAACAACAACGAGTCACCCCCTTGCGGCCTAGCAGCAACAATGGCTGCGGTGGCCGCTGAAACAACAGCCTCGAAAAGGGCGGCATAACGCTCGTCAAAAGTCTCAATCAGCGTGGTCTTGATAGACCCGAACATCTCTGGTATCTCTGCCCTGATGGCCGCAACAACCTCCTCATTGATGATCCGGCGGATCTCCTCATCACTAGTCTCACTGCTCTCTGGCACATGACGTGTCCTCACCGTGGTCTACCTCTGAAAAACAACGTACGATATATTAGAAACTCACTCGAGTATACTCGCACTCGATAACTCGTCCCTACTTGATCCCGGCATCCCGAAGATTCTTACTTGAACTGCACACCGTCCTGGTGTTTTTAATAGTACTGGCCCAATACTACCTTCCACATCGCGTCAGTATACAACTCAAGTCCTCCTCCTAGGATCCCAAGTTCCAAGTACTCTTTTATGCAAAATCCTTTCTCTAACAGATCCCTCATAAGCTCCTCGCTGCTACCTACTCACTCTCACTCATCTCATAGCAGCTCACCTCTCCCTAGGCTAAGGCATCTCAAATTAGGCCACTCTAGTCCTAATAGGAGTACCTAGCCCACTCTAGCACGAGAATACATCATATCAATATCATAAGCATATAACATAAAGGTATCTTGGGAAATCACCGTTCGCGCGCTGACAATTAAAATAAATGTTTTTGTTACAATTAAAATAAATGTTCTTGAGGGTCAACAGAGTCAAAACAGTTAAAATAAATGTTTTTGTGACAATTATGCTCTTCAAAGGAATTGAAATGTAAATAATAGCTCAATGGGCTAATTTTTGGGCTTTTCGGCCCATTAAGCCCAAAGTTGTGAAAAACATGATTTTCAAATGGCTAAAATGATAAATTCTTCAAAACAGGTGATGAAAGGGTAAACAAAATCATTTCAGGGGTTAAAATGTTTTTCTTTACCAAGAAGGATAAAAAATGTGAAGGTTGTGGATTTTGGGCCAAAATTGTAAAAGTTGCAAAAGTTTGGGCTTTGACGGAAAAATACTTTTTTTGAAGGGCTAAAACTGTCAAAAAATAAATTTTGGGCTAGAAATATCTATTGAGTAAGTCTATGGGTCAAAATGACAAGAAAATGTTTTTTAGGGCCTAAAATGGTTTTTTTATATATAAGAGACTAAAATTGTCATTTTTCTCAAGGAAGGGCTGGAATGGTCAAACCAATATTTTGAGTCAATTATTTTGTTATTAAGATATTTGGGTCAAAAATACCAAACCACAACTTATGAAAAATGGCAAGATGAATATACATAAATTTCCAAATATCGTTAGAAATGACCAACCGGTCTTGT
Source organism: Lactuca serriola (assembly GCF_051521515.1). Classification (NCBI taxonomy): domain Eukaryota; kingdom Viridiplantae; phylum Streptophyta; class Magnoliopsida; order Asterales; family Asteraceae; genus Lactuca; species Lactuca serriola. The sequence continues at coordinate 308,886,141 of NC_136410.1, read as the reverse complement.
ATCGATACAAAAATTTAACAATTGTTCAATTAAGCATTCCGACAACTATACTATACGTAAAACAAGTAAACATCAAATTCTTTGGGTTTGAAAGTCCCAAACATGCTTATTGGGCCTTTGTGACCCATTAACATGATTTTAGGGCCTAAGGGATAATTATAAATGTTATTGGGCCTTCTATGACCAATTTCATGTTTACGGGACCCTCTGTGGCTTTTAAGTGTTATTGGGCCTTAGTAGCCCATTAACATTGCTAGTAAGGTCCAAGTAAATCAAATGTGAAATGGGTCAGCGTGTCCTTCGTATAATCAAGAGCCATAAGTAATACGCGGGAATAGCAGGATCTTGTAATCCTCTTCTCCTAGTTTATTAGGCCTATCGTCAATGCAAGTAAACAAATACGGGTTGATAATCAATAGTAATCAAAGTCAATTGGGATTTAGTGAGTAATAACGGGTGGCACCAACGTGTGTCGGTCGTAGTTTGTAGTTATAATCAAAGTCTCCTGGAGGGAGAGCGAGAGTTTGTGTATAGATCTATACGGGGGTGACTTCCCCACACCTCGGCTGTTCGCTACACTTAGACTCGGCCAGTCTAGGGTGACAAAGTCTTCAGATCAATCCGGAGTTCACCAGAGTGCCAAGACAGACGAACTAGTCATTATCATACATGGTTATAACGACTCACATAAATAAATCCAATATAAATCAAGTAATCAAGGTAATTCAAAATCATTCACGTGATGGATAACCATTCAAACCGTTATATAATATTTTTATTTTGGAAAACATCGGGTTTTCCGGGGAATTCAACAATTTCACTTGAACGTTTAATACAAAGTTTTTCAATTATACATGTTTTGAAAATCATCATGCATATATTTACGGATGTTCACACCTCTTTATAAACAATGGCCTTTTCAGAAAATATCGGATTTTCTGGGTTGTTTTCGTTCAAACTACACAAAACATTTTCATTTCAAACATGCTTATGAACTCAGCAACATTCCATATGTTGACCATTTTTCAAAATAACTTGTATTCTCAGGTAACAAGTAAGCTGAGGAATAAGTACCAAGTATGTTAGTGTGTTTTGCTATTGAAAACCATCAAACAATTTATGTACGGATTTGTAATGTTAAAACAATGTACTTGATGTGAACGATGTTAGTTGTAATATATTGATGCATGGTGATGTTTATGTTATGATTCATGTATATTCATTGTGACGATATTCAATTTAATTCACATGAGCCCTCGGACGTTTCCGCCGTGTAGTTCGGGGGTGTGACACTCGTGCATCCTGCCATTCATGCCACAATGGCCGTGGCCCTGATGACTCTGAGATCTATGATCTGATACCTTAGGCTTCTTGCCTGAACTCCCCGTCTGAACTCTCTCTTGCTTCCTCTTCCTCTCCATCTCTAAATCCATCTCCCTTCCTCGAGCCCTCACTATCATATATTCCAGCGTCTTGCAGCTACACCGGCTCACAAATTGGCGGATGTCACTCCGCAGCATCTCATCATATTGGGCCTTCTTCATCTCCTCGTCCGCCGCATACTATGGAACAAGGAGGGACCTCTCCCTAAACTTGGCGGTAATCTCCGCCACAGTCTCTGTCGTCTGCTGAAGATCCTAGAACTCCCTGGCAAGCTGCTGCACCTCAGTAACAGGTGCGAACTCGGCTCTGAACTTGGTCGTAAAATCACTCTAGGTCACAGCATCCATCACAGTGTCATCTCCAATGGCTCACCCGACCTCATCCCACCAATCATGTGCCCGACCCTTCAGAAGATAGGACGCGAACCTAACTTTGTCCCCGTCGTGAAATTTGCTGGTGCGGAATGTATTGGAGACATGGGCCAACCATCTAGTACTAGCAATGGGGTCTCGGGCCCCCTCATAATCAGGAGCTCCACATGCTCTGAACTCTCTAAACATGAGCATCGGTGACTCCATCATGGTCGCCACCTCAGTGTGAAACACAACAACCTCTCATACGTAAGCTCCAGGATACTGTAACATCCTGTTTCGAATTGTTCGTGGTTAGGGATCGTGGGCCACGAGCCAGGCATGAGGAGGTCTCAGGTTGCGGCATGTTGCTAGAAGCGTAGGACATCTCGTTACCTTTCCATAGGTATGCGAGTCTTTGGAATCATAGTTGCATCATGTGAGCTAAGGAAGTTTGGAGTTTTGGAAATAAGAGCTCCTAAGTTGAGAAATGTTGCAGCGGAGTACGCTGGGCGTACATATCTGTACGCTTAGCGTACATGTGCGCGTGATCCTTAAGCAAGCACCACCCAGTACGTTGGACGTATTAGAGTGGGAACCCTAATATTTTGAGTGACCCTATATAAAGAATTAGATAGCCTCATTCCTGGCCACCCAGCCCAGAGAATAAAACTTCCAAAACCTTTAATCTTCGTCCATGAGAGTTTATGAGTGCATGAGGGCCCTTGAGGATGTCTTTGTGAAGCCCTTAAAGTTAAGAAGGAGCATTGAAGGGAAAAGAGTTGGAGTTCAAACTTTGGATATGAGCTTTTATGGGGATGGAGCATCAAACGAAGGAATAAAGTTCAGAGCTTTCATACTCCTTTTGATTTATGCTTATTTTGGTCTATTTTAGGGTTTTTGGTCCCAAAGCTTGAAGCTTTGTGAGTTGTTAAACTCTAGACCCCATTATCTGTCCTTTTGAGTGTTTTTGATGGAGTAGTTTCATAAAAATGAGATCTTGAAGGTTAAGATCAAGTCATGCATGAGTGGGGAGCTTAATGAGTAAAGAGAAGGAGTATATTGTGTGTTGTGCTCACATCATCCATGCAAAAGGCTAAAAGTCTCTAACTTTATGGAATAAGGACTGTTAGGGACCCTTGATCCAAGAGATGGGCTAAGTTCATAACGGGTTAAGAACAGAGGAAACAGATCTAGCAAACTGAGAGTATGCCCCACGTAATTTAATATGCCCCACGTACCGGGTTGAGGTCCCCGATCAAATTCATGCACACTGGAGTACGCTAAGCGTACCAAAGGGGTACGCCCCGCGTAACCCTTCTATGGGCTTTTGGGCTAGACTTTGTTGTGGGACTTAGATGTTGAGCCTGGATCTTTGGGTTGTGTAATTGAGACTATGAGTAGAGAATATTATAATTAAGCCTTGGGCCCTTATGTTGGGCTTGTCTTATAGATTGAGGTTTGGGCCTCATGGAAGCCCATTTATTATTGGGCCTTAGTGGGCCTAATGGGTTTAGGATAGTGATGGGCTGGTCAGTGGTCTATCTTTAGACCTAATAAGTATGACGTTAGACTTAGCTCCTAATTGAGATAATTGTTGGGTTGGCACAGGGTTAGAGGCCAATGCGTAGCAGCAGTGTCTATAGGAGTTGTTCTTCTTCCGAGGTGAGTGTTTTCAGTACACTTTACCTAGAGTGGTAATTAGACTTATATGACAGAGTATCTTTTATGCTATTTAAGTGATTATGATGCACTGCATTATTTCTATGTGATTTATGCCATGTATGTTCCAGAGTTTACAGAGTTAGAACCGGAAGGTTCACGGAGTTAGGACCAGAGGCTCCATAGAGTTATAGCCTCGAGTGGCTAATATGTGTTATATGTGGTATTTTGGGGAACTCACTAGGCTTCGTGCTTACCGTGTTATGTGTTATGTGTTTCATGTTTTCTTCTCAGATCGTAGGATGGCACCGGCTTGATTGTACACACCATAGAAAGAGTTAGGAGGATCCTGGACTAATAATGGAGTTGTGCTTTGTAATTGAATAAAAGAGATTTCTATAAGATATGTTATGAAGATTATGCATTTTAAAAATGAAAAATTGTTTTAAATTTTCATGTCGTTACAGGTTGGTATCAGAGCCTTATTTTGAGGGATTCGGATGTGCCTTTGGGTATATCTGGACTCAAACAGAGGAAATAAGAAAATTTTCAAAATAAATGATTTTTCTAAAACGAGCAAGATTTTCTATGAGAAAGCGGGAAGGAGCAGTGTGTACAATCTGCCAGAGCCCGAACGGTGATTTCCCAAAATACCATTACTTTTGTGTTATGAAATATGTTATGAGATATTATACATGCTAGAGATAGGCTTGGTATTTTGATAATTTAGGACTAGAGTGGCCTGATTTGTGATGCCTTAGCCTAGGAGTTGCTGTTATCTGTGATCCACTTTCGAGTATGTGCTAAGTAAGAGTATCCACCAGGAATCCTATGTAGAGAGGGATTTGGGTAGAGGAGTAATCTAAGAGAGATACCTTGATGAGAATTTGTGAAGCCTACCGAGAGAGTAGTTAGATACCCGGGGGGGGGGGGTTGAGTTGCAGAGTTTGGTGATATCTTTTGAGTATGAGTAGAGCTAGGGAGTTATCACCTAGAGCGGGTTATATGTGTTTATTCGACAACGCTCGAATGCTGCTTGCTTCATGCTTTGTGGAACTCCCCATGATGGGAGTCAACTACCAAGTGAATATGACGATATTCAGGAGGTAGATGACTAGCATCATAAGGAGATTCTCAGCAGCTGATGGCGGAGAAGTGTGAGAACCTAGGAATAGCCTAGGAAGTGGCCTTAGTCAGAAGAGTATGCTGACAGAGTAGAGCATTTTTCTGGGGATCAAGCACGCGTGTTGAGATTGGTGATGAGAAGGTGGAGCAGCTACTTAGGGAATCTAGGATGGTCCGTGTAGAGAGTATGGGCAGATGTGGCAGGTAGTATGGGCCTGTACTACTAAAAGCAGAGGACCCATACTCGATTCAGGGAGTATCCAGAGGTTCTAAGTAGCAGATCAAGAGGTGATGTCATGGTTCAAGTACCATGATTGGTAGCAGATTGAGAGATGATGTCATGGTTCGAGTACAATGATTGGTAGCAGATCAAGAGGTGATGTCATGGTTCGAGTACCTTGATTGGTAGCAGATCGAGAGGTAATGTAATGGTTCGAGTACCATGAATGGTAGCAGATCGAGAGGTGATGTCATGGTTCGAGTACCATGATTGGTAGCAGATTGGGAGGTGATGTCATGGTTCGTGTACCATGATTAGTATCAGATCGAGGGGTGATGTCATGGTTCGAGTACCATGATTTGAGGCAGGTTGGGAAGAGAGGACATGGTTCGAGCACCATGATATGTAGCGGTTAATGCTTCTGGCTTTGCCCGTTATTCCGCAGTGATTATCCAGACCAAGGTCGGATGTGAAAGAGTGTGGGTCCAGAAGGCCAGGATGAACGGGTTTTAGCGGAGCATCCCTTGATAGGGAAATCGAGTTATCTCCGAGGGATTGCTGGTGATATACCAGTAGAGTTGGAACACTCAGAGTTGAGTAGGGACGGTGCGTTAGGGAAGAATACGGTCTGAGCTAGGTAACCGGTCAATAGTAGATATGTCACCTTCTATGACTCGAGTGGTGCTATTTCCGTTTCTTGTGGGAGATGTAAGAGGTATTGAGATTTCGGTTTCTGAGTTGGGGTGAGCCTTGTGGGATCGCACTGATAGTGCTTTTCAATCAGAGTATCTGGCAGTAAGTCTATCGCAAGGGAATGATGTAGCTTGAGTTGGTTGTCAATGGGGACTAAGATGGTCAAGGATCAGGATACTATTGGGTTTTGAGCATTCTAACACTCCTCTGGTGTACATGCAATCCTATAAACCATGGATCTATGGTTTCTCTATCATACATGCAAATAAGAAATTTCCAAGGCTTTAATCCTAACTAGCATATTATGAAGCTCTTATACTACAAAGTACTAGTTAGATTACATACCTTTTGATGTAGCTTGATGTCTTCAAGATTTAAGAGCTTAGCCCCAATAGTGTCGAAGCCTCAAGTGGAATCACAAATCACCAAAACACCTTGGAAGACTTTAGAGAATATGGATACTTGGTTCTCTCTAGTGAAATCGGCTAGCCCTTCTTAGTGTACCCACACTAGTGCCAATTTCACCAACCAAGGACATCTTTATATAGTATGGAGACTAGGGTTAAACCCATGACCTTTCATTTCATATGATCCATGGGTTAAACGCTCCATGGACTATCCATGAAAGCTTAGCCCAACCTAAATGAATTTGGCCCATTCCATATATATAAGAGTCCATATTTAATTAGTTCATTTTGATCACTTAATTAATTCTAAATTAATTCTTGATCAATACTAATTAAATAATATGATTCCATATTAATATATTAGAAATTATAATATATTAATATTAATCATAAATATACTATTCTCAAAAGACTATCCATATAAGTTGTGTCGGTGAAGTGCAACCCAAATGGACCATGTCGGGTCTGGTCAAGTACGTACCAAATATAGTTATGGACTTAGAAATTAATCCAACAGATACACCCTTTTTGAGTATAGTAAGGCATGTGTTATCTGCAGCGTTGGACGATCAAGAGGAGTATATCAGGGCAGTGACTCTTATTATATTTGATGGGTATAGAGGGTGGAAATGTGGGTTCTGCTCTTATGATAAGGGACGTGACGGAGCATGGGTTGAGGAGTCGAGGATGATGAGAAATGATAGTTCGCTATTTCCAGACTAATCGTCAGGGTTGATACCAGATAGTTGGACAGTCCGGTGATGGAATGTGCGAGATTCTGACAGATTGGAGGCAGTTTTGATGAGGAGTTCTAAGGATTTCATCTGAGATTCGGGGTGTCGAAAGTTGCTTGGTCTCTGTCGGGGAGATCATCGAGCGTTGCGTAACACCTTCCAAGAGTAGGTGTGATGTTATTTGTGGAATCAGTCTGTGGGATAGATTGTCGGTGTGCCAATTGGTGACGGTTCGAACCCTAGGTGGGGGAGAATCGGATATTTTATTGAAGGGATCAGAGATTCGTTCGAGAACGGTTAGAGATCTGGATATAGAGACCTGCGTCGCGGATTCATGAGTCCATGGTTATTAGTAATCGAGGTGAGGTGCAGAGCGAGATAATGCAGGTGGTATATGGTTGAAAAAGGATGAGTGTTTCCACGGCAAGTGACCGTTGGTCGGAGACCTTGTGGTGGATAGGAATTCTTTGAGGTTATAATGATGAAATCAAGGTGGTAGGCTCGTAGGGTAGTTCGTTGCTTGAGGAGTGGAGGCTCAATGTTTGGGCTGTTATGCAGTTTGGGAAGGTCAGGAGTTGATTAATCAACCAATTTCAGAGTCATTATGAGTATTCTGGCATGGGTTTGAGCAAAATGGGAACGAGTTTAGGATTGCCATCAACATGTTCTGGGTCGTTGACGATCCCTCCATATTTCAAATTGAGAATTTGAAATATTCTGAATTTCGGGTTGTATATCAGGAAGATCATGATGGGTTTGAGCCATAAGAACTTTCCTATGTGCACATGGAAACCCTAATGCTTGGATCTAGGTTTCTCTAATTTAACATGCAATGTATCCATGGCTTACAACTCTAGTTCTAGTGTAAACAATTGAATCATCTACCCTAATAAATAAGAATAATTTTGTCACATGTCATTCTGTCATTTAATTAGCCACATGTCATTTTGTCATAATTTTGAGATATATTTATTTTCCACTTGTGATTTACTTTATTTTTCATTATCAATTATCAATATATCATTAATTTAGTTTCCATAAATTAAACCTACCATAATGACTATTAATTTTAAATTTTAAATTTCAATTTTAGTTTCAAATAAATTTATATTTTAAACCTTTGTGTTTAACATTTTGTTATAATTAACCCATTTAATACACGAGTTTGATAACTAAACATAAAATTTTAATTAATTTATTTTTTGCATGTTTTTTTCTCATAATTTTCAAATTCAAATAAACATTCCATTTAATTGTTTCTATTTAACATTTTGTTTTAATCAACCCGTATAATATACGGGTCTTACATTCCTTAGGTTGCTTGCTTGAGACTTCTTGATCTTGGAGCTTAGAGTCATAATTTTAACTCCTCTAATGGCTTACAAACACCAACTAGCAAGAGGATGATCTTGGAAGAGAGAGAGAAGGGTAAGAAATCGACCCTAGGGTTTCTTGCCTTGCATAAATTCCGATTTCCCTCACCCAAGGGATCTATTTATACTATGAGCTATTAGGGTTTCACCCTTAACCCTAATTGAATAACTTAGGCCCTAAGCAACCCAAAGATCCTCCTAGATATTAAGCATGGACGATTTTAAGGTCTCCTAACCCTAAAATCCGTCCACCCTTATATCCATAAGGATACATAGCCCAAAACACAGCTATCACACATTTGACAGTTTATGCCCCTTTATTTAATTAATCTCTTTAAGTCACCAAATTAATTCTTAATTAATGTATGACTTATATCAATCAAATAATATATTAACAATAATATCTCCTCTCTTTACAAATCATCTTGTCAAGTTGCTATGGTGAAGGCAACCCAAAAGGACCATGCACAACCGGGTCAAGTACATACCAAATATAGTTACAGCCTTAGACACTAATCCAACAGTTTCCCACTTGGATAAGTCTAGTAACTATATATGCAAACACAATCCGATTAGCAATCGTAGCTCTCAAAGACACTGTCAAACTCTGATCTTATTACTATCTTGTCCTTTAGATAAGGGATCGTACAGTCCTTTGTTTAGATATTGTGTGGACAATCTCATGGAACTTATTGTCCTGCAGTTGGTTTCTCGATCTCAGATTTATTTGACATATAACATAATTGAACACATCAATTCAATCCTGACAGGGTCCGGCACATAAGTCAAATCAAATCATCGAGGGGCCCTGATATCGCTTTTACCCTCTTAGGATAAAAGTAACATATAAACTTCAACTTATATGCATTTATTATTCACTAATCAATTATACACAACAATGCGTTTTATGACATCAATTTACTGATGCGGTTTCGCATTGTCAATGCACAACCAATTAATAAACAATAAACCATATATCTTGGTTTTAAGACCATATGATATTATCGTCTTGCAATCACTTGTGTTGCGTTCCATAAAGTGATTCTAGCAAGTGTGGGTTTATTCCAATGCTCAATACTTGTTCATAAGCTCTCATGACCGTTGCATCAAACCTTTGCTATTTCTAATACCTTTGAGACAATCCACACACCAATTCATGACAATCTTCATTCATATCTACTTCCAACATATGAACGATTGTGGATCATTTGAATAACTCGATTATTCTTAATAATTCAATTATTCAGGAAGTCAAAACATGCAAAGTGAAACAATAATTAAACAATTAACATAAGACAGTAGCTCTACTTATAAATAATACTCCTTTACTTAAACAACAAATGTCAATTACATTTATCTATTAACTGTTTCGAAACTATCTAATCTAAACTAATATTGTCTTTCAGCCCAATGCTCCTAACGTGCTGCAAATACTTAACCCTACTCAGTCCTTTTGTAAGCGGATCTGCCGGGTTATATTCTGACAATACCCACTTTACTACGAGGTGTCATTCTTCTACTTGATTTCTAATAAAGTGATATTTTCTGTCGATATGTCGAGATCTACCATGATCCCTCGGTTCCTTGGTCAAGGAAACCGCTCCTTCATTATCACAGAAAATTTCCATAGGCTCTTTTATGGCAGGCACAACTCCAAGGTCACCAATGAAGTTCTTCAACCACATCGCCTCCTTTGACGCTTCGCTCATTGCAATATACTCTGATTCGCACGTTGAATCAGCTACGGTCTCCTGCTTGGAGCTTTTCCAAGTCACTGCTCCGCCATTGAGGGTAAAGACCCAGCCCGACTGCAAACGGTAGTTGTCCCTGTTGGTCTGGAAGCTTGTGTCACTATACCCTCGCAACTTTAAATCATCACTCCCTCCGAGGACTAAAAACCATTCCTTGGTCCTCCGAAGGTACTTAAGTATATTCTTGACCGCAATCTAATGAGCTCTGCCAGGGTTCCCTTGATATCTACTGATCAAGCTCAAAGCAAAGGCCACATCAGGGCGAGTACAAGTCATAGCGTACATGATTGAGCCAACTGCGGAAGCGTACGGTACTCGGCTCATCTGAGCTATCTCGGCTGCTGTACTCGGACATTGATTCTTACTTAATTTGGCATTACTCTGTATCGGTAGTTGTTTCTTCTTCGAGTTTTCCATACTAAAATGTTTTAGTACCTTATCCAAGTAAGTATTCCGACTAAGTCCTATTAGTCTCTTACTACGTTCTCTCACTATCCTTATTCCCAAAATATAGGAAGCCTCTCCGAGGTCCTTCATAGCGAAGCATTTCCCGAGCCAGGACTTAACCTCTTGCAGAGTCGGGATGACGTTTCCTATGAGGAGTATGTCATTGACATACAAAACTAGGAAGCTAACTATACTCCCACTGTCCTTGACATATACACATGATTCATCTTCATTTCGTACAAATCCAAACTCTTTGACCTTCTCATCGAAGCAAAGATTCCATCTGCAAGATGCTTGCTTAAGTCCATCAATGGACTTCTCAAGCTTGCACACTCTATTGGGAGGCTTCAGATCAACAAAACCTTCTGGCTGAGCCATGTAAACTTCCTCAGCCAACTTCCCATTAAGGAAAGCGGTCTTCACGTCCATCTGCCGTATCACATAATCATGAAATGTAGCAATGGCTAGCATCACCCTAATAGACTTTATCTTAGCAACTGGTCAGAAGGTTTAATCATAGTCAACTCCGGGAGTTTGAGTAAAGCCCTTCGCCACCAATTGTGCCTTATACGTGTGTACATTCCCATCCACGTCAGTCTTTTTCTTGAATATCCATTTGCACCCAATCGTCTTACATCTGGGCACATTGTCAACCAAATTCTAAACTTGGTTGTCATACATGGACTGAATCTCGCTGTCCATTGCCTCTTTCCATTTTACAGACTCTGGGCCTGCCATGGCTTCCTTATAGGTATTAGGTTCATCTAGATTTATTAGTGTACCATCACAACTATACGTGTCCCCTTCGATAGTAATATGAAAAACATAAAATTGGGGTTGAACTCTAACTTTTTCAGAATGTCTAAGAGGTAAGGACTCGTCAATCGGTTCAACCAGAGTTTCCTCATCGGGTTGAGCGCCAGCGTTAGAGGTTCCTTAACCGCTTGACTCTTGAATTTCTTCAAGATCGTTTTGCCTCCCACTGTCCCCTTGGCTTATGATTTCTCGCTCTCGGAAAACTCCTCTTCTTGCAACGAAGACAACATTGTCACTCGGTCTGTAGAAGAGATATCCAAAGGATTTCTCCCGGTAGCCGATGAAAATACATCGCTCACTACGAGGTTCGAGCTTGTCGTGAGTTTCTCGTCTTACGAAAACTTCACAGCCCCAAACCTTGATATGTGCCAATGAGGGAGCTTTCCCTGTCCATGTCGCATGAGGTGTTTTGGCAACCTTCTTTGTAGGGACTCGGTTAAGGATATGGGCGGCAGTCTCTAAGGCATACCCCCAGAATGAGATAGGTAGTGCAGCACGACTCATCATAGAACGGACCATGTCTAACATGGTTCGATTATGCCTTTCTGCCACACCATTCAACTGCGGTGTCCTAGGTGGCGTCAATTGCGAAACTATTATGCATTCCTTGAGATAGTCGTGGAGTTCAAGACTTAGGTACTCTCCTCCTCGATCGGATCGAGTCATCTTGATTTTCCTGTCCAATTTATTTTCCACTTCATGTTTGAACTCTTTGAACTTTTCAAACGTTTCTGACTTGTGCTTGATTAAGTAAATATACCCATACCTACTATAATCATCAGTGAAAGTCACGTAGAAGCGGTTCCCATTCTTTGTGGTGGATCTAAAGGGCCCACAAACGTCGGTGTGTATGAGATCCAATAAACCCTCACCCCTCTCACAAGTGCCAGTGAAGGGTGACTTGGTCAGCTATCCAAGTAAACAAGATTCGCACATGTCATCTTCCCTAAGGTCGAATGACGCCAACACTCCATCCTTTTAGAGTTGGGTATGCGCTTCTTGTTGACATGTCCAAGACGACAATGCCACAAGGATGCTTTATCCATACTATTGGAATAATCCATACACAACACATCATTTCCTAGGTTATCTACAACCATAACAGTTTCATAAATTCCATTACAAGGCATTGCTTCAAAATATAAAACACCATTTAGATAAGCATAAATCGAACCATTCACATTATTAAACAAATATCTAAATCCTTGTCTAAATAAACCATGAAAAGAAATGATGTTTCTTGCCATATCTGGCGAGTAGCAACAATTATGTAAATCTAAATTCAATCCATTACTAAGCACTAAAGAATACACTCCGATCTTGGTAACAGGCGACGATCTTCTGTTCCCCATGATTAGATTTATTCTTCCAAGCTCCACATCCCTATTTCTTCCTAGTCCCTGAAAATCAGAACATATGTGATAACTGATGGGTTTGAGCCATCAGAACTTTCCTGTGTGCACATGCAAACCCTAATGCTTGGATCTAGGTTTCTCTAATTGAACATGCAATGTATCCAAGACTTATATTGATAGATGTAGTGTAAACATTCAATTCATAACAAATGAAATCAGATGTAAAGGAATACCTTGAATTACTTGCTTGAATCTTCTTGTCTTTGGAGCGTAGAGTCACAATTGTCACTCGTCTAATGGCTTACAAACACCAACTAGCAAGAGGATGATAATAGAGAGAGAGAGAGAGGAAGGTGAGTAAATCGGCTCTATGGTTTCTTGAGATGCAAGAGTGCCAATTTCCTCCACCCTAAGGGTCTATATATACTATTGGCTACTAGGGTTACGCCTTAAACCCTAATTGAATAACTTAGGCCTTAAGCAATCCAATAATCCCCTTGGACTAGGCCTTGGACGTTTTCTAGGTTTCTCCAAACCCTAAAATCGTCCAGCCTCTTAGCCATAGAGATTGATAGCCCAAAATACAACTATGACACATTACAGTTTATGCCCTTTTATTGAATTAACCTCTTTAAGTCACCAAATTAATTCCTAATTAATTTATGACTTATATTAATCAAATAACAATATTATTTTTCCTTATATTATTCTGATAATATATTAATAATATTTCTTCTCTCATTATAAATCATCCTGTCTAGTTGCTATGGTGAAGGCAACCTAAAAGGACCATCCTCAACCGGGTTAAATACTTACCAAATATAGTTACAGCCTTAGACACTATTCCAACAGTCTCCAACTTGGATAAGTCCGGTAATTATATACACAAGCACAATCCGATTAGCAATCGTAGCTCTCAAAGACGCTGTCAAACTCTGATCTTATCAGTCATGTCCTTTAGATAAGGGATCGTACAGTCCTCTATTTAGATATCATGCGGACACAATCACAGTCCAACATTTAGTTTCTTGATCTCAGATTTATTCGACATAGAACTTAATCGAACACACCAATTTAGTTCTGACCGGGCCCGACACATAAGTCAAATCAAATCATCGAGCGGCCGAGATATCACTTTTACCCTCTTAGGATAAAAGTAACAAATAAACTTTGACTTATATGCATTTACTTATTCGCAAATCAATCATACACAACAATGCGTTTTATAACATCAATTTATTGATGCGGTTTCGCAACGTCAATGTACAACCAATTAACAAATAACAAACCATATAGGTTTTAAGACCATATGATATTATCATCTTGCGATCACTTACAATATATATATATATATATATATATATATATATATATATATATATATATATACTTCAAGGTGATTCCAGCAAACGCGGGTTTGTTCCAATGCTCAAAACTAGTTCATAAGCACTCATGAACGTTGTAGCAACCTTTTGCTATGTCTAATACCAATCAGACAATCTACATACCAATTCATGACAATCTTCTTTCATATCTACTTCCAACATATGAATGATTGTGGGCCATTCGAATAATTCAATCATTCTTAATAACTTAATTATTCAGGAAGTCAAAACATGCAAAGTGAAACAATAGTTAAACAAATAACATAAGACATTAACTTTACTCATAAACAATACTCCTTTATTTAATCATCAAATGTCAATTACATTTATCTATTATAAGTTTCTAAAACTATCTAATCTAAACTAATATCATCCTTCAACCCAATACTCCGAGCATGATGCATGTGCTTAACCCTACTCAGTCCCTTCGTAAGCGGATCTGCTGGGTTATCTTCTGATGATATCCTCTTAACCACGAGATGTCCTTCTTCTACTTGATGTGTAATAAAGTGATATTTTTTTCGATATGATGAGACCTACCACGATCCCTCGGTTTCTTGGTCAAGGCGACCGTTCCTTCATTATCACAGAAAATTTCCATAGGCTCCTTTATGGAAGGAACAACTCCAAGATCACCAATGAAGTTCTTCAACCATATTGCCTCCTTCGATGCTTCGCTTGCTGAAATGTACTCTGATTCGCACGTTGAATCAGGTACGGTTTCCTGCTAGGAACTTTTCCAAGTTACTCCTCCTCCATTAAGGGTAAAGACCCAGCCCGACTGCGAACGGTAGTTGTCCCTGTCGGTCTGAAAGCTGGCGTCACTATACGCTCGCACCTTTAAGTCATCACTCCCTCCGAGGACTAAAAACCATTCCTTGGTCCTCCGAAGGTACTTAAGGATATTCTTGACCGCAATCCAATGGGCTCTGCCAGGGTTCCCTTGATATCTACTGACCATGCTCAAAGCAAAGGCTACATCAGGGCGAGTACAAGTCATAGCATACATGATTGAGCCAACTATGGAAGCGTAAGGTACTCTGCTCATCTCTACTATTTCGGCTTCGGTACTCGGACTTTGAGTCTTACTCAACTTGGCATTACTTTGTATCGGTAATTCTCCCTTCTTCGAATTCTCCATACTAAAACGTTTAAGTACTTTATCTAAGTAAGTGTTCTGACTAAGTCCTATTAGTCTCTTACTTCGTTCTCTCACTATCCTTATTCCCAAGATATAGGAAGCCTCTCCGATGTCCTTCATAGCGAAGCACTTCCCGAGCCAGGACTTAACCTCCTGCAGTGTCGGGACGTCGTTTCCTATGAGTAGTATGTCATTAACATAAAAAATGATGAAGCTGAATATACTCCCACTGGCTTTGACATATACACATGATTCATCTTTGCTTCGTACAAATCCAAACTCTTTGACTTTCTCATCGAAGCAAAGATTCCATCTGCGAGACACATGCTTAAGCCCATAAATAGACTTCTCAAGATTTCACACTCTATTTGGATGCTTTGTATTGACAAAACCCTCTGGCTGAGCCATGTAAACATCTTCAGCCAACTTCCCATTAAGGAAAGCGGTCTTGACATCCATTTGCCATATCTCATGATCATGAAAAGCGGCTATGGCTAGCATCACCCTAATAGACTTTATTTTCGCAACTGGTGAGAAGGTCTCATCATAGTCAACTTCGGGATTTTAAGTAAAGCCCTTCGCAACCAATAGCGCCTTATATGTGTGTACATTCCCATCCACGTCGGTCTTCTTCTTGAAGATCCATTTGCACCCAACGGTCTTACGTCCGTGTACGTTATCAACCAAATTCCAAACTTGGTTGTCATACATGGATTGAATCTTGCTGTCCATTGCCTCTTTCCATTTTACAGACTCCGGGCATGTCATGGCTTCCTTATAGCTATTAGGTTCATCTAGATTTATTAGTGTACCATCACTAATATATGTGTCCCCTTCAGTAGTAATATGAAAACCATAAAACTAGGGTTGAACTCTAACTCTTTCGGAACGTCTAAGAGGCAAGGACTCGTCAATTGGTTCAACCGGAGTTTCCTCCTCGGGTTGAGTGCCAACGGTAGAGGTTCCTTCATCACTCGATTCTTGAATCTCTTCAAGTTCGATCTACCTCCCACTGTCTCCTTGGCTTATGAGTTCTCGCTCTCGGAAAACCCCTCTCCTCGCAACCAATAAAACAAATTCATTCGGTCTACAGAAGAGATATCCAAAGGATTTATGCGGGTAGCCGATGAAAATACATTGCTCACTACGAGGTTCTAGCTTGTCGTGAGTATCTCGTCTTACGAAAGCCTTGCAGCCCCAAACCTTGATATGTGCTAACGAGGGAGCTTTCCCTGTCCACATCTCGTGAGGTGTTTTGGCAACCTGCTTAGTAGGGACTCGGTTAAGGATATGGGCGGCAGTCTCTAAGGCATACCCCCAGAATGAGATAGGTAGTGCAGCACGACTCATCATAGAACGGACCATGTCTAACAGGGTTAGCTTATGCCTTTCTGCCACACCATTCAACTGCGGTGTCCTAGGTGGCGTCAATTGCTAAACTATTATGCATTCCTTGAGATAGTCGTGGAGTTCAAGACTTAGGATCGAAGCATCTTGATTTTCCTGCCCAATTGATTCTCCACTTCATGTTTGAATTCTTTGAACTTTTCAAACGTTTCAGACCTGTGCTTGATTAATTA
Source organism: Lactuca serriola (assembly GCF_051521515.1). Lineage (NCBI taxonomy): Eukaryota > Viridiplantae > Streptophyta > Magnoliopsida > Asterales > Asteraceae > Lactuca > Lactuca serriola. Next base: position 308,869,719 of record NC_136410.1, on the reverse strand, counting down.
AATATACCCACATCTACTATAATCATCAGTGAAAGTCACGTAGAAGCGGTTCCCATCCTTTGTGGTGGATGTAAAGGGCCCACAGACGTCCGTATGTATGAGATCCAATAAACCCTCACCCCTCTCACAAGTGCCAGTGAAGGGTGACTTGGTCATCTTTCCGAGTAAACAAGATTCGCACGTGTCATCTTCCCTAAGGTCGAATGACTCCAACACCCCATCCTTTTGGAGTTGGGCTATGCGCTTTTTGTTGACATGTCCAAGACGACAATGCCACAAACATGCTTTATCCATACCATTGGAAGAATCCATGCATAAAACATCATTTCCTAAGTTATCTACAATCATAACAGTCTCGTAAATCCCATTACAAGGCATTGCTTCAAAATATAAAACACCATTTAGATAAGCATAAATCGAACCATTCTCATTATTAAACGAATATCTAAATCATTGTCTAAATAAACCATGAAAAGAAATGATGTTTCTTTCCGTATCTGGCGAGTAGCAAAAATTATTTAAATCCAAACTTAATCCATTACTAAGCACTAAAGAATACACTTCGATCTTGGTAACAGGCAACGATCTTCTGTTCCCCATGATTAGATTTATTCTTCCATGCTCCACATCCCTATTTCTTCTTAGTCCCTGCAATTTAGAACAAATATGGTAACCACACCCGGTATCAAGAACCTAAGAGATAGCATGAGATGAATCATTAGATTTAATTGTGTAAATACCTACGAAAGACGGCTTGATCTTTCCATCCTTGATGGCTTGTAGATATTCTGGGCAACTTCTCTTCCAATGCCCTATTTTGTGGCAATGGTGGCACTCTGCCTCCTTCGGGTTAGGGTTGGGTTTAGCAGGATCAACCTTGGTCCCACTAGAAGAGGAACCATCTCGGGACTTTCCCTTGCGGTGGCTCTTTGACGGAGCCTTCCTCTTTTTGCCCATACCCTGCCCTATAGCCAAAACTGGAGCAGCGGACGGATTGGGAGTTTGTGCAACAGACTTGTCCTTAAAGTTGCTCTCAGCAACCCTTAGGATCCCTTGGAGCTTGCATAGGGTGACCTCTTCCTTGTTCATGTGGTAGGTCATCCTAAATTGGTTGTAACACGGAGGCAAGGAGTGAAGGACCATGTCGATAGCCAAGTCTTCCCCAAAGTCAACATTCAACTAGCGAAGACGATCGACATAACATTGCATCTTTTGCAAGTGAACGGTTAGGGATTCTCCATTACCCATTTTAGTAGTGATCATGTTAGTGAAGGTCTCATAACGTTCCTTCCTCGCATTTTGATGGTATCTCTCCAATAAGTCTTGATGCATCTCGTACGGATACATGTCCTAATAGGACTTTTGGAATTCGGCGTTCATTGTGGCTATCATGATGCAATGAACCTTCGTTGCATCACGCTCATGAGTCTTAAAAGCAGTCATTTCAGCTGGAGTAGCGATTTCTGGATTGATCTTTTCGAGCTTCTCGTCAAGGACATACTCCTTGTCCTCATAGCGAGCAATCGTGTGAATGTATCTTATCCATTCACTAAAGTTCGTTCCATCGAAAGTGACCTTTTGACAAAGGCTCATTAACGTGAACGAGCTAGCAGCACGTTGTTATCGCTCGACCTCTACAAGTAGAAAAGACAAATTTTTTATTAGAATTGAATCCCTAATTATCACCCAATATGAAAAATTATGGCTAGGATTCAACAACATTATTTACATATTAGAAAAGGGATGCCATAATCCAACATGCAAACAATTTGAAGGTAAGTGAATGACGATTCACTAATTCTCCACCACAAAACATAACCTTAAGTTTTATTTAGAATTCCTAGATTTCAATGAGATTCATTGAACTTTTCAATGGCATGTTTAAATCTCGATATGCCCCTCTCGTTTGTGACTGGGATGCCGAGGATCACAAAGAGTGTGTGAATAATCATGCAAATCTACATGGTGCCTTCATTGTTACAATCACCTGTTTAATGTGCCAGTAAACCACACACGCTCCACTGAACTATGATAAACAATGAATCACCCTTTGCCACCTTTGCTTAGAACCAATTAGTGTGTCGGTAAACCACACACGCTCCATTAACTTCTTAGCAAGGGTGCAAAGTGTAATTTCATGGGTTTCCATCAATTCACTTTTCCTAAAGTAACAAGGATTGGGAATTTAAAAAACATCTAGTTACTTTGTGTTTCAATATTATACTTTTAATGAGGAGATAGGGTTTCCCTATCCTACCCGTTCGGCTAACGACCCTCCACCGATCAAGCAAGAGGTGGGTGTGAGTGTGCACCCATTAAGCGCCATTTTATAGGCAACAAGCTTATACCCACCTTATAGACCGACTTCGTGAATGAGGCCTACTAACGGTAAGACTAGCATTTTAATTATACATATATATATATATATATATATATATATTAAGCTTGTAATCATATAGTAGTATTGGGTTGAATTTTAAACTTGTAAAATTCCAGGGTTTGAAATTTAAATTGTCTAAATTAAACTTTTAATCACAAAACTTAAATTTCAAAACTTGAGGACAAGCTTTAAACTTTTCAAACATAAGAGATCAAATAACAAATAAGTTAAATTAACCATTTAATCAAATAATTATCCATATTTGATTTATTTAAATGTTTCTTGCAAAACAATTTATCAATTTAATTAACATAATCAATTAATATCATATAAGGAAATTATTATTCAACTAATTGGTCAATATCTTTTGTTAGGTAAAGAATATACTCACATATATGTTAAAATTCGAATTTTATTGACCCATAAAGATTAAGGCAAGCTTCCATAAGAAAAACAGCAAGAAATCCCGAAACTAGCTCCTTCTGACGCTCGAACTCGCCGAGTACCACAATGGACTCGCCGAGTTGAGGCCTACTCGCCGAGTTCATCAGGCAGAAGGACAAAAATCGAATTTGGCAATCAACAAGCAATCAATTAATGCATCAATTCAATAGAAACCAATCAATGCTCTGATACCACTGATGGGTTTGAGCCATAAGAACTTTCCTATGTGCACATGCAACCCCTAATGCTTGGATCTAGGTTTCTCTAATTCAACATGAAACATATCCAAGACTTATATTGATAGATCTAGTATAAACATTCAATTCATAACATATGAAATCAGACCTAAAGGAACACCTTGAATTGCTTCCTTGAATCTTCTTGTCTTTGGAGCTTAGCGTCACAATTGTCACTCCTCTCATGGCTTACAAACAACAACTAGCAAGAGGATGATAAGAGAGAGAGAGAGCTGGGTGAGAAAATCGGCTCTAGGGTTTCTTGAGATGCAAGAGTGCCGATTTCCTCCAACCTAAGGGTCTATATATACTATTGGCTACTAGGGTTACACCTTAAACCCTAATTGAATAACTTAGGCCCTAAGCAATCCAATAATCCCTATGGACTAGGCCTTGGACGATTTCTAGGTTTCTCCAAACCCTAAAATCGTGCAACCTCTTATCCATAGAGATTAATAGCCCAAAATACAACTATCACACATTTGACAGTTTATGCCATTTTATTCAATTAACCTCTTTAAGTCACCAAATTAATTCCTAATTATTTTATGACTTATATTAATCAGATAACAATATTATTATTCCTTATATTATTCTCATAACATATTAATAATATTTATTCTCTCATTATAAATCATCCTGTCAAGTTGCTATGGTGAAGGCAACCTAAAAGGACCATGCTCAACCGGGTCAAATACTTGCCAAATATAGTTACAACCTTAGACACTATTCCAACAATAACCACATCCTGTATCAAGATCCCAAGAAATAGCATAAAATGAATCATTTGATTTTATTGTGTAAATACCTGCGATAGATGGCTTGATCTTCCCATCCTTGATGGCTTGCAGATATTCCGGACAACTTCTCTTCCAATGCCCTATTTTGTGGTAATGATGGCACTCTGCCTCCTTTGGGTTTGGGTTGGGCTTTGTAGGATCAACCTTGGTCCCACTAGAAGAGGAACCATCTTGGGACCTTCCCTTGCAGTGGTTCTTCGAAGAAGCCTTCCTCTTCTTGCCCCTTCCCTGCCCAATAGCCAAAATAGGAGCAGCGGGTGGATTGGGAGTTAGTGCAACAGACTTGTCCTTGAGGTTGCTCTCAGAAGTCCTTAGGAGCCCTTGGAGTTTGCTTAGGGTGACCTCTTCTTTGTTCATGTGCTAGGTCATCTTAAATTGGTTGTAGCATGAGGGCAGGGAGTGAAGAACAATGTCGATAGCCAAATTTTCCCCAAAGTTGACATTCAACTTGCGAAGATGATCGACATACCTTTGCATCTTTTGCAAGTGCACGGTTAGAGACTCTCCACTTCCATTTTAGCAGTGATCATATTCGTTATGATCTCATAGCGCTCTTGCCTTGCGCTTTGGTGGTATCTATCCATCATGTCTAGATGCATCTCATAAGGATACATGTCCTCATAGGACTTTTGGAATTCGGAGTTCATCATGGCTATCATGATGCAATGGACTTTCATTGCATCACACTCATGGGTTTCAAAGACAGCCATTTCTTCGGGAGTAGCAGTTTCTGGATTGATCTTCTAGAGCTTCTCATCGAGAAATACTCTTTGTCCTCATAACGCGCGATCCTGCGAATGTATCTTATCCATTCACTAAAGTTCGATCCGTCAAAAGTCACTTTTTGACAAAGGCTCATTAGCGTGAATGAGCTAGCAGCAGCGTTGTTCGTGTTAGACATCTACAAATAGAAAGGAAACAAAGTTTTATTAGAGTTAAGTCCCTAATTAACACCCAAAATAAAATTAGGGCTAGGACCCAACAACTTTACTTACACATTAGAAAAGGGATGTCGTAATCCAACATCCAAATAATTTGGAGGTAAGTGAAAGACGATTCACTAATTCTTCACCATGAAAAACATAAGCTTAGGTTTTAAATGTATTGTGAATTCCTAGATTTCTTTGAGATTCATTGAACCTTTCAATGGCATGTTTAAATCTCGATATGCCCCTCTAGTTTGTGACTGGGATACCGAGGATCACAAAGCGGGTGTGAATAACCATGCAAATCTACATGGTGCCTTCATTGTTACAGTCACCTATTTGATGTGCCTGTAAACCACACACTCTCCATCGAACTATGACAAACAATTAATAACCCTTTGCCACCTTTGCTTAGAACCAATTAGTGTCCCGATTATCCACACACGCTCCACTAACATCTTAACAAGCGTGCAAAGTGTAATTCAATGGGATTGCATCAATTCACTTTTCCTAAAGTAACTAAGATTGTGATTTTTATGAAACACGTTTAGTTACTTTATATAGATTCATTATACTTATTAATGAGGAGAGGATTGCCCTATCCTACCCGTTCGGTTAACGAACCTCCACCAGTCAAGCAAGCGGTGGGTGTGAGCGTACACCCATTAAGCGCCATTTTATAGGCAACAACCTTATACCCACCTTATAGACCGACTTCGTGAATGAGGCCTACTAATGGTAAGACTAACATTTTAAATAATACATACATACATACATACATATATATATATATATATATATATATATATATATATATATATATATTAAGCTTGTAATAATATAATAGTATATTGTTGAATTTTAAACTTGTAAAATTCTAGGGTTTGAAATTGAAATTATTCAAATTAAACTTTTAATCACAAAACTTAAATTTCAAAACTTGAGGACAAGTTTTAAACTTTTTTTCAAAACATAAGGATCAAATAGCAAATAATTCAAATCAACTAATTAGATTATCTCAATTTGATATTATTCATTATTACTCTCAAGACAATTCAACAATTCAATTCAAATAATCAATTATTATCATATAAGGAAATTATTATTCAACTAATTGGTAATTATCTTTTGTTTGGTCAAGAATATACTCATATATATGATTAAAATCATATTTTAATGACCCAAAACAACTAAAGCAAGTATCATCAAGTAAAACAGCAAGAAATCCCGAAACTACATCCAATTGACGCTCGAACTCGTCGACTTCCACTATGGACTCGCCGAGTTGGAGCTACTCGCCAAGTCCACAATGGAACTCGCCGAGTTAATCAGACAGAATCACAAAAATCAAAATTTTCAAGCAACAAGCAATCAACCAATGCATCAATTCAATAGAAATCAATCAAAGCTCTGATACCACTAATGGGTTTGAGCCAGACGAAGTTTCCTATGTGCACATGCAAACCCTAATGCTTAGATCTAGGTTTCTCTAATTGAACATGCAGTGTATCCAAGGCTAACAATTCTAGATCTAGTGTAAACAATTGAATCATATCATATACAAACAGATCTAGAAGAATACATTAGGTTGTTTGCTTGAGACTTCTTGATCTTGGAGCTTAGAGTCACAATTGCCACTCCTCTAATGGCTTACAAACACCAACTAGCAAGAGGATGATCTTGGAAGAGAGAGAGAGAGAGAGAGAGAGAGAGAGAGAGAGAGAGAAGGGTAAGAAATCGACCCTAGGGTTTCTTGCCTTGCATGAATGCCGATTTCCCTCACGCAAGGGATCTGTTGATACTATGAGCTATTAAGGTTTCACCCTTAACCCTAATTGAATAACTTAGGCCCTAAGCAATCCAACGATCCTCCTAGATATTAGGCTTGGACGATTTTAAGGTCTCCTAACCCTAAAATCCGTCCACCATTATATCTATATGGATACATAGCCCAAAACACAACTATCACACATTTGACAGTTTATGCCCCTTTATTCAATTAATCTCTTTAAGTCACCAAATTAACTCTTAATTAATATATGACTTATATCAATCAAATAATATATTAACAATAATATCTCTTCTCTCTTTACCAATCATCCTGTCAAGTTGCTATGGTGAAGGCAGCCCAAAAGGACCATGCACAACCGGGTCAAGTACTTACCAAATATAGTTACAGCCTTAGACACTAATCCAACAGATCAGTGGATGAGCCAAGACATCGTGAGGTTCTAGGGTGGTGTATCGAGGTATCCGAATTTAATGTCTTGGATTTCGGATAATTTTGGGGTCGTGAGTTGAGAAGTCAAATGGTGTGTTAAGCATCTATGATTCCAGTGGGATCCGTTTCGGTTAATGATGGCAAGTGGATTACCTAAGGCAATGGATTTTAGCAAGGAAAGGTGTTTTTTTTATGAAGATTGTCGTCAGTTATAGTCGTGCATAATTCGGGTAGGTGTGTGCACCTATCTATGGATGGTCTGCAGAGCATGAGTAATGATTGCAATATGGCGTCGATCTGAGGATTAGATTGTGAAGTGGTAAGAGTTAGTGGGGTGAGACTGCAAAGAGTTGCAGTTCAATGAGTTAGTGCAAAGGAGTGTGGTGATACTACGGGGAGCAGTAGTATCCACCAGATAGCGAGAAGGTGTGGCAGTATTGTGGGAAGCCATGATATTCGCCAAACAGAAAGGTTGTTGTGGTACTATGAGGAACCGTAGTACCCATCGGTCAGTGGAAGGTTGTGATGCTACGGGGAGCCGTAGTACTCACTAGTCAGAGAGAGGTTGTTGTGATGCTACGGAGGAGCCATAGTACTCACTAGTCAGAGAGAGGGTGTTGTGATGCTACAGGGAGCCGTAGTACTTACTAGTCAGTAAGAGGGTGTTGTGTTGCTACGGGGAGCCGTAGTACTCACTAGTCAGAGAGAGGGTGTTGTGATGCTACGGGGAGCCGTAGTACTCACTAGTCAGATAGGAGGTGTTGTGTTGCTACGGGGAGCCATAGTAATCACTAGTCGGTAAGAGGTTGCTGTGATGCTATTGATGGGTTTGAGCCATAAGAACTTTCCTATGTGCACATGCAAACCCTAATGCTTGGATCTAGGTTTCTATAATTGAACATGCAATGTATCCAAGACTTATATCGATAGATCTAGTGTAAAGATTCAATTCATAACATATGAAATCGGATCTAAAGGAATACCTTGAATTGCTTGCTTGAATCCTCTTGCCTTTGGAGCTTAGAGTCACAATTGTCACTCCTCTAATGGCTTACAAACACCAACTAGCAAGAGGATGATAATAGAGAGAGAGGAGGGTGAGAAAATCGGCTCTAGGGTTTCTTGAGATGCAAGAGTGCTGATTTCCTCCACCCTAAGGGTCTATATATACTGTTGGCTACTAGGGTTACACCTGAAACCCTAATTGAATAACTTAGGCCCTAAGCAATCCAATAAACCCTATGGACTAGGCCTTGGACGATTTCTAGGTTTCTCCAAACCCTAAAATCGAGCACCCTCTTATCCATAGAGATTTATAGCCCAAAATACAACTATCACACATTTGACAGCTTATGCCCTTTTATTCAACTAACCTCTTTAAGTCACCAAATTAATTCCTAATTAATTTATGACTTATATTAATCAAATAACAATATTATTAATCCTTATATTATTCTCATATTTTATTAATAATATTTCTTCTCTCATTATAAATCACCCTGTCAAGTTGCTATGGTGAAGGCAACCCAAAAGGACCATGCTCAACCGGGTCAAATACTTCCCAAATATAGTTACAGCCTTAGACACTATTCCAACAGTGTCCCACTTGGATAAGTCTGGTAACTATATACACAAGCACAATCTGATTAGCAATTGTAGCTCTCAAATATGCTGTCAAACTCTGATCTTTTGAGTCTTATCCTTTAGATAAGGGATCGTACAGTCCTCTGGTCAGATATGATGCGGACACAATCACAGTCTAGCATTTAGTTTCTCGATCTCAGATTTATTCGACATAGAACTTAATCGAACAGATAAATTCAGTTCTGACCGGGCCCGACACATTAGTCAAATCAAATCATTGAGCGGCCGAGATATCGCTTTTACCCTCTAAGGATAAAAGTAACAGATAAACTTTGACTTATATGCATTTACTTATTCGCCAATCAATCATACACTACAATGCGTTTTATGACTTAGATTTACTGATGCGGTTTTGCGTCATCAATGTACAACCAATTAACAAATAACAAACCATATATCTAGGTTTTAAGACCATATGATATTATCATCTTGCGATCACTTACAATATATATATATATATATATATATATATATATATATATATACCTCAAGGTGATTCCAACAAACGCGGGTTTGTTCCAATGCTCAAAACTAGTTCATAAGCATTCATGAACATTGTAGCAACCTTTTGCTATGTCTAATACCAATCAGACAATCTACATACCAATTCATGACAATCTTCTTTCATATCTACTTCCAACATATGAACGATTGTGGACCATTCGAATAATTCGATTATTCTTAATAACTTACTTATTGAGGAAGTCAAAACATGCAAAGTGAAACAATAGTTAAACAATTAACATAAGATAGTAACTTTACTCATAAATAATAGTCCTTTATTTAATCATCAAATGTCAATTACATTTATCTATTGCAAGTTTCTAAAACTAACTAATCTAAACTAATATCATCCTTCAACCTAATACTCCTAGCATGTTGCATGTGCTTAACCCTACTCAGTCTCTTCGTAAGCGGATCTACTGGGTTATCTTCTGATGATATCCTCTTAACCACGAGATGTCCTTCTTCTACTCGATGTCTAATAAAGTGATATTTTCTGTCGGTATGATGAGACCTACCATGATCCCTTGGTTCCTTGGTCAAGGCGACCGCTCCTTCATTATCACAGAAAACTTCCATAGGCTCCTTTATGACAGGTACAACTCCAAGATCACCAATGAAGTTCTTCAACCATATTGCCTCCTTCGATGCTTCGCTTGATGCAATGTACTCTGATTCACACGTTGAATCAGCTACGGTTTCCTGCTAGGAACTTTTCCAAGTTACTCCTCCTCCATTAAGGGTAAAGACCCAGCCCGACTGCGAACGGTAGTTGTCCCTGTCGGTCTGAAAGCTGGCGTCACTATACGCTCGCACCTTTAAGTCATCACTCCCTCTGAGGACTAAAAACCATTCCTTGGTCCTCCGAAGGTACTTAAGGATATTCTTTACCGCGATCCAATGGGCTCTGCCAGGGTTCCCTTGATATCTACTGACCATGCTCAAAGCAAAGGCTACATCAGGGCGAGTACAAGTCATAGCATACATGATTGAGCCAACTATGGAAGCGTAAGGTACTCTGCTCATCTCTACTATTTCGGCTTCGGTACTCGGACTTTGAGTCTTACTCAACTTGGCATTACTTTGTATCGGTAATTCTCCCTTCTTCGAATTCTCCATACTAAAACGTTTAAGTACTTTATCTAAGTAAGTGTTCTGACTAAGTCCTATTAGTCTCTTACTTCGTTCTCTCACTATCCTTATTCCCAAGATATAGGAAGCCTCTCCGATGTCCTTCATAGCGAAGCACTTCCCGAGCCAGGACTTAACCTCCTGCAGTGTCGGGACGTCGTTTCCTATGAGTAGTATGTCATCAACATGCAAAATGAGGAAGCTGACTATACTCCCACTAGCTTTGACATATACACAGGATTCATCTTCGCTTCGTACAAATCCAAACTCTTTGACTTTCTCATCTAAGCAAAGATTCAATATGTGAGACGCTTGCATAAGCCCATAAATAGACTTCTCAAGCTTGCACACTCTATTTGGATGCTTTGAATTGACAAAACCCTCTGTCTGAGCCATGTAAACATCCTCAGCCAACTTCCCATTAAGGAAAGCAGTCTTCACATCCATTTGCCATATCTCATAATCATGAAAAGCGGCTATGGCTAGCATCACCCTAATAGACTTTATTTTCGCAACTGGTGCGAAGGTCTCATCATAGTCAACTCTGGGAGTTTGAGTAAAGCCCGTCGCAACCAATCGCACCTTATATGTGTGTACATTCCCATCCTCGTCGGTCTTCTTCTTGAAGATTTATTTGCACCCAACGGGCTTACGTCTGGGTACGTTATCAACCAAATTCCAAACTTGGTTGTCATACATGGATTGAATCTTGCTGTCCATTGCCTCTTTCCATTTTACAGACTCCGGGCCTGTCATGGCTTCCTTATAGCTATTAGGTTCATCTAGATTTATTAGTGTACCATCATTAATATACGTGTCCCCTTTGGTAGTAATATGAACACCATAAAACTGAGGTTGAACTCTAACTCTTTCGGAACGTCTAAGAGGTAAGGACTCATCAATTGGTTCAACCGGAGTATCCTCCTCAGGTTGAGTTACAGCGGCAGAGGTTCCTTCATCACTCGATTCTTGAATCTCTTGAAGTTCGATCTGCCTCCCACTGTCTCCTGGGCTTATGAGTTCCCGCTCTCGGAAAACCCCTCTCCTTGCAACGAAAACAACATTGTCATTCGGTCTATAGAAGAGATATCCAAAGGATTTCTGCGGGTAGCCGATGAAAATACATCGCTCACTACGAGGTTCGAGCTTGTCGCGAGTATCTCGTCTTACGAAATCCTCGCAGCCCCGAACCTTGATATGTGCTAACGAGGTAGCTTTCCCTGTCCATGTCTCATGAGGTGTTTTGGCAACCTTCTTTGTAGGGACTCGGTTAAGGATATGGGCGGCAGTCTCTAAGGCATACCCCCATAATGCGATAGGTAGTGAAGCACGACTCATCATAGAACAAACCATGTCTAACAAGGTTCGATTACACCTTTCTGCCACACCATTCAACTGCGGTGTCCTCGGTGGTGTCAATTGCGAAACTATTCCGCATTCTTTGAGATAGTCGTGGAATTCAAGACTTAGGTATTCTCCTCCTCGATCGGATCGAAGCATCTTGATTTTTCTGCCCAATTGATTCTCCACTTCATGTTTGAATTCTTTGAACTTTTCAAACGTTTCTGACTTGTGCTTGATTATGTAAATATACCCATATCTACTATAATCATCGGTGAAAGTCACATAGAAGCGGTTCGCATCCTTTGTGGTGGATCTAAAGGGTCCACATACATCGGTATGTATGAGATCCAATAAACCCTCACCTCTCTCACAAGTACTAGTGAAGGGTGACTTGGTCATCTTTCCAAGCAAAAAAGATTCACATGTGTCATCTTCCCTAAGGTCGAATGACTCCAACACTCCATCCTTTTGGAGTTAGGCTATGCGCTTCTTGTTGACATGTCCAAGAAGACAATGACACAAACATGCTTTATCCATACCATTGGAAGAATCCATGCATAAAACATCATTTCCTAAGTTATCTACAATCATAATAGTCTCATAAATTCGATTACAAGGCATTGCTTCAAAATATAAAACACCATTTAGATAAGCATGAATCGAACCATTCTCATTATTAAACGAATATCTAAATCCTTGTCTAAACAAACCATGAAATGAAATGATGTTACTTGCCATATCTGGCGAGTAGCAACAATTATTTATATCTAAACTTAATCCATTACTAATGTAACGCTTGTGTTTCCAGGCTAGGCATTAATATTGACATAATGGTCTAGGTTAACCTTTGTAACTCATTTAGAAGAAATGAAAAGGAATTATGTGAATTTGGTGTTTTATGCTTAATTATTAGGATTTAATTCATTAAGAATAAAACTAAGCGTCAAAATTAAAGTGTGAGATAAGTCCGATATCTTTACATAAAGTCGTAGTGGTCGAAACAAGGATTTCGAGGATATAAAGAATGCCGAAATCCGAGTTATAACGAAGAAGTTATGACCTGTCGAAGTTTCGCGACAATACCAGCACGATACCGAATGTCGTAAAAAGTGAGTTTTTGATAAACTACTTTTTAGCCTTAGTAATCTAAATGAAAGTCGTAGTATTCGTTAAACCGAGAAGTTCGATAAAAAGAACGCCCAAATCTTACTTCGTATGTGGAAGTTATAATTTTTCGAAGTTTCAGCTTAGTAGTAGACAGCAAAAAACTCAAATTTTAGATCGAGTGATTTGTAGCCGACACAACCTAAACGAGAATTGAAGGTCTCGTCATTAGTAGCACAACGGTAAAAAGTCTGACGAAAACGGACGTCGGATGAAGAAGTTATGTATTTTTAACATATTTCCTGTCTCGGTCTGTTAAAAATAATAATATAGAAATTAAATTCAAAATTAGCCAACGAAGTCTAAATGGAAGTTGTAGAGCGTAATATTAGCTACACGTGCATATATAGAACGTCAAAAACAGAGCTCGTATGCGATAGTTATGGATTTTAGAAGTTTTTGCACAAAATTCGAGAAAATCCGCATAGTCACGCTTTTGCCACGTGTCCTCTCCTCGCATATGCCACGTGGCGAAATTTGCTGAGTCACCCTCGCATGAACAGTAGCCACGTGATCCTCGCATGCAACCCACGTGATCCGACCCAAGATCATTTTCGCTTCCCCCGATGCCCCAATATCATTTTAGCCATTTTCGCTTCCCCCGATGCCCCAAGATCATTTCCAACGCCCGGAACACGTCCCGGAGTGCCCGAAGGCCTGGAAAATTTATCTTTTCGGTTTTGAAGCCCGACCTTTAGCAGAGCCCGGTTTCTCAAAAAAACTCTCGGTTTTATTAGAAACGATCATTTTAGGAAACGAATTGCTGCGCGATTATCATCAAATCAAGTGAGTGTATATTCACTTTCAATTTACACATAGATATGTAGTATTTACCTTAAAATACGTGTTACGTGTAAATATATTAATTGTTTATTTGAGGTGACTATTGTGTTGATATTCTATACAAGTTTTAAACTGTATATATATTTTTATCTAGAAATGTGTAGGGTAGAACATGGGTAGATAGTTGGTGTGTGATAAAATAAAATGATGAAATGTATCGATGTTTAAGATGATCTAGTCATCTAACAGAGTTTAGACAATGGCCACAGACTATTTTAGATAGTCCAGTAGAACGTTAGTAGACTCGCAATCGGTACGTATGTTTGAACTATATGTTCATAAAGTGTTCTTGAACTATATGTTCCTTAGGTGTTTTTGAACTATGTGTTCATCCATTAATTCTTCTTTTTGACACTATTACGTGTCGGGGTACGGGAGCGTACGTGAGTACTTTATTAGTATTTTCCCTATGCTTTTATTTTGAAGAGATTTGGAGTCTTCGTTTCTTTTGGAAGTGATCGGACGAGCTTCATGAGTCAGTGTTTTCCTTTCCGATGCCGGATAGGGGTGAGTCTGGAGGTTCAGACCACAGCGTAGGCATTAGTCAGTGTTTTCCTTTCAGATGCTGGATACGGTGAGTCTGGGGGTTATTGATGGGTTTTGAGCATTCTAACACTTCCTAAGTGTACATGCAACCCTAATAACCTTGGATCTATGTTTGTCAAATTATCATGCAAAGTTGAATTCCAAGGTTATATTCCTATCTAGCATACATGGGGAACAATTTTAACTTGAATGAAAGATAGAATAACTTACCTTGTTGTTGCTTATGTTCCGAGAAACCTTGTGATCCTAGCACCCCAAGTGTGATGCCTCAAATGCTCTTGGAAAGACCTTTGAGAGAATACACACTTCTTGAAATCGGCCTAGCCCTCTAGTTTCTTATGTGTAGCCGATTTTGGTGGAGAATGGGATCCTTATATAGTGTTGACACATCTAGGGTTATACCATGTAAACCCTAATGTGTCATGACTCTTCATTTCCATGACCCATGGGTTTGTAACTCCCATGGAGCATCCTATGGGTGGAACCCAACTTGATAATCCATGGAGCCTCTTAGCCCACTATACAAGATATGAATGATTTACATAATCAACCCATATATTTAATTAGTTATCCTTTGATCACTTAATTAATTCTAAATTAATTCTTGATCAAACTAATCAAATAATATTATTAATACATTAGAACTTATAATATATTAATAATCTCCAAGTGTTATTTCTCTCATTTAGTTTATCCAATTGCATGGTGCCATGCAACCCAAATGGACCATGCCGGGTCGGGTCAAGTACTGACCCGAAATAGTTATGAACTTATACACCTTATCCAACAATCTCCCATGTGGATAAGTCTAATAACTATAACTCCAGTACTTCATGAACCGACCGGAAATCGTAGCTCTTTCAAGGTCTCTCGGAACTGAGAAGATGATGATACGCCATTTAAGATAAGGGATCATATAATCCTCTGTTCTAGATATCAGCCGGACATATACATGGAACAATGTCTTACTTATTGTCCAGCAGTTTGTTTCTCGATGTCCGATTTTTTTGACAAAGAACTTAATTGAACACATTAACTTAGTTCTGACTGGGCCTGGTACATAGGTCAAAACAAAATCATCGAGAGGCCCATATATCAGCTTCTAATCCAAGAAGGAACAGATAAACTTTGACTCATATGTTTGTTCTACCACTCATTGAATTACACACAAAAACACGTTTTATAACATCGAGTTACCAATGCGTTTTCGTACAATCAATGCATAACCAACCTGTAAGTAACAAATCATATCTCTAGGTTTGAAGACTTATATGATATTACCGTCTCACGATCACTCGAGATAGAATTCCATGAAGTGATTCCAGTGAGCGTGGGTTGAGTCCAATGCTCAGAACTTATGAGCACTCATGATTGTTGTAGCCTTGTCCAACACCTTAGACCTCTACAACCAATCATGACAGTCTTGATTCATACCTACTTCCGACATATGACCGACTGTGGAGGTTTGAATAATATGATATACCAAACATAATTATTCTGGAAGTCAAAACATGCAAAAGAAATATAGTAAACGATCGACAAGAGATAGCAACACTTTACTCATAAATAAAACACCTTTTATTCATCATCTAATGTCAATTACACTTTACAAATTTCGAGGTTATCTATCTACTAATTCTAATATCATCCTTCAGCCCTATGCTCCGAGCATGCTGGAGATGCTTAACCCGAGTCAGTCCCTTCGTGAGGGGATCTGCTGGGTTCTCATCCGATGATACCCTCTTTGCCACGAGGAGTCCTTCTTCTATTCGATGTCTGATAAAATGGTATTTTCTGTCGATGTGTCTGGATCTCCCGTGATACCTTGGTTCCTTGGCTAAGGCAACAACACTTTCACTATTAAAGAAAATCTCCATTGGCTCTTTAATAGCTGGTACAACTTCAAGGTCTCCAATGAGGTTCTTCAGCCATATCGCCTCCTTTGCCGCCTCGCTAGCTGCAATATACTCTGATTCACAAGTTGAATCAGCCACTGTCTCTTGCTTGGAACTCTTCCAAGAAATTGCTCCTCCATTTAGGGTAAAGACCCAGCCCGACTAAGAGCGGAAATTATCCCTATCAGTCTGGAAGCTAGCATCACTATACCCTACAACTCTCAAGTCATCACTCCCACTGAGAGTAAGGACCCAGTCCTTAGTCCTCCGTAGGTACTTGAGGATATTCTTTACCGCAGTCCAGTGTGCCTTGCCAGGGTTCGCATGATACCTGCTAACCATGCTCAGGGCAAAGGCTACATCAGGTCGATTACACGTCATAGCATACATGATCGATCCTACAGCCGAAGCAAAAGGTATTCGACTCATTTCTGCTATCTCAGCCTCAATGCTAGGGCTTTGTGTCTTACTCAATCTAGTGTTGCTTTGGATGGGTAACTCTCCTTTCTTGGAGTCCTACATGCTGAATCTCTTCAGCACCTTATCCAAGTAGGTACTCTGACTAAGTCCAATTAGTCTTTTACTCCGATCTCTCAAGATCCTTATCCCTAAAATATAGGTAGCTTCTCCTAGGTCCTTCATAGAGAAACACTTCCCAAGCCAGGACTTAACTTCCTGTAGAGTTGGGATGTCATTTCCTATGAGTAGGATGTCATCCACATACAACACCAAAAAGCTAACTATACTCCAACTAGCCTTGACATACACGCAAGACTCATCTTCACTCCTAGAAAAGCCAAATTCCTTGACCTTTTCATCAAAGCCAAGATTCCATCTGCGAGGTGCTTGCTTCAATCCATAAATGGATTTCTCAAGCTTACACACTCGATTAGGGTACTCGTTGCTGACAAAACCCTCTGGCTGACTCATGTAAACATCTTCAGCCAACTTTCCATTATGGAAAGCGGTTTTGACATCCATTTGCCATATTTCATAGTCATGAAATGCAGCTATGGCTAACAGAACCCGAATAGACTTAATCTTGACTACTGGAGAAAAGGTCTCATCATAGTCCACTCCAGGAATTTGAGAGAAGCCCTTTGCAACCAGTCTAGCCTTATAAGTGTGTACTTTACCATCCATGTCGGTCTTCTTCTTGAAGACCCATTTGCACCCTACTGTCATACATGGACTGTATTTCGTTGTCCATTGCCTCTTTCCACTTGGCTGACCAGGGCCTGCAATGGCTTCCGCTTAACTGTTAGGTCCATCCAGACCTATCAGTGTCTCGTCACTGATAAGTGTATCTCCTTCTACAGTAATATGGAATCCATAGTAATGCTCAGGAGCATTCCTAACCCTTATGGAACGCCTCAGAGGTATAGACATTGATAAGTTATTAAATAAACTTGAAGATCGATTAGATATTTGTAACAGGTAGTGCGAAGAACATAAAATAATAAACAAGACAAAGTTGAATCACAATATGTCGAATGATTAATTCGATCAATCCTCAGCAGAGCTCGACTAAGAACTTCCGCTGTAGAGGATTTAGGGTTACAAGAACGATAATGAAACTACTCTGATCGAACTATTCTTTTGTTACTATCGTTTCAGTCGTTAACCTAAGATGCATGCAGGCACCTATATTTATAATAAACCCTATCAAGCTCACGGTTGGACAGGCCCAAACCGGAGTTACAAAACTAGACTAACTAGCGAACCCAATCGACGCAATACTTAACAAAACACGACCCAACAATCTCACCCTTTGCGCCAAATTGGAGCGAGACTACTTCTTCTTCTTGCTTGGGCCAGCAGCGGGAACTTTCTTCGTGGTATCAAACAAACGAGAGATTAGCGCAAGGATCGTCTGTCTGAACCGAATGTACCAATGTATCATGTCGTCGAAGTACTTGATATCATCCGCTGTGTTTTGCTTGCATCTGTGGATGATCCCCAACACATGCTCTAGGCAAGCAGTGGTGTACAGATGTTTATCAGCTAAGGCAAAAAGACATTTCTATCCTTCATTCCTAGTGAACATGACTGAATTCCGTCTCGAGTCAATTTTACCCATCTGCATTTGATTCAGATCACCGGCCGAGCCAACAGGAGATATTGTTGGTTTCTTCTTGAATACGCTTGCTATCTCCTGATCCATCAGTGCAACTTCCATGATGTAGCACACGAGCATCCTTTTGAAATGGTCGATGATCACACCGTTTTCAGCTTCGTTGGTCAGAAGGATGTTGTGCAAGATTATCCAATCATGGGGATTGAGGTTCAGAAGATCTGCTAAAGAAATGGCATGTTCGGTTTTGGCAGATCCCCGAAGCACCTTGAACCGAACGTTGATGAAGTTCCCTTCACTGTACGGCTTCAAGACCCGAACGTTTATAATTTTCTGAGCGCTCCAAGTCTGATATTGAGGATGAGCAGCCTTCAGATAGAAATTAATCAAGTCCCGATCAACCTGTGGATGAGGATGAGGGAACTCTGAAACGTTGGCGAAGGCGTGAAAGATGAACGCCTTTCGGGTCAGAGGCATGTCGAATTGAGAGTCGACAGTGTTGGAACAATCAAGCGATATAACAGGTTCCAGCCACAACATGCTTGGAGTGTCGATGGCTTCTTTTATCATCCTCTCGAGAGTCCAGACAGGAAAAAGAGTTTTCCTACTCTCAAGAAGGTCGTGGGCTTCCTTCTGTTTTCTTTCTGCTTCTTCAGCTTCTTTAGCCACACGAGTACTGATATCAGCATCATCGACTCGACGTTTTCACTTTAAAAGATCAGCGATAGTCTCTTGATCTTCATCTTCATCCTCAGCAATATTCTTGCCTTTATCTTTCACACCAGAACCGGAGGCTTGACCTACTGGAGGAGGTTCGGTTGTGTGAGTTGCCTTTGAGGATGGAGGTGGTTGAGACATGGACTCCTTCTCTCCCCCTTGTTTCGGAATGGACACGAAATCAAGAAGCCCTTCAATTTTTCTTAGCAGGGCAAGGGCGGGAGCAAGCTTCTCTGCAAGGTCTCGCCTCACAGTGTAGTTCAGGATGGGATCATGTGCTTCAAGGATGTTGGATATGGCAGAGTGGACATCCGAAACACACGACTTAATCACCTCCCTTTCGGACCGAAGAGAATCAACCTCCTGTTAAGAGTTAGAGAGTTGAACACTCTTGACCTTCAGAGCAGTGGTCTTCCTGGCTAGAACATCCATCAACGAGTTCTCAGCAGCCAAATCGGCTTGGAGCTTTGAGAGACGCTCGTCAATAGTAGCATGAAATGCTGAGTTGTCGTCTGAGAGCGTTTGACGAAATGAAGCGAAGGACTTCAACTCAGTGGAGACAGACGTGGCTAACTATTTGAACAATTGGTTCCAACGTAGTCTTAGCGGCATTTGCACTCTCCTGTAAAGACTTTAACAGGGCAGAGGCATCAGAAAATAGTTTATCGACTTTTTCGGTCGCAGCCTGACAGGCTTTTGTTGAGGCATAAATGGCGGAGGTTGCAGAAGCGAGAGATCTTGCTGAGCCTTTAAGAAAGCATCAACAATCTTCTGAACTGCAGCTTCAGAAAGTGAGGATTGAGACGTGGAAAAGGAGGCAATGAGCAAGTCAACCTTGTCATGGAGCTCCTTGAGATGTTTCTTTGTAACCGGAGCATCATCATCATCATCGCTCTGTACTTGAAACGGACTATAGTAGACCGAGTCAAACGTCATATTTTCCCCGCCAAGGAATGTTTCTTCTCCCTCGGAGGCATGACCATGAGATGGTGGTGGTGGAGAAGCTGGTGGTACAGTAGTATGGGTAGGTTCGGGTTGGGTTGTTTCGGGTGTAGGTGTGGGGGTAGGTTCGGGTGCTTTGGTAGTTTCGGGTGAGTTGGTGGTTTCGGGTGCTTGAGTGCTTTTGGGTGCAGCAGTATGAACCCCTGTATTAGATACGTTGGCTCTAACATTTGCAGTGGATGTTGTGGTTGAGTCGGTGAATATTGGTGGTGGCATTGGGATTGAAGTGTTTGGAATGTGTGTAAAGGAGTTTATGGTGGGAATGGAAGTAGGAATAGTTTTAGGAGGAGAGGGAATTGGAAAAGGAGGGATTTGAACTTTAGGGGTAGGAGATCTGGGTGGAGTGTTGCCTCGTGGAGAGTCGTCAGAATCCGAACTCTCACCCTCAGAGTCGCTTGAGGAGGAAGCGATAACCAGCTTTCTCCTGGGTTGGGTTTTTCGCCTCTTTTGCTGCGGAGACTGAGCAGCCTTTGTAGGTTTCCTCTTCTTTGGAGACGGGCCTTTAGCTCCTTTCGCCACCTTTTTCCCCTTATCAGCCTTTTTGCCTCTTGGAGCAGGCTTGTCGGTGTCATGAATAGACTTCAACATCTCCGGAGTGAGATCCCTCGGACCAGAACGCTTAAATTCTTTGTAAGTTCTGATAATCCGGCTATCAGCTGGAACGTCACCATACATAGTTTCCGGAATTGAACCGTTGAATGGAAACTTGGAAGTATCTGAGACAATGATGTTCGTGGTATGGAATGTACCAATCGAAGACATTGGAGCACCGGCGACAATGGGGACGTGGTACTTGTCCATCACCCATTTCGTGATTAAGGTCCAGAACCTAGCATAAGAAACCTCTGAATGCCTTGAAGAAGAGGAGAGACTCTGGATGAGTTGTTGCCATAAAACAGACCCATAATCTACATTGATGCCATTGTAGATACCATACATGATTGACAAAAATAGTCGACTGGCACAATCAGAGCCAGCACTCCTTTCAGAAAGGCCTTTGAATAAAACAGTGAATGTCCCGTTCCACTGTGGAGGCAAGCACGACTTCTTGAATTTCGTGACTGAAGTAAGCACCTCCGTATAACCCATGTTGTAAAACATATTGAACAAGTGCCCAGTGGAATCGTCTCATGAGTAATCCTCGTAGAATCAGCTTCAAACCCTAACAGGGAGCAAAATCGTTGCTTGGAAATTGATGCTTTGTGCTGAAAAACGTCAAAGAAGATTCTGTCAACCGCTTTGTCATAATGAGCAGTCGCAAAGATTTGCGACAAGAACTCCATTGGAACTGATTCAGCTCTTGTAAGTGCAGGAGCGATCGGAGAAAATCGCAAGCACTCGATTATGGGGAACATGAAGGCGTCGTAAGACAGAGGAGTTAAATCAACGATAAGGCTTTGTTGAGGGCGAATGGGAAGTATATGGGATGTTGCGTGAACAGAAGATGAATCTGCCATTGCTTGAAGAGAGTGAAGAAGATGATGAACAGGAAAGAATCAAGGAATTTTTGCTCTCTGGGAATTTTGATGGCGGTAAAGAGGTAAATGAAGGATTATGTTGCCTTTTATACTGGGGTTTAAGGAGAGAGAAAGATCTTCCCAAATCTTCGATTGAGAATGGAAGGGTTTTTCGGAGTTGACGGATGCGTGACAGTTGGGGTTGCTGATGATCACACATGAGAGAGATTGTCAGACCCCTAAGAACACGCCTCCCATCAAGCGCCGTTTGAATATAAACCGTTTCAAATTCACACGCGCTTCTGCGATGCCATATGGAGATAAGACGTTTCCAATTCGGACGCGTTCCCTTTAGCGCCGTTTGAAATCAAATCGATTAGACTCCCGCCTGAGTCAGCATGTCATCATCTTATCCTTTTAAAATGTAACGGCATCTTTTGAACAATGCTCCCACGTGGATTAAAATTAACCACAACTTTTAATTAACCACCAATCCAATGAAAATGCCTGTAATTAATAGAACCGGAATTTTGGAAAATCAAAGATTTTCGTGCTAAGGGTGCAAAAGAAAAGAAATAATGCAATACTTTTAGGAAAAATTGTGATGTCAATAAAGACATGAAACAAATGATCCCAGGCACGAATCTCTTCCTCCAAAGTCAAGAGAGACCTTAAAGTGTTTGTTTGGTTTCCCGTTGAAATAACGGTCAAACACTTATTAAGAAGTGTTGAAAGGCTTCTTTTAATTAGCCTTTTGAGGGTGGCTTTCGCTTCGATTCAACATTCCTAATCTTGAAATAAGATAGAAAGTGAACAAAGTACTTGTGAGACCGGTGTAGTCTGTTGAACAAGTAGGTTGGTAATAATTTTAAATTGGCTGGGAAATATAAAATCTCAAACAAAAATTAAAAACTGGATCCCAAGGGAAGAAATGTTATTGGTTTTAACAAATTCATAGGAATCACACAAAAGAAAAATTCGAGATTTCATTAGTGAAAACTAGAGCAAATTAATTGTTCACCGTCAATTCGTATTGGGTATTGAATTTTAGGTTTCACTTAGCTCGTAGTGGCACGAAACTAAGATCATGAACGCAGTTATTGGGTAACCATAAACCTCAGTGGTAATTTCTGAGAGTCTCAAGGGTTACGTTTGTGAAATGAGTGTGATGGAGAAATGTAATGTAGATGGTGTAAGAAATCAAAGTACCTCTGCTGTGAAAGATAGGACTAAGCAAAAAATTCTTATCTCTTGTGAGAAGAGAGTTAGGTAGCTCATGATTAGAATAAATGTGATAGCCCAATTGAGAAGACAAGGTTTGTGTATACCAAGTCATTAAGGCTATTATTCAGAATCAGATGAGGCTTTGGCCACATACAGTAGCATGCTTCTAGGGACACTTAGCTAATTCAACAATTTCCCCACAAACAAACACACAAATAGAATTAAAGCCAAAAAGAAAATAAAGAACAAAATATTTTTGGAGTTTTTGAATAAAATAAAAGAATAGAACACAACAACAAAAAAAATATTTTTGGAATATTTGAGAAATAAAATTGAAAGAAATAAATAAAATAAAAAATAAGACTGAAAAAGAAAATAAAAAGGTAAAAAAAAAACTTTGGAACCGAACCCGAGCGTTCGGTCTATTTCGGTTGGTAAAAACTTTGGAACCGAACCCGAGCGTTCGGTCTATTTTGGTTGTGAAAAATTGAGGAACCGAACCCGAGCGTTCGGTCTATTTCGGTTGAGAAAAATTTTGGAACCGAACCCGAACGTTCGGTATATTTCGGTCACCAAAGAAAATAGATTTTCTAAGAGAGAATGATTTTGACAATAAGATAAATGAATTTGGAACAATTATACATAAAATTTACAACCAAGAAAACTACCTTTGATTGATGAGCGAAAAGCAGATTATCCAACCGAACTCGAGCGTTCGGTTCATTTCGGTACATAAGTACAAGACCCGAACCCGAACGTTCGGTCTATTTCGCTTGTAACTTTTGAGTTTGAGAGGTAGTGTGTGGTGCTGACTCTGATTCCATCATGCCTAGCCCTTGTAGAATTTTGTTGAACGACGCTTCAGGAAGGGCTTTGGTGAAGACGTCAGCCAGTTGATCAGTGATTCTAACAAAATGAATTTCAACGTTCCCATCTTCCACATGATCTTTAATGAAGTGATACCTCAGTGCTATGTGCTTGGTCTTGGAGTGTTGCACTTGGTTATGACAGATCCTAATTGCACTTTCATAGTCACAATATAGAGGGATCTTTTTCATATTGAGTCCATAGTCCCGGAGTTGACTTTGGATCCAAATCACTTGAGAAGTGCAAGAGGCAGCTGCAATGTATTCTGCTTCAGCTGTAGACAAAAACACACAAGTTTGTTTCATTGATTTCCAGCTAACCAACTTCCCGTCAAGGAATTGGCAGCCACCAGTGGTGCTTTTCCTGTCTAGTCCACAACCTCCAAGGTCTGCATCTGAGTAGGCTTGAACAAAGAAGCCTGAGTTGGAAGGATACCATAGACCTAAAGAGGTAGTTCGCTTGAGATAACGAAGTATGTTCTTCACTGCAAGCATATGAGGTTCACGTGGATTCGCCTGAAATCTAGCATAGTAGCATACAGAGAACATTATATCAGGCCTGCTAGCAGTAAGATACATCAGAGAACCGATAATCTGGCGATATAGCGTAATATCAACTACTGGCTTATCCAAGGATGGAGTGAGCTTGGTGCCGAACGCCATTGGAACTTTAACCTT
Source organism: Lactuca serriola (assembly GCF_051521515.1). Classification (NCBI taxonomy): domain Eukaryota; kingdom Viridiplantae; phylum Streptophyta; class Magnoliopsida; order Asterales; family Asteraceae; genus Lactuca; species Lactuca serriola. The sequence goes on along the minus strand of NC_136410.1, from coordinate 308,845,623 downwards.
TGAATCTCCCATCATGCCAAATTTTGCAAGGAGAGTCTTTGTGTAAGCTTCCTGATTAATAAAGATGCCTTCAGGTCCCTGTCTAATATTTAAACCAAGGAAAAAGTTAATTGGACCCATTGAGCTCATTTCAAATTTAGTCTCCATCAGCTTTCTGAATTCAGCCGTTAAGCTAGGATTCGTTGAGTCAAAGATGATATCATCGACGTAAATTTGAACAATCATAAAGTGGTTACCTTCCTTTTTTCGAAAGAAGGTTGGGTCAACCGAACCTTGCTTGAATTTAGACATCTTTAAAAATTTTGTTAGTGTTTCATACCAGGCTCTCGAAGCTTGTTTCATTCCATATACGGCTTTGTCCAAAATGTAACAATGATTAGGGTACCTTTCATTTACAAATCCAGGAGGTTGCTCCACGTACACTGTTTCTTCAAGTTCTCCATTTAGAAATGCACACTTGACATCCATTTGGTAGACTTCAAAGTTTTTGTGTGCAGCATAGGCAAGAAATATTCTAACGGATTCCAGCCTAGCTACAGGAGCAAAAGTTTCTTCATAGTCAATTCCTTCCTCCTGACAGTATCCTTTCACCACTAGACGTGCTTTGTTTCGTATCACGTTCCCTTCCTTGTCCATTTTGTTTCTGAATACCCATTTGAGACCAACAACTGAGGCATCTTGAGGAGTTGGAATGAGGCGCCAAACTTTGTTCCTTTCGAATTCATTCAGTTCGTCTTGCATAGCTTGAACCCAATCGGAGTGATCAAGAGCAGTGTTAACTGTCTTTGGTTCAACTTTTGATACGAAGGAGTTGAACATACAGAATTCTACTTTTGAAAATAAGGAAGTTTGTTTTGCCTTGAGTTGAGATCGGGTCAGAACCTTTTCAGAAACATTACCAACAACCTGGGAGACAAGATGATCTCTGGTCTATTTGACAAGAGGAGGGTAATTTGGATCATAGGATGGATCCAATTCAGCGTTTACCATCTCTTCTAGTTCGGATTGACTGTCATCGTCATCAAGTATATTAGCATTCTCCCCCTCGACAGATAAGCTTTCAGGCATTTTTTGAGTATCTTGAGCTACAGAGGTTTCTGGTGGTCTTGAGCTTTCGGGTGTTGACGCACCTTCGCGTGGTGAGGCACTTTCGGTTGGTGTGGCACTTTCGGTTGTTGAAGTGCGTTCGGGAGCAGCTTGAGAACTGTTCTCCCCCTCAACATGTGAGCTCGGCTGCGATGACGAAGATGGATCCTCCCCCTTGACTGAAGCATTGTGCTGTGGAGATTCGTTGGAACTGGATACTTCTTCATTCATTCGCGTTGTAGCATCTTCGACAAGTTGCTTCAGATGATCTACATTGTTGTCTGCTGCGCTGGCTTCCGAGAGAATGGCCTTCTCTGGTTCATCAAATAACTCGACGAACTTCTCTAAGAGGTTTGCGGTCGAGGCTGTGACTTGACCTGTTTGAGGAAAGATTTCTCCAGCTGTGTCTTCGTTGGCCTTTAGCTTTTTGACATAGCTATCATCAAAAGTCACGTAATAAGTTTCTTCTATTTTCCTCGAGCGTTTGTTTAATACCCTATACGCTTTAGAAGTGAGAGAATAGCCCAGAAAAATCCCTTCATCGGCTTTTACATCAAACTTGTTGCGGTGTTCTTTAGAATTGAAGATGAAGCACCGTGAACCGAACACATGGAAAAATTTGACATTTGGCTTCCTGTTGTTGATGATCTCATAAGGAGTGAGAGTGAATCGCATATTAAGATATGACCTGTTCTGCGTAAAACAAGCTGCAGAGATAGCATCAGCCCAAAAATATAAAGGTAAATAAGCAAAACTTAGCATGGTTCGGGCCGCCTCACACAAAGAACGGTTTCGTCTTTTGACAATCCCGTTTTGTTGAGGTGTGTAAGGAGCTGAGAAGTTGTGACTGGTTCCTTTTTCTGCCAAGAATTCTTCGAGTTCTTTATTTTTGAACTCCAAACCATTGTCGCTCCTGATGTTGCGAACGACTTTCTTCAGCTGTACTTCAACCTGCATGATGAACATCTTTAGCTTGTGAGTCGCTTCAGATTTATGCTTCAGAAAGAACACCCATGTAAAACGCGAAAAGTCATCAACAATAACAAGAATGTACTTGCTACCGCCGATGCTTTCAATAGATGATGGACCACACAAATCAATATGAAGTAACTCTAGTGGTTCAACAACCTTAGTGTTTATTATTGATGGATGACTTTGACGACTCTGCTTCCCCATTTCACATGCGGCACACAAATGTTCTCTATCGTACATGAGCAATGGAAGACCTCGAACATGACCTCCAGTGACAAGTTTGTTGATATCCTTAAAGTTGAGATGTGAGAGCCTTCGGTGCCACAGCCAGCTTTCGTCAGATTGTGCTTTGGATAACAGGCAGATAGCTGGATTCCCTTTGATGGGTTTGAGGTTCAGGGGAAACATTTCACCTTTGCGCTCTGATTTGAGAATAACTCTTTTCGTCTTCTTCTCAATTATTTCTAAGCCCTCATCGTCGAATGAAACCTTTAGACCGGTACCTCCAACAAGCTGAGATACACTGATGAGGTTATGTTGTAGTCCTTCTACGTATGCAACCTTCCTAATCGTGAAATCTCCGTTTGTAATCATTCCATAGCCTTTTATGGTGCCGAAGGAGTTGTTCCCGAACTTGACATTTCCACCGTTTGAAAGAGACCTAAATTCCCGCAGCTCTTCCTTCCTTCCTGTCATGTGACGCGAGCAGCCACTGTCAATGTATCATTCTTCGTCAAACTGCTCGTCACTGATAACCTGCAAAAATTAAGCAGATTTAGGAACCCAAAGTTTCTTGGGTCCACGTGAGCCTTTCACAGGAACAAGAATAGTAAGAGAGATGTCAACATGATATGTTCTTTTTATTAGTGTTGTTTCATCTTTCTTTTTGATGGTGAAAACCTTAATTTTATTGGGATTTGATGCTTTTGGTTTGGACTCTGGTTTAGGTTTCTGGATTTTGGGAAGATATTGATTTGTTTTAAATGACGAAACCTTTAATTTTCCTTTCATATATGTTGATGATTTAGGTTTTTGAGAGCGAACATAATAGAATTTAGAATGTGGTTGAGAGGAATTAGAAATATCAGAAGAATTAGAACGAGAGAATTTAGACTGAGTTGATTTCTTGACTTGAGATTCTGGGTGACCCTTTTGTTTTTGATCATCAGTGGGACCGAACCTAGAATTTTGGTCGCTTTTGCTCTCTGAACCGAACCTTTGCTTTCGGTTGATAGTGTTCTCTGAACCGAACCTTTGCTTTCGGTTGATAGTGTTCTCTAAACCGAACCTTTGCTTTTGGTTGTCAGATTTTTTAGAACCGAATGTATCCTTTCGGTTATTTTGACTTTCGTGTGACCTTACAGTGTTTTTCTCTAACTTTAAATTTTTGTCACGATAAGAGAAATAGGCATTTTGAGATTGCCAAAACTGTTTTCTTTCAGAGAGATTCTTCTTGTATCTCTGATTCCTTTAGTGTTTTTGATTTCTCACCTGCTTCGGCTGATGATGGATATTCGCTTTTGGTTTTTGCTTTCCGTCAGCTGGTTCACTTTGAACTGATGATGTTTTGCTTAAAGGAGTGACTTCTTTTGCAGGAATTCCCTTTTCTTCAGGAACATCTTTTGTACCACTAGTACTTGGTACGTCGAAGCTATCAGGCTTGTTCAAAGGTTCTGGCACATATCTGCCTTTGGTTTTCCATGATGTCCTTTCTAACAGACCAACTGTTTTGTCAGCATTGTCGATAGGAGCTGACCAGAAGAACTCATCGCAGCCATCAGCATTATCTTCGTTTACAATGGCTGTGAGTTCGGCTGTCTGATGTTCGGTTACGCCTGTGACCTTATACACCTGATTTGGAGTGGTTCTAACCTTTTGGTATACAACAGCCTTTTCTTCAAGGATCAGGGACTTTTGTTGGGACAAACGAGCAAACTCCATAGAATTTTCTGAAATAAGATTCTTGTGGTTTTCGGGTTCGCTCTTGACAAATTCTGAACAATCAACTGTGTCCTCTACAGAAATTTCACTCATATCGTCGTCCTCATTAAGCTCAGATGCATTTTCAACATCAATCTTATTTTATGAGCTCAAGTTGGCATTTAATGATTCAAACTTTTGTATGGTTTCGGTCCTTAGTTTCAGTTTATCATTTTCATCCAAAAGGTTTTTCAGCATGTCCTTATGGTCCTTGGACTTTATGAAAGATTCGATTTTGTCTAGACCATACATATATGTCGGATTAACATCCTCAGACGAAACAACACTTTCACAATTATATGCTTCAGCATCAATTTCATCCTCGTTAAACTCAAGGAAGGGCAAAATCATGCGATGAATTTTCTGTCCTATTTCACAGTCCAAATGAAGCTGAGTGATATTAGTATAAAGACGCTTAGTATTTAAACAAAAGGCATTTCTCTGTTTTAAAAGTTTTAAATTGTCTCTTTGCAAATAAATGTTTTTGTCCTTCGTTTTGATTAACTCTGACTCCTTCAGTTCGATCCACATCCTCCGTTCCTCACTCTTTGAAGACACCCTGCTTATTTGGTCAGCTAGGTTAGAATTGGTGACCCGTGTTTGAGTTAAGTTGCTGTCTGGATGAGAGATTCTTGAATTAACAATTTTTAATTCTTTTTCATATGAACTTTGTGGGACTTTGAATGCAATAAAAACGGATTGTACCTTCTTGATTAATTCATCAAGTTCGTTGAACTGCACGCTGAGCGGTTTTGTTGTGAAGCATAAGTCCTCTCGCTCCTTTGTGTCTTCATTCCCACCATCTGTGTTGTATCCCCTCATCTGAGATACATCAGACACCATCAAGCATTTTCCACTGCTACCCTCATCTTTCGCCATTTAAGCCTTTCCATGAGATGGCTTCCTTACTTCATCATCCTCAGAGTCAGTTAACCAGACCTCCACACCACCGAACTCATCATCCGCTACCGAACCCTGTACAATTAAAGCATTCATAGAAAGGTTAGTAGTAGATTTCTTTCTTTTGATCTCTTCCAGCTTTTTCAGCAAGACAGCTTCTTCGTCTTTCTCCTCATCCTTTTCTACCATTTTCTTAAGGACACAATCTTTGGCATAGTGGTTCTTTCCTCCACAATAATAGCAGCTCACTCCCGAATCTCCTTCAGCTTTCGGTTCCTTCTTTGGTTCTTCTGCCTTCGGTTCTTCCCTGACCTTTTTAGAACTATAACTTCCCTGCCAATTTCGGTTCTTATTGGTGGGGAACCTTTTCTTGATGAACCTTTTTGGGTTTGACACCATCATTGCATAGTCTTCAGAGGTAAGTTCATAATCCTCTAGGTTGAGGTCTTCATCTTCCATCACAACTTTGCTTTTGGACAGAAGGGCCAATGAACCCAAGCTTGAAACCACATTTTTCTCCTGTAACATGATCTTTTCTTGAGATTTCAGAATGCCTACCAGTTTCGCCTAAGAGTAAGATTTGAATTGCTCATGCGCTTTAACTGTGGACACAACCGCTCTCCACTCAGATCTGAGACCGTTTAAAAAGGTAACCTTTTGTTCAATCAACTTCCTTTCAATATCATGTTTAATCATCTTACTAAGAAGATGATTGAAGCGATCGAATGTCTGAGTTACAGTTTCTTCAGGACTCTGCTTGAATTCACCAAACTCGGATAGGAGTAAGGTTTGAATGGAATGCTCAAGATCCTCGTCCGTAGAATACAATTCTCGTAGCCTATCCCATATTTCTTTGGCAGTTGTGCATGAACTCACCAGCCTAAAAGTGTCAGATTGAAGAGCGAATCTGATTAATCTCAATGCTTTAATATTGCACTGAAATTTATCTTTTTCGTCTTGAGCAATATCTTTAACGTCTTTCAAAAGATCATTATACTCCTTCTGAGTTTTAATAATTCTTGAAGTTGCTGAATGAGCGAATGGTCCAGATACGATTGCTTCCCAGATGAGATATCCATTGTCCTCAGATCCGATGACATAATCTTCAAAATGATGTGCCCATACTTCGTAATTCTGGGTATAAAGGATGGTAATCTTTATCGTTGATCCAATGCTGTTTGAGATGTTAATGGGATTGGATTGTGACTCGTCCATGCTTGATCGAATAACCTATTTAAAAGATCAGACTTGTAATGTATTAAATTAGGGCAAAACAAATAAATGCTGAGTTACGTCAATTACGGGATGACGGCTCAATAAATATTGATTAATGCGGAATAACCCTAATCGCAACCTTTTTCACAGAAAAGATGTGTATGAATTACACAGCCTCCTGCTCTGATACCAATTGATAAGTTATTAAATAAACTTGAAGATTGATTAGATCTTTGTAACAGGTAGTGCGAAGAACATAAAATAATAAACAAGACAATGTTGAATCACCATATGTCGAATGATTAATTCAAACAATCCTCAGCAGAGCTCGACTAAGAACTTCCGCTGTAGAGGATTTAGGGTTACAAGAACGATAATGAAACTACTCTGATCGAACTATTCTTTTATTACTATCGTTTCAGTCGTTAACCTAAGATGCATGCAAGCACCTATATCTATAATAAACCCTATCAAGCTCACGGTTGGACAGGCCCAAACCGGAGTTACAAAACTAGACTAACTAGCGAGCCTAATCGATGCAATACTTAACAAAACACGACCCAATAGACATGTCAATTGGCTCAACAGGAGTTTCCTCGTCAAGTTGAGTGCTAGGGTTTGAAGTTCCTTCACCGCTTGACTCTTGAATTTCTTCAAGATCAACTTGCCTCCCACTGTTTCCTTGGCTTGACTCTTGAATTTCTTCAAGACCACATTTTCACTAGGTCTGTAGAAGAGGTAACCAAAGGATTGATGTGGGTAGCCGATGAAAATACACCTCTTAATGAGTGTCGCGTCTCACGAAAGCCTCGCAACCCCAAATCTTAATGTGGTATAGTTTGGGTACTTTACCAGTCCACATCTCGTGAGGAGTTTTGGCAACTTTCTTTGTAGGGACTAGATTAAGGATATGGGCGGCAGTCTCTAAGGCATACCCCCAAAATGAGATTGGTAGCAAAGCTCGACTCATCATGGAACGAACCATATCCAACAAGGTTTGATTACCCCTCTCAGCCACACCATTCAACTGTGGTATCCTGGGAGGTGTCAATTGTGAGACTATCCCACATTCCCTTAGATAGTCAAGGAACTCTGAACTAAGATACTCACCACCACGATCGGATCGAAGCATCTTAATGTTCCTGCCCAATTGATTCTCGACTTCCTGTTTAAATTCCTTAAACCTTTCGAAAGTCTCTGACTTATGCTTGATCAAGTAGACATATCCATATCTACTGTAATCATTAGTAAAAGTCAAATAATAACGATTAGCATCCCTTGTGGCATGTTTGAATGGTCCACACACATTCGTGTGTACAAGGTCCAACAAACCTTCACCCCTCTCACAAGAACCTGTGAAGGGTGACTTTGTCATTTTTCCAAGTAAGCATGATTCGCAACTATCATCTGACTTTAGGTCAAATGATTCCAAGACTCCATCCTTTTGGAGTTGGCCTATGCGTTTCTTGCTTATATGTCCAAGACGACAATGCCATAATGATGCTTTATCCAAGTTATTATTATTAACAGAATCAATACACAATACATTATTTCCTAAGTTATAAACCACAGATACTGTTTCATACACGCCATCACAAGGTAATGCTTTAAAATAAAGAACATTATTAAAGAAAGCATTAATCGAACCAACTTCATTATCAAACGAAAAGGTGAAACCTTGTTTATACAATGCATGAAAGGAAATAATATTTCTTGCCATTTCTAGCGAATAACAACACCTATTCAAATCTAAACTAAACGCACTACTTAGCGATAAAGTATAAACTCCAATCTTGGTGACATGTAAAGCTTTCCTATTCCCCATGATTAAGTTTATTCTTCCTTGCTCCACATTCTCACTTCTTCTTAGTCCATGCAAGTCACAACAAATATGAATACCACAACCGGTATCAAGGACTCAAGATTTAGAATGGGGTGAGTTATTAGAAATGATAGTGTAAATACCTGCATGGTTTGGTTTAACTTTCCCATCCTTCACATCTTGGTGGTATTTTGGGCAGTTCCGCTTCCAATGTGATTTTTCATGGCGATAGAAGCATTCAGCCTCTTTTGGATCAGAAGAAGGAGTGACAAAACCTTTCTTGGTTCCACTTGACGAAGAGCCATCAAGGGTCCGCGCCTTGGTACCCTTCGAAGAGCTCTTTCTCTTCTTCCGTCGAATTTTCCCGATTGCCAAAACCGGAGTAGAGTTTGGAGTAGGAGTGTTAACAACCGACTTCCCCTTAAGACCTAATTCTGCGGTCTTGAGAAGTCCCTGAAGTTTGCTGAGTGTGACCTCTTCCTTATTCATGTGATATGTCATGCGGAATTGATCATAGCACGATGGTAAGGAGTGTAAAATTATATCTAATTCGAGCTCCTCAGGGAAGTTCACATTAAGCTTCAGCAAACAATCCACATACCTTTGCATTTTCTGCATGTGGCTCGTGACGGATTCCCCGTCCTTCATCATGGCTATTATCATGGAGCAGAGGATATCATACCTCTCTTGTTGTGCACTTTGATGGTATCTTTCCATCAGATCTTGGTGCATTTCATAAGGGTAGAAATCCTCATAGGACTTTTGGAGTTCCGCTGTCATCGTGGCCATCATGATGCATGCCACTTTCGTAGCATCCCTTTCATGTGCCTGAAAGTCAGCGATCTCCTGAGGAGTTGCAGTGGTCTCATCAATCCCATTAAGCTCCTTGTCAAGGACATATTCTTTGTCCTCGTAGCGGGTAATCATCCTGATGTTTCTGATCCACTCATTGAAGTTGGATCCATCAAAAGTGACTTTCCCACACAAGTTCATAAGGGTAAAGGAGCCATTAGGGTTAGAGCCAGAAGCAGCATTGTTTGAAGACATCTGAAAGAAAAGGATAAGATTAGTTTAGATATTAAGAGAATCCTTAATAAAACACCCAAATGTAATATTAAGGCTAGGACCCAATCACAATATATTATAACTTAGAAGAGGTATGCCGTGATCCAAGCTATAACATATTTGAAAGGTAGGTGAATCACGATTCACCCATTTCCACCACGAAAACCGAAATATTAAATATTAGGTTTTTGATTGGTTCTTAGAAATTCCTAGATTTTTTGAGATTCAATGAACTTTTCAAAGGCATGTTTCAATCTCGAGTGTGCCCTCCAAGTTTTGTGACTGGCTCCACCGATACTATAATAAACTCTTAGTCACCCTTTACCTACCTTGTTAAGTCCAAGTTAGTGTGCCGGTTAACCACACACGCTCCACCAACAACTTAAAGAAAGTGTAAAGTGTAATTTCATGGATTAGCACCTTATTCACATTTTTCCTAATGTAACTCAGATTGGGAATTTAATAAAACATTTAGTTACTTTATAATATTCATCATACTTTTAATGAGAATTTATAAGTCCTTGTCTTACCCGTTCGGCTAACGACCCTCCACCGGTCAAGCTAGCGGTGGGTGAGAGTGGACACCCATTAAGTTGCCATTTTATAGGCAACAACCTTATACCCACCTTATAGACCGGCTTCGTGAATGAGGCGACTAGCGGTAAGATGACTTTGTTCTTATACATACATACATATATATATATATATATATATATATATATATATATATATATATATAATTATTAAATCATAATAATATAAGTATAAGGGTTGAATTTTAACTTTTAAAATTCTAAGGGTTGGAACTAAAGTTTTTAGCATGACTTTACTCGTTCCAAAACTTGAGGGCAAGTTTTGTAAGCTTCCAAAATTTTTCATTTCTTGTAACTTATGAGTTTAATAGAGTAATAAAATGAAGACTCTTCATTTTTCTAACTCTTGTGTTCTTTTAATGGTTTTAACTCAAGTGACTTTTGGATTTCCATAACTTGAGGACATGTTCTCGACTCCATTAAAACACATTATGATCAAAAATTAAACTACCACATAGGTTACTGTAACATCCCGAAATATTAAGAATAGAGTTGAAGGGCTAAAAGAGTAAATTAGGAAAGAGTGACTCGGCGAGTCCATGTGAGGACTCGGTGAGTAGAGTCACGACTTGGTCGCGTGTTAAGTGGCCGACTCGGTGAGTCAGTGTAATGGACTCGGCGAGTAGGCGCTAAGTGGAGAAAACCCTAATTCTCTGGGTTGACCCCTATATAAAGAACATAACATCCATTCCCCCAGCCTCCTTACTCATCCTCAAGTCCAGAAGCCCTAACCCTCGTGTGTGAGTAGATCAAGTGCATTTGGAAGCTTGGAGAAGCAATTGTTGAGGAAATATTGAAGGGTAAGAGGCTTGGACAAAGGGGCTTTGCTTTGATTCGAGTTTCACTGCAGTTGGGATATTCCTTTGAGGTAATATCTCGTTTTTGTGCTGCTATTTCTTAGATGCATCATTTTGGGGGTGTTAGAGATCATATCCTTGGATGTATTGGAGTTTAGAGGTTAGATCTGAGGTTGCTACCTCAGATCTGTAATGGAGAAGGGTTGGAATGCATGAAAGTACCTATTTGTGAGTGGTTGATGGAGCTATTTTGTCCCAAACCCAAACCCTAGAGTGAAAATGCATAGATCTCTTTGGATTCAAGTAAAGTTTGCCACTTTACATGATGGATGAGTTGTAGGAGGCTAGATCTATGTTTTAGATCAATTGCATGGCCTGGAATGCTTCTGGATGGATTCAGACCGGTGGTACTTGGCGAGTCACATGGATGGACTCGACGAGTTGCTTGAAGATAAGCCGGAACTCGACGAGTTGTATGAACAACTCGGCGAGTAGGTTGAAAATAGCCTTTGACTCGGCGACTCTGTTATTGGACTCGGCGAGTCTTGTCGAAGAGTCCTAATATTTTCTGGTTGAGTCGAGAATCGGCGAGTCAAGGGATGACTCGGTGAGTTGTGTGCGAGTGGACTCAGTGTTGTGGGACTCGGCAAGTCTCGGGGTGACTCGGCGAGTTGAGTCGCGGATTGGGGAAGTTCTGAGCATGGGGACTCAACGAGTCGACGGGTTGACTCGGCGAGCAGGGTCAACCAGGAGGGTTGACTTTGACTAAGGACTTTGACTTTGACCAAGAGTTGACCGTTGACTTTTAGGGCTTGGTCAACGATGTGGCCTTTGGGCCAAGAGAGGGGTAAAATAGTCTTTTACCCTTAAGAGGGTGCCATGAGAGAGTTGATTCTAGTCTCGAGAGTTATATTCATGAGAGTATATGCCTTACGTGTTAGGCGGTGGCGAGTTCGAGATTCAAGTGTGGGGATATCTGGTTTCTGCTTGCCAGGTGAGTCTGCTCACTATACTTTACCTTGAGTAGGTAACCAGAGTTATGTGACAGAGTATTTGCATGCTATGTATGTTATGTGTTGTACTGCATTATTTCTATGTGATTTATGCTGTGCATGTTTACAGAGTTGGAACCGGAGGGTTCCTAGAGTTAGAACCGGAAGGTTCACAGAGTTAGAACAAGAGGGTTCACAGAGTAGGGTCCACGGACCCACAGAGTTATAGCCTCGAGTGGCTAATATGTGTTATGTTTGGTATTTTGGGGAACTCACTAAGCTTCGTGCTTCCAATGTTTTGTTTTATGTATGTGTTTCAGGTTTCTTTCAGGATCACGGGACGACACCGACTTGATTGTACACACCAGAGAAAGTGTCATGTTTTGAGGATCCTGGTTTACTATGCAAGTGAAAATGGAGTTATGTTTTTTAATTCGATTATGAATCAGATTTTAAACAAGTGTTTCTAAGAATTAAATGATTATTTTTAAATGAAAATTTGTTTGAAATTTTCAGTGTTACAAGTTGGTATCAGAGCCTTGGTTTGAGGGATTCGGATGCGCCTTCGGGTAAATCTGAACTCAAGCTGAGGAAGTAAGAAAATTTTTCAAAAGAAATTAATTTCTTAAAGTGAATAAGAGTTCAAAGAGAAAGCAAGAAAGAGCAGTGTGTACAATCAGCCAGAGCCCGAACGGTGATTTCCCAAAATACCCTTACTTTTGTGTTATGAGATATTTATGATGCACTTTATGAGATATTATTGCATGCTAGAGACAGGCTAGGTATTTCATATCTTAGGACTAGAGTGCCCTGATTTGTGATGCCTTAGCCTAGGACTTGTTGTTATATGTGTTATGTTTTTGAGTATGTGATGAGTGAGAGTATCCAGTTAGAACCCATGAGGGGTAGAGTTATAGAGTTCGGTGGTACTTTCGAGGATGAGCCGAGAAACTGGAGTTATCACCGAGAGTGAGTTCTATGTATTCTTCGATGCTCGAATGTTGTTTGCTTTGTACTTTGTGGAACTCTCGATGATGGGAGTCAGCTACCAAGTGAATATGACGATATTCAGGAGACAGATGGCTGGCATCATTAGGAGCTCTTCAGCAGCTGATAGCAAAGAAGTAGGAGGACCAAGGAAGAGCCTAGGGAGTAACCTTAGCCAGATGAGTGCGCTGGTAAGGTAGAGAATTTCGCTGGAGAGCGAGCATGCGCGATGGGATTGGTGAAAGAGCAGGTCGAGCAGCTACTTAAGTGCTCTGGGATGGTCCGTGTGGAAAGTATGGGTAGATGTGGCGGGTAGTATGGGCCCGTACTACTGAAAGAAGAGGACCCATACTTGATACAGGGAGTATTCAGAAGGTTCTAAGGAGCGGATTGAGGAGTGATGTTATGGTTCGAGTACCATACATCGGAGCAGATTGAGGAGTGATGTTATGGTTCGAGTACCATACATCAGAGCGGATTGAGGAGTGATGTTACGGTTCGAGTACCGTATGCCGGATCATATTGAGAAGAGATGTCATGGAATGAGTACCATGGTTCGTATGGAATGATGCTTGTGGTTCTCCGGCTATCCGGTCATGATTAAGTTCGAAGAGGCGTCCCTTGAGAGGGAGATCGAGAGCCTCTCAGAGTATTTTAGTAAAGAGTCAGTGAGAAGGGAGAATTTCGATCTGAGTTGAGCGATCAGTCGATAAAGGAGATGTCACCTTCTTTGATATGGGTGGTACTGATTATGTTCGTGTGCAAAATATGAGAAGCATGATGTTTAAGTTTTGGGTTTGGGGGTAAACCCTACAGGTCGTCATTGATGATGATTTCCCCCCAGAGTATCAGGTAGCATGTTTGCCGCGAGGCAATGATTTATGATGATCAGATAGTTAGTTGGGACTGAGATAGTCGAGGACCAAATTACGCCTATTTGAGTATAGTAGGATGTATTGTAGTGGTTTCAGTAGGGAGTTCAGGCGAGTTTAGCAGTGCAGAGGGTTTTCTATCTATGTTGGGTATTGAATATGGGAGTGGGTCCCTGTTCTTGGGATGATCCCGGTGTTGGAGCGTTGGATGATGAGTTGAGGTGCGGGGTACAATGATTTTGTGGTTCAGTCTATGAGCCAGGGATGTTATTGAGCAGTTGAGTTGTTTGGTACTAGATTGGTACGAGATTTGGAACGACTAGAGGTAGTCGTGACGAGAGGTTCTTGAGGAGTTCATCAGAGGTTCAGAGTATATGAGGTCGATTGATTTCCTTAAAGGGGATTATCAGGCGTTGTGTAGCACTTTCCAGGGGCAGGTGCAATTTTGCTGGTGAAAATAGTTGTAGGTTGGTTCTGTGCTAATTGGTGATGGTTCGAACCCTGAGTGGGGGAGAACCGGGTACCGTATGTAAGAAAGCAGAGATTTGTCAAGAGCAGTTATAAGTGGAGTATAGAGGTCTGCGGTAAGAAATCATGAGACCAGATATGTCAGGTGATCGAGGGAAGGGGGTCAAGAGTGACTTAATGCGGGAAGTACTTGTTTGAGAAGGATGAATGTCTCCATGGCAGGTGTTTAATGGTCAGGAACCTGGTAGTGGTCAGTGTTATTGCATGTAGATAGAGAATGATTGGGCAGCCAACTCCCGGGTGGGTATGCGTATCCTTGCTTGGATTTTGAGCGGTGGGAAAAAGGGTTTCGGAGAATTATCAGCGTATTTCGTAGCGTTAGCATTTTCTCGTATTCCAATTGAGAAATTGGATACACCGAAGTTGCAATTTGGGAAAAATGTAGATCTAATTATGGGGTTCAGAGGAAATGTATTATTGTATCTATATGATGCTTGGGGCAGGAGATCAGTGGTTGTGGCAGGATCTTGTGATGTTCTGTTGGGGTATTCTGAGGTATCCGGGTATGATATCTTTATTTCGGAGTTATTCGTGAATCTTGAGTTGAGACGACTTGTGGTAGATCAGGTATCTATGGATCTAGTGGGAGCCCTTCGAGTATGGGCATCCAGGGAGATTATTTCAGAGAGTGGATCTTCGCAAGGGTGGGCATTTTGATATGTCGATTGCCTCCAAAGTTTGTGATGCATATTCGAGTCGAGTGTAGGTAGCTGCCTATGATAGTATGCGGGGAGCCGTAGTACTCACTAGTCAGAGGGTGTTGTGATAGTCTGCGGGGAGCCGTAGTACTCACTAGTTAGAGGGTGTTGTGATACTGCGAGGAGCCGTACTACTCACTAGTCAGAGGGTGTTGTGATACTGCGGGGAGCCGTACTACTCACTAGTCAGAGGGTGTTGTGATACTGCGGGGGGCCGTAGTACTCACTAGTCAGAGGGTGTTGTGATACTGTGGGAAGCCGTAGTACTCACTAGTCAGAGGGTGTTGTGATACTGCGGGGAGCCGTAGTACTCACTAGATGGCAAGAGAATGTGATGATGGAATGTTCTCCGATCAGTGTATGATGTGGAAGAATTTTGGGCTTGAGTAGCCCTAGTATTGAGTTTTGGAGGCTAGGTGTTGAACCGGGGGCGAGACTGGGGTCTCCGTCTCTGTCGGGAGATGCGGCGAGATGCGCAAGGGATATGCGCAACAGAAACCAGAGATCAGGGTTGAGACGATCCTCGGTTGGATTGTATTTTTCTCGCATGAGGAAAAGAGAATTTCGTGACTTGCATGTCACTGGGCCGGGATAGTGGTCACGAGGAGGAAGTTAGTGGGATATTTGGATCATGATATGGGTGACCTTTGGAGACTCAACTGTGGAGTCAAAAGCTGACCTGGTGCTCAGTCTCGAAGAGGGATATGAGAAATGAGCTAGAACTTATCATGATGATTTCTGAGGACACTTCAGAGCGAGCGAACGATTCAGACGCTCGAAGACATGCTTCGGGCATGTGTATTAGATTTCGGAGGGAGTTGTGGCACGTATTTATCCTTGGTTGAGTTATCCTATATCAACAGCCATCTTTAGTGGATTGGTATGCCACCCTTTGACCTGTTGAATGGGAGGAGGTGTCAGACCCTCATTTGCTGGGGAGAGGTAGCGCATGGACCCGAGAGTCCTTGCGAGCAGATCCAGAGCATGTGCGATACATGGAGTAGTGGCAAGGTTGGCAAGTGGATTTCCCTGGGTAAGGGAAGAGAAAGGTATGTATTCCCCGGGGGGAAAGTGTTGGTTCACGGAAGTGAAAGTAGTAGCGAGAATGGATGATTTGGAGTATGGCGGTTGAACACTGTGTCTGTGACAGTGGTATGGAATGACATCATGATGGGATGCTTGTTGAGGAAGCAGAAGGGATTCCACGGGTGTAGAGCCAAGAGTCTCATTTGGATGCAGGGATGGAGTCTGGGACTCCCAGCTTGATTCTGATCAAGGGTTGTGTGCGTAGTGGTGGTTCCTCCTGGGGATGTTACAGATGTCGTCAGTATGACGGGTTTTCCTAACCCGAGGGTGCGAAGGTTGGTGCAGCATGTGTATGTGATTGCAAGAAGTGGACTCGTGGGAGTTGCTCTGAGATTGAAGAGTGGGTCTTTCTGTCAGCATGGAATGGATAGAGTGGGATTTGGATCAGGGCTCCGGTGGTTCGTGATTATTTCTAGCTCGTAGGGGGTCGAGCGATTGTTGAGATTTGGAGCAGTGATGCATCTCGGGTAATTCTCGATTGTTGAGTGTGATTATCAGAGGGTACAGCCGGTGCCTGGTTTGAGACGGTGGTCAGGACACCGCAAGGAAAGAGGAAGTGAGTTCGAGTTCGATGGTTATGCTTTGAGGAACCTGGACCAGTTAGGGCCAGGTGGCGCGTCGTGGGAGTATTTTGGAGTTGAGTTGCCGTAGGCTTCGAGGACGAAGCCTAATTTAAGTGGGGGAGAATTGTAACATCCCGAAATATCAAGAATAGAGTTGAAGGGCTAAAAGAGTAATTTGGGAAAGAGCGACTCGGCGAGTCCATGTGCGGACTCGGCGAGTAGAGTCGCGACTTGGTCACGTGTTAGGTGGCCGACTCGGCGAGTCAGTGTAATGGACTCGGTGAGTAGGCGCTGAGTGGAGAAAACCCTAATTCTCGGGGTTGAGCCCTATATAAACAACATAACATCCATTTCCCCAGCCTCCTTACTCATCCTCAAGTCCAGAAACCCTAACCCTCGTGTGTGAGTGGATCAAGTGCATTTGGAAGCTTGGAGAATCAATTGTTGAGGAAATCTTGAAGGGTAAGAGGCTTGGAGCAAGGGGCTTTTCTTGGATTTGAGTTTCATTGTAGTTGGGACGTTCCTTTGAGGTAATATCTCGTTTTTGAGCTGCTATTTCTTAGATGCATCATTTTGGGGGTGTTAGAGATCATATCTTTGGATGTATTGGAGTTTAGAGGTTAGATCTGAGGTTGCTACCTCAGATCTGGAATGGAGAAGGGTTGGAATGCATGAAAGTCCCTGTTTGTGAGTGGTTGATGGAGCTATTTTGTCCCAAACCCAAACTCTAGAGTGAAAATGCATAGATCTCTTTGGATTCACGTAAAGTTTGCCACTTTACGTGATGGATGAGTTGTTGAAGGTCTAAAAGAGTAAATTAGAAAAGAGCGACTCGGCGAGTCCATGTGAGGACTCGGCGAGTAGAGTCGCGACTTGTTCGCGTGTTAAGTGGCCGACTCGGCGAGTCAGTGTAATGGACTCGTTGAGTAGGCGCTGAGTGGAGAAAACCCTAATTCTCGGGGTTGAGCCCTATATAAACAACATAACATCCATTCCCCTAGCCTCCTTACTCATCCTCAAGTCTAGAAACCCTAACCCTCGTGTGTGAGTGGATCAAGTGCATTTGGAAGCTTGGAGAAGCAATTGTTGAGGAAATCTTGAAGGGTAAGAGGCTTGGAGCAAGGGGCTTTGCTTGGATTCGAGTTTCACTGTAGTTGGGACGTTCCTTTGAGGTAATATCTCGTTTTTGAGCTGCTATTTCTTAGATGCATCATTTTGGTGGTGTTAGAGATCATATCTTTGGATGTATTGGAGTTTAGAGGTTAGATCTGAGGTTGCTACCTCAGATCTGGAATGGAGAAGGGTTGGAATGCATGAAAGTCCCTGTTTGTGAGTGGTTGATGGAGCTATTTTGTCCCAAACCCAAACCCTAGAGTGAAAATGCATAGATCTCTTTGGATTCACGTAAAGTTTGCCACTTTACGTGATGGATGAGTTGTAGGAGGCTAGATCTATGTTTTGGATCAACTGCATGGCCTGGAATGCTTCTGTATGGATTCAGACCGGTGGTACTCGGCGAGTCACATGGGTGGACTCGACGAGTTGTATGAACAACTCGGCGAGTAGGTTGAAGATAGCCTTTGACTCAGCGAGTCTGTTATTGGACTCGGCGAGTCTTGTCGAAGAGTCCGAATATTTTCTGCTTGAGTCGAGAATCGGCGACTCAAGGGATGACTCAGTGAGTTGTGTGCTAGTGCACTCAGAGTTGTGGGACTCGGCGAGTCTCGGGGTGACTCGGCGAGTTGAGTCGCGAATTGGGGAAGTTCTGAGCATGGGGACTCGACGAGTCGACGGGTTGACTCGGCGAGCAGGGTCAACCAGGAGGGTTGATTTTGACTGAGGACTTTGACTTTGACCAAGAGTTGACCGTTGACTTTTAGGGCTTGGTCAGCGATGTGGCCTTTGGGCCAAGAGGGGGGTAAAATAGTCTTTTACCCTTAAGAGGGTGCCATGAGAGAGTTGATTCTAGTCTCGAGAGTTATATTCATGAGAGTATATGCCTTACGTGTTAGGCGGTGGCGAGTTCGATATTCAAGTGTGGCGATATCTGCTTTCTGCTTCCCAGGTGAGTCTTCTCACTATACTTTACCTTGAGTAGGTAACCAGAGTTATGTGACAGAGTATTTGTATGCTATGTATGTTATGTGTTGTACTGCATTATTTCTATGTGATTTATGTTGTGCATGTTTGCAGAGTTGGAACCGGAGGGTTCCTAGAGTTAGAACCGGAAGGTTCACAGAGTTAGAACCAGAGGGTTCACAGAGCAGGGTCCACAGATCCACAGAGTTATAGCCTTGAGTGGCTAATATGTGTTATGTGTGGTATTTTCGGGAACTCACTAAGCTTCGTGCTTACAACGTTTTGTTTTATGTATGTGTTTCAGGTTTCTTTCAGGATCACGGGACGGCACCGACTTGATTGTACACACCAGAGAAAGAGTCATGTTTTGAGGATCCTGGTTTACTATGCAAGTGAAAATGGAGTTATGTTTTGTAATTCGATTATGAATGAGATTTTAAACAAGTGTTTCTAAGAATTAAACCATTATTTTTAAATGAAAAATTGTTTGAAATTTTCGGTGTTACAGTTACAAATAATTCCTATGATCATCTAAACGTCATAAGATCAAGAACATGAATATGAACACTTTCATAAATCAAAATTACACTTAAAACTTTGTAATTTTCGTAACTAGTTGTTGTCTATGGATTAGAAAAGACATTACACCATCTAAAACCAGTTTTCAAGTACCAAAACAGTTTAGGGTAAGGTTTCTGGTCCATTTCCAGCAACTAAAGTCGAAAATCTGCACTCTGTGGCTCCTACTCGCCGAGTGCAAGAACCTTCTCGGCGAGTAGGTTGAAGATACAAGTGAACTCGGCGAGTCCCCCCATGGACTCGGCGAGTTCATCAGGCAGACAGCAAGTTTTTCGACTTTTTTCAACTTTTAAGCACAACTAACAAACAAACACGCCTAGGCTCTGATACCACTGATGGGTTTTAAGCATTCTAACACTTCCTAAGTGTACATGCAACCCTAATAACCTTGGATCCATGTTTGTCTAATTATCATGCAAAGTTGAATTCCAAGGTTATATTCCTATCTAGCATACATGGGGAACAATTTAAACTTGAATGAAAGATAGAATAACTTACCTTGTTGTTGCTTATGTTCCTAGAAACCTTGTGACCCTAGCACCCTAAGTGTGATGCCTCAAATGCTTCACACAACACCAAATGCTCTTGGAAAGACCTTTCAGAGAATACACACTTCTTGAAATCGGCCTAGCCCTCTAGTTTCTTATGTGTAGCCGATTTTGGTGGAGAATGGGATCCTTATATAGTGTTGACACATCTAGGGTCACACTATGTAAACCCTAATGTGTCATGACTCTTCATTTCTATGACTGATGGGTTTGTAACTCCCATGGAGCATCCATGGATCATCCTATGGGTGGAACCCAACTTGATAATCCATGGAGCCTCTTAGCCCACTATACAAGATATGAATGATTTACATAATCAACCCATATATTTAATTAGTTATCCTTTGATCACTTAATTAATTCTAAATTAATTCTTGATCAAACTAATCAAATAATATTATTAATATATTAGAACTTATAATATATTAATAATCTCCACGTGTTATTTCTCTCATTTAGTTTATCCAATTGCATGGTGCCATGCAACCCAAATGGACCATGCGGGTCGGGTCAAGTACTGACCCGAAATAGTTATGAACTTAGACACCTTATCCAACAGTTATATACCTCACGAGATTCAGACCACAACCTAGGCATTAGTTAGTGCTTCCATTGCCGGATAGGGTGCGTCTGGGGGTTATATACCTCACGATATTCAGACCACAACCTAGGCATTGATTACTATCCTTGACTTAATTGTCTTGTGGTTCTTTCTTTTATGAACAAAGGTTCGTAGTTAAACTTAGTCCATTCATTCAATATCTTTATAGATCCTTGTTTGCTGCTAGAGGATTTCTGAAGTAGTTTCATAGTTATTTGTTCATATCGATCCTTTAGGCTAGATCTAGTAAGATCACTATATAAGGTTAGTATGTCGGGATCAATGTTGTTAGTTCCTGTTTAGTAAACCTTGGTGATGATGTGACTTCGTGCCTATTAGGTAAACGCTGGCGACAATGAGACGTAGTGCCTATTAGATAAATCTTGGCGACGATGTGACTTCGTGCCTGTTTGACCTAAATTGTTGTAGGAAAACAATGGTGTCACCCCTAATGAAGATCCTTAGGCTAGGTCCCTTGTGATAGTTCTTTTAGGGACGTAAGGTGAGGATAACGGGAATGGGTAATTGGGGTAATTTGGTTGACTGATTGATGTTTAAACATAATAAATTTATGTATTGTAGGTTGAAAAGCCTATATGCTCACCAGGCTTCCAAGCCTGACCCACTCAGCTTTTTATGATTACACGTAGTGGACCCCGAGCATAGTCGGATGATGATGACGAGTGATTTTGTATTATAGGCCATTAGTTATAAATAACTGTTGTAAGGCTTATAATGTCATGTTTATGCTGTTGATCTGCATCGGAACATGACATCCTGAGGTTTTGTTATGAAATAAAAATATATATTTCTTAAAGCAAGGTTTTGATAAATTTTTATCATGTTTGGCTTTGGGAACAAATTCCGCAACACTTTTAATGAAATCATTACTCTGATTTTATTTAAAAAAGCATAAACGAAATCGGTCTTTTCTGGCCGTGAAATTGGGGATGTCACAACTAAGCACTAAAGAATACACTCCAATCTTGGTGACAGGCGACGATCTTCTGTTTCCCATGATTAGATTTATTCTTCCATGCTCCACATCGTTATTTCTTCTTAGTCCCTGCAATTGATAACAAATGTGGTAACTACACCCAGTATCAAGAATCCAAGAAATAGCATGAGACGAATCATTAGATTTAATTGTGTAAATACCTGCTAAAGACGAATTGATCTTTCCATCCTTGATGGCTTGCAGATATTCTGGGCAGCTTCTCTTCCAATGCCCTATTTTGTGGCAATGGTGGCACTCTGCCTCCTTCGGGTTAGGGTTGGGTTTAGCAGGATCAACATTGGTCCCACTAGGAGAGGAACCATCTCGGGACTTTCCCTTGCGGTGGCTCTTTAACGGAGCCTTCCTCTTTTTGCCCCTACCCTGCCCTATAGCCAAAACAGGAGCATCGGACGGATTGGGAGTTTATGCAACAGACTTTTCCTTAAGGTTGCTCTCAGCAACCCTTAGGAGCCCTTCGAGCTTGCTTAGGGTGACCTCTTCCTTGTTCATGTGGTAGGTCATCCTAAATTGGTTGTAACATGGAGGCAAGGAGTGAAGGACCATGTCGATAGCCAAGTCTTCCCAAAAGTCGACATTCAACTTGCGAAGACGATCGACATACCTTTGCATCTTTTGCAAGTGAACGGTTAGGCATTCTCCATTACCTATTCTAGTAGTGATCATGTTAGTGAACATTTCATAACGTTCCTTCCTCGCGTTTTGATGGTATCTCTCCAATAAGTCTTGATGCATCTCGTACGGATACATGTCCTCATAGGACTTTTGGAATTCGGCTTTCATTGTCGCTATCATGATGCAATGAACCTTCGTTGCATCACGCTCATGAGTCTCAAAAGCAGTCATTTCAGCCGGAGTAGCGATTTCTGGATTGATCTTATCGAGCTTCTCGTCAGGGACATACTCCTTATCCTCGTAGCGAGCAATCGTGCGAATGTATCTTATCCATTTGCTAAAGTTCGTTCCATCGAAAGTCACCTTTTGGCAAAGGCTCATTAATGTGAACGAGCTAGCAGCACCGTTGTTTGCGTTCGACATCCACAAGTAGAAAAGACACAGTTTTGATTACAATTGAATCCACAATTATCACCCCAATATGAAAAATTAGGGCTAGGATCCAACAACATTATTTACATATTAGAAAAGGGATGTCATAATCCAACATGCAAACAATTTGATGGTAAGTGAATGCCGATTCACTAATTCTCCACCACAAAACATAACCTTAAGTTTTATTTTAGAATTCCTAGATTTCGATGAGATTCATTGAACTTTTCAATGGCATGTTTAAATCTCGATTTGCCTCTCTCGTTTGTGACTGGGATGCCGAGGATCACAAAGCGGGTGTGAATAACCATGCAAATCTACACGGTGCCTTCATTGTTACAATCACCTATTCGATGTGCCGGTAAACAACAAACGCTCCACCGAACTATGATAAACAATGAATCACCCTTTGCCACCTTTGCTTAGAACCAATTAGTGTGCCGATAAACCACACACACTCCACTAACTTCTTAGCAAGGGTGCAAAGTGTAATTTCATGGGTTTCCATCATTTCACTTTTCCTAAAGTAACTAGGATTGGGAATTTGAAAAACATGTAGTTACTTTGTATTTCAATATTATACTTTTAATGAGGAGATAGTGTTGCCTAATCCAACCCGTTCGGCTAACGACCCTCCACCGATCAAGGAAGCGGTGGGTGTGAGTGTACACCCATTAAGCACCATTTTATAGGTAGCAACCTTATACCCACCTTATAGACCGGCTTTGTGAATGATGCCTACTAATGGTAAGACTAGCATTTTAATCATACATATATATATTAAGCTTGTAATAATATAGTAGTATAGGCTTGAATTTTAAACTTGTAAAATTCTAGGGTTTGAAATTTAAATTGTCTAAATTAAACTTTTAATCACAAAACATAAATTTCAAAACGTGAGGACAAGTTTTAAACTTTTCAAAACATAAGGGATCAAATAACAAATAATTTATTAACCATTTAATCTCATAATTATCCATATTTGATTTATTTAAATTTTTCTTGCAAAACAATTTAACAATTTAATTAACATAATCAATTAATATCATATAAGGAAATTATTATTCAACTAATTGGTAAATATCTTTTTTTAAGTCAAGAATATAC
The DNA here is from genome assembly GCF_051521515.1 of Lactuca serriola. Taxonomy (NCBI): domain Eukaryota; kingdom Viridiplantae; phylum Streptophyta; class Magnoliopsida; order Asterales; family Asteraceae; genus Lactuca; species Lactuca serriola. The sequence goes on along the minus strand of NC_136410.1, from coordinate 308,822,491 downwards.
TCACATATATGTTAAAATTCAAATTTTATTGACCCATAAAGATTAAGGCAAGTTTCCATAAGAAAAACAACAACAAATCCCAAAACTAGCTCCTTTTGATGCTCGAACTCTCCGAGTACCACAATGGACTCGCTGAGTTGAGGCCTACTCGCTGAGTCCACCATGGAACTCGCTGGGTTCATCAGGCAGAAGGACAAAAATCAAATTTGGCAATCAACGAGCAATCAATTAATGCATCAATTCAATAGAAACCAATCAAGGCTCTGATACCACTGATGGGTTTGAGCCATAAGAGCTTTCCTATGTGGACATGCAAACCCTAATGCTTGGATCTAGGTTTCTCTAATTGAACATGCAATGTATCCAAGACATATATTGATAGAGCTAGTGTAAACATTCAATTCATAACAAATGAAATCAGATCTAAAGGAATACCTTGAATTGCTTGCTTGAATCTTCTTGTTTTTGGAGCTTAGAGTCACAATTGTCACTCCTCTAATGGCTTACAAACACCAACTAGCAAGAGGATGATAATAGAGAGAGGGGAGGGTGAGAAAATCGGCTCTAGGGTTTCTTGAGATGCAAGAGTGCCGATTTCCTCCACCCTAAGGGTCTATATATACTATTGGCTACTAGGGTTACACCTTAAACCCTAATTGAATAACTTAGGCCCTAAGCAATCCAATAATCCCTATGGACTAGGCCTTGGACGATTTCTAGGTTTCTCCAAACCCAAAAATTGTCCACCCTCTTATCCAAAGAGATTCATAGCCCAAAATACAACTATCACAAATTTGACAGTTTATGCCCTTTTATTCAATTAACCTCTTTAAGTCACCAAATTAATTCCTAATTAATTTATGATTTATATTAATCAAATAACAATATTATTATTCCTTATATTATTCTCATAATATATTAATAATATTTCTTCTCTCATTATAAATCATCCTGTCAAGTTGCTATGGTGAAGGCAACCCAAAAGGACCACGCTCAACCGGGTCAAATACTTGCAAAATATAGTTACAGCCTTAGACACTATTCCAACAGCTATAGGGAGCCGTAGTACGCACTAATTAATGAGAGGTTGCTATGATGAAGCACTCTTGATCAGAGCATGACGCAGAAGAGTTTTAGGCTTGAATAGAACTAATTTATGAGGTTTTTGGAGCATGTGAATTGGATTAATGAAGTACGCATGTATGGACATCGCAATCCGAAGGAATTGGATAAGTGAAGTCCATATGGGTTGCAGGTCACGAGTCATGAGTTGAATGGGTCATTGGGATGTGTGGTTCCAACTACGGGTCGTACCAAACTCTCGAGTTGAGTAGAGTCCTGGTGGTGTTTTGGATAGACGAGATGAGATTCTGGAATCGGAGGTGGGTTTCATGTGAGGGGTATTGTTTTTCATCTGATGTCTTAGACCTGAGTAGGTCAAGGCCTTGGTTCGAGAGGTGCAGCGGGATGCACGGAACTATTAAGTAGTAATCGACAGAGTTCAAGGGTGATCCGATCTTCAATATAGTTGTAGTGTTCGCTTGAGGGAAAGTGAACTGCGTGACTTGTGCCTCACTAAGAGTTGAGACAGTTATTATAAGATGGGAATCAGTGAAACTTCCTTGTGTCCGAGATTAGAGTTTTGGGTTCATCCTCTCTAATGGATCCTGATAGTTGCCCTAGTAGTGGGTCCAGGAGGGAGAGGGAGATTATGACCCTTCCTTCCTTTTGAGTTGCGATCGGATTGATCATGGAATCAAGGTTGGTAGGGTGTTCTTAGAGTCTGTTATTCGGTGGGCGATTAACAGGATAATGCTTCGAGGATGGTCTGGAAAGGAATTACACCGCAAGTGTTTCCAGTTATGGAGATTCAAATTGGGTACCGCAACGACGGTTGTGTCTGCCCCTTTCAGGTCGAGAGTCCCCTGTAGGAACGAGTACCCTTGAAAGTGATTGTTGTATGTTTTGAGGACCTTCGGTGGTGCATCTCGGTTTGTTGGGTCCGATCTATGTGTTAACAAGGAGTGATTTCGAGGGCGGAATCTAATTCAAGTGGGGGAGAATGGTAACATCCTGTTTTGAATTGTCTGTGGTTACGGATCGTGGGCCACGAGCCGGGCATAAGGAGGTCTGGGGTTGTGGAAAGTTGCAAGAAGTGTAGGACATCTCGTTACCTTTCCATAGGTATGCAAATCTTTGGAATCATAGTGGCCTCAAGGGAGCTAAGGAAGTTTCGGGTTTTGGCAATAAGAGCCCCTAAGTTGAGAAATGTTGCAGCGTAGTATGCTGGTCGTACATATTATGTATGCTTAGCGTACGTGTGTACGTGATCCTTAAGCAAGAGCCACCCAGTACCCTTGGCGTACTAGTCGTAGAGTGGGAACCCTAATATTTTGAGTAACCCTATATAAAGAATGAGATGGCCTCATTCCTGGCCACTCACCCCAGAGAATAAACCTTCCAAAACCTTTAATCTTCGTCCATGAGAGTTTATGAGTGAAAGAGGGCCCTTGAGGATGACTTTGTGAAGTCCTTGAAGTGAAGAAGGAGCATTGAAGGGAAAAGAGTTGGAGTTCAAACTTTGGATCTAAGGTTTTATGGGGATGGAGCATCAAATGAAGGTATAAAGTTCAGAGCTTTCATACTCCTTTTGATTTATGCTTAGTATGGTCCATTTTAGGGTTTTTGGTCCCAAATCTTGAAGCTTTGTGAGTTGTTAAACTCCAGAGCCCATTATCCGTCCTTTTGAGTGTTTTTGATAGAGTAGTTACATAAAAATGAGATCTTGAAGGCTAAGATCAAGTCATGCATGAGTGGGGAGCTTAATGAGTAAAGAGAAGGAGTATTTTATGTGTTGTGTCACATCAGCCATGCAAAGGCTAACAGTCTCGGACTTTATGGAATAAGGACTGTTAGGGAGCCTAGATCCAAGAGATGGGCTAAGGTCTTAACGGGTTAAGACCAGGGGAAACAAATCTAGCAAACTGAGAGTACGCCCTGCATAATTTTAGTATGCCCCGTGTACCGGTTTGAGGTCCCCGATCAGATTCATGCACGATGGAGTACGCTAAGCATACCAAAGGGGTACGCCCCGTGTAACCCCTCTGTGGGCTTTTGTGCTAGACTTTGTTGTGGGCCTTAGATGTTGAACCTGAATCTTTGGGTTGTGTAATTGAGACTATGAGTAGAGAATATTATAATTAAGCCTTGGGCCCTTGTGTTGGGCTTGTCTTGTAGAATGAGGCTTGGGCCTCGGGCAAGCCCATTTATTATTGGGCCTTGGTGGGCCTAATGGGTTTAGGGTAGTGATGGGCTAGTCGGTGGTCTATATTTAGACCTAATAAGTGAGAAGTTAGACTTAGCTCCTAATTGAGATAATTGTTTGGTTGGCACAGGGTTAGAGGCCAATGCGTAGCAGTAGTGTCTATAGGAGTTGTTCTTCTTCCGAGGTTAGTCTTCTCACTACACTTTACCTAGAGTGCTAATTAGAGTTATATGACAGAGTATCTTTTTTGCTATTTATGTGATTATGATGCACTACATTATTTCTATGTGATTTATATCGTGTATGTTCTAGAGTTTATGGAGTTAGAACCGGAAGGTTCACAGAGTTAGGACCGGAGGGTCCACAGAGTTATAGCCTCGAGTGGCTAATATGTGTTATATGTGGTATTTTGGGGAACTCACTAAGCTTGGTGCTTACCGTGTTATATGTTATGTGTTATGTGTTTCAGGTTTTCTTCATAGGGTCGCAGGACGGCACCGACTTGATTGTACACACCTGAGAAAGTGTTAGGAGGATCCTAGATTAATAATGGAGTTGTGCTTTGTAATTGAATAAAAGAGATTTTTATAAGATATGTTATGAAGAGTATGCATTTTAAAAATGAAAAATTGTTTTAAATTTTCGCGTCCTTACAGATACCTCCTTGATCGAACCGAAGATCACAAGATTTTACTCAAGTATGCTATGTGTGATCTCTGAGGAGATAACTCCTTGTCTGCTGATCCAAGTGCTCAACTCCAGAGCCTGAACCTGATCCATCCCCGACACCTGAACTGCCGACTGCTGGTCTCGGGCGTAAAACCATCATTCTGAAAACACATAATGGCAAACATCAGAATACTAATATAACTCGAGGGATCACATATATCACAAGTTCCTTGGTCTCGCCTCAGCCTTCTTTGATTCAAGTACGGATCCTCTGCTTTCAGTAGTACGGGCCCATACTACCTTCCACATCTATCCGTACTTTCCTCAAGAATTGCATTGACTCCACCAAGTCCCTTATGCTGCTACTGCTATCAGTTACTCTCATCCTAGGCTAGCCCTAGGGTAATCTCCAACTCACTCTCCGCCATCAGCTGCACAAGAAGTCCCTGCTTTCTTCCCCTAACTAGCTCACGAATACTATTACATATTACTCAGACTAGATAAGTCTTCGAATGAGAGATCCTACCCTACAACGGTTTGACTCAAACAACAACTTCACAATAGAGCTAGACCTAACCCTCTAAAATTATTTAATCCTTGCAATATGTAACATAGCATATTCATTTACTAGTTAGTAAAAGATAACTAAGACTCCTAAAAGCACAAAGCAAGCATCATTTGACCATCGAGTACACATAATCAAGCACATACTACTCTGGCTATCATACTGTCATTTCTGTAGTTAGCATGTAGTTCTCATAAAGCTGAAACATATATAACAGGCACATAAGGTATCCTTCCTAGATCCTTAGTCCTAATCTAGCATGCTGTTCTAATAAAGTTGATAATCATATCATAGCATAAACTTGTATGGGTAATTTGGGACTACTTACTTGAGCTCGACTAATTGCATGCACTACACCTTTTTTCTCTTTTCAAAGTTCTTTTCTTTCTCAAAATTCTTTCCGCTTTTCTAAAACTCTTTTCTTTTTAAAACTTTATACCACTTCCTTACTTTGAGTTGAAATACACCCAAAAGTGTGCCCGAATCCCTTAAACCAAGGCTCTGATACCAACTTGAAACATCCCAAAAATACAAGCCAAAAATTTTGTTTTCAAAATCGTTTATCAAACATAAATATCATTGCCATACTGTAAACCATAAAACATCTATCTTGAAAACTCATAAAATCTGGTAACATATACGGTCTCATAAAAAATGTCAGAGTAAACTCATAGGCTAATCAATTGTGGTGTGTGTGTGCCATGCCATTAGTTTGAGCCCTTCCCATTATTAGCTGAAGTACCTGAAACCAAAACTGAAATTGTAAGCACGAAGCTTAGTGTGCTCCCCCAAACTACCACATACAATACAAAGCACATATAATGAATAACATAACTCTGGGACTCTTCCCAACTGCATCGGGATGAATCCCGATATCGGACTCCTGGCCGGCATCGGGCTCACCCCCTCATCCGACCTCATCGGGCATTGGGCTCACCCCGACATTGGGCTTACCCCGGCACATACTCGACATACATATATATCATAAACACATAATATTATCACATAAACTGCATCGGGCTTACCCTAACATCGGACCAAAGTCCGGAATATATAACACATAAGCTAGCATACATCGGGCTTGCCCCGAATACATAATACATGGAATAATGACTAACATACGTCGGGCTTGCCCCGACATTAGTCATACCCTAGAACACATAACATATAACATAATCACATATACTGCATCCGGCTTACCCTGGCATCGGACCGGAGTCCGAAACATATGACACATAACACATAAACATGCATGAATCAAAAAGACATCAAGCATACATAACTACTTCTCGGGACCACTCTGGCATCGGATCGAAGTCTGGAAACATATAAATTGCATCGCGCTATCCCCGACATCGGGCTTACCCCAACATACTCTACTACTTAAATGGGCATGGCTTGGTGCCTTAGACCCATTCCTACTAGAAGGAAACTCACCTCGTGTGACTGACGGCTGCAACTCTCGGTAAGGAGTCTCTATTTGCTGCTCCGGCAACTCTCCGGCTATAAATTCCATAAAGACTTAGTCAAAAATTGATACTGATCTTAGGGTAAAATGACTATTTTACCCCTGGCCAAAGTCAAAATCCTGATCAGAGTCAACTTCCAGTTGACTCGACTCGCCGAGTTGGCCCGCCAACTGGCCGAGTCCCTGCCCCTTTATATGTCTCTCAATCCGAGTCAACTCGTCGAGTCTAGCAAGAACTCGACAGGTTCTCCTTAAATCATATCATCAGGATAATCTTCAACTCACTCGCCGAGTTCCTCCTTGAACACGTCCAGTTTATCTTCGTCATATGATCATGTCTAGTCTGTGACTCGCCGAGTTGGATGAACAACTCGTCGAGTCCATCTTCATGGGTTGGGAGATGGCCTTGGACTCGCTGAGTGCGTCCATACACACGTCGAGTCCCATGGCTTCTAGGTCTATAGTTTTGTCCATTTCGTTGAGTCCTTCCTTTGGACTCATCTAAATCCCTTATAGACTAAACTTGATTCCCTCGAATCATAGAAGATTGGAAACCCAAACCCCCGACTCGCCAAGTCCCAAGAACGACTCGCCGAGTCGACTAATGTCCATATCCAAAACTCGGTTTTTGATGTACAAATCTCATCCAACATGTAGATATGGGCTCCTTAAGTCGATATAACACGTAAAGTCATGAACTTTACGTACATGCATGAGACTTTAATCTCAAAGGTACAAAAATGGGGTTTATTTCATACATGTGGTTCTCATGGCCATAAAGATGGCACCTTTATGCCATGAGGACCCTCTAAGTTTTCAGAGCTGAAGATATATTGACTTCGGATGTCCAAGTCCCAAAGATCAAGCTACTTGGGCCCAAAACTCAGAAGAAATGACGATAAAGAGATCTAAGAAACTACAAGTCCAGTATGAAGCTTGGTTACCAGAAAGTGAGGAGAAAATCATGTTGATCGTAGATCTATTCCTTCCCCCTTGGGTCTTCTATCTTCCACTTCTTGCTCTAGCTTCAAAACACACCAAGGAACACGCATAATAGCCAAGAAAGCTCAAGCTCACTTATTGAGGATTAGGGTTTCGTGTGTAATACTCTGGAGGTGATGGAGGCTAGGGTGGAAGCCTCATAAGATGTTTAAATAGGGTGCAAACCCTCCAATTTAGGGTTTCACCTAGACAACTCCTACTCGCCGAGTAGGTCACTAATTCCCCTGATCCAGAGTCGGTCCTACTCGACGAGTTGAGCCCCCAACTCGCCGAGTCAAAGAGTTAAATATGGAATTTGACTTGAATTTAAATGCGTACCTGAGACCAGGTGTTACTGATAGATATAGTAGATTCACTTTAAGGTTCTGGCAGTCGCTGCAAAGTTCCCAAGGAACTAGGCTGGGCATGAGTACAACCTACCATCTGCAAACCAACGAACAAAGTGAGAGGACTATTTAATATGTGGAAGATATGTTGCGAGCGTGTGTGATTGACTTTGGAAAGGCATGGAATACTCATATACCCCTTATCAAGTTTTCCTGCAACAATAGTTATCACACGAGCATAAAGGTTGCTCCATTTGAAGCCCTCTATGGCCGTAAGTGCAGATCCCCTCTGTGTTGGGCTGAGGTAGGCGACACACAGTTAGCTAAAGGAAGCATTCCTGACAACATTCTCATAGGTCCTAAAATAATTTGGGAAACAACAGAAAAGATCGTTCAAATCCATGAATGATTGAAAGCCTCTAGTGACCGACAGAAAATCTACGCGAACAAGAGACGAAAACCTTTGGAATTCCAGGTTGGTGACCTTGTTCTATTGAAGGTCTCACCCTGTAAGGGCTTGATACATTTCGGAAAGCATGGAAAGCTAAATCCAAGATATGTAGGGCCTTTCGATATTCTCGCTAGAATCCACCCTGTAGCTTAGAAACTCAAACTACCTCGCGAAATTAGTAACATACACCCTACTTTCCACGTCTCGAACTTGAGAAAGTGTATGTCCGACGACACACTTGTAATCCCACTCAATGAGATCGAGATCAATGAGAGCCTCAACTTTGTGGAAGAACTAGTTGAGATCATGGACCGAGAGGTCAAGCAAACGAAGCAAAGCCATATCCTGATAGTGAAGGTTTGCGGGTATGCCAAGCGAGGACCGGAGTTCACTTGGGAGCACGAGGATCAAATGAAATTGAAATATTCTCATCTTTTTGCTTAATTTTTTGTAATTGCTTAATGTTGAATCATGGAAGTGACCCACTTAAAGTTAGTCTACCGCAACCCTCAAGGATCCGCAATCAAACCTCCTTCAGTAGCCTCATCCGAAGTCATCTATCCAACCGTAGTCTTACTTACTTTACTTAGTTTAACTTTATCTACTTTTCTGTAATACTCTCTATTGTCCAGTATGCCTTACATGACTACCCTTATAGATTTGATCCAATGTAATTCTTGAGTCTCTATATATAGAGCTCATTCTTTCTTTGTTAGTAATAATCTAAACAATCTTCATGCCTATCAATTACATCTCTCTATTACGCACCTCATATCTCTACTTACTCTCAAAAAAACGTCTAGAACATAACTGAACATTATTTCTCTTTGAAGCAAGTCATTCGTGACTTTAACACTAAGTTTGATCTTACTCACTATCTTGGTCTGAATGCATTCCGTGTTATGAATCAACTTATGTATATACTTGATATCTCACCTGTTGTCATTTATATTTCCTTACATTTCCGCAACTAACTCTCTAATCATCTAACTCATTAACTTATTATTGTTGAGCTTTTAGATCCTTTGAGATTAACTATTTCGCAACCATTCTTGTTCTAACGTTTGTTCAAGTGTGTCTCAAGTTTTTCTCTCAACAATTGGTATCAGAGTCATAGTCGTTTCTTTTTGAAAAATAAAAACTCTGATTTTCAAAGGGCCTTCTATACCACTGAAGCTCATTTCATAAATAAACAAAAAAAAATCTGACTTTCAAAGGGCCTTCTATACCACTGAAGCTCATTTCTTAAAAAAACAAAAAAAAAACAACAAGGAGAAATGGCACAAGCACTATATTTGAATGTTTCCAATATTGGTGGCAAATGAATACCATCACTGGTCTTAGAGAATGGAAAGGTACTTAAGGAGACTTGGTAGAGATGTATGGCAGTCCGTAGAAGACGGACCACATGTCCCTGTTCTTACACTTGTTCAAACTGATGGCGCCACAGCCAGACTAGGAGGAGGACAACCAGTCATGAGCCGTCCCACCAAAGATGATCTCAATAAAATGGAAAATTATGTTGTTGCTTTTTATGAAATATCTTGTGGAGTTACTCCTGATAACTTCGACATTATCATAAACTGTAAATCAACAAAAAAGATATGGGATGTTCTCAAGAATTTGTTTGAAGCCTCAGAACAAGCTCAAGATAAGAAGCTCACAACTGCACTCAATGAATTCACCAATTTCAAAGCTCATACTGGCGAAAATTTAGAAGACTCATTTAAAAGGTTCAATATGATAGTCAATAAGTTATCGAATGTTGGCACCATCTGCAGTAACCATGAAACAAACCTTCAATTTCTCAGCACTTTTGGGAAGACATTGGATTGCTACTAAGATTATACTCCAAGGGGATAGAAAGATTCATTCATTGTCTCTCTACAAGCTCTTAGGGGAGGTGCAAGCACAACAATCCACCGTACTTAAAGACAATGCTGACTTTGGAGGACCACTTGCTCTTGTAGCACAAGCTCCACATAATCAATCTTACTCTCCCTCGTATGACACTACACCGTAGTCGTACAAAGCCGACTCAGAGTTTTATGATGAAGAAGAATTTCAGAAGGCTATTGCTCTTGTTAGTAAACAGTTCAACCGGCTACCACATCCCCTCTTTTCGTAAGAATCAACAATTCAACAAACCTCCTTTCAATCGTAACTTCCAACCACAAAATAATCACTCTCATTATCCCAAAAGTTCTCACTCACCACCGCAATATCAAAACTCTCAACCAAAGGAGGCACCACAGTCCACTCAAACCTCTGACTCAGGTACTCTCTCAAATGACAAAACTGATGTTGTAACATTTCGCAAGTGCAACAAAGAGAATCATTTTGCAAAAGATTGCAAATAAAATGTGGTGAAAGACAAAGCATTCTACCTTAGAATGGCTCAAGAATTGGAGAAAAAGGAAAAGGATAGGGCATATGTAGTCGATGTCAAAAGAGACCATCAAGTTTGGTCATTCGGAAATGAAGAAGAAACCATCAGCAATATCAAAGGAAAAGGAAAAATCTGCATGCTAGAAATTGCTGATGATGATGGGTCTACAGAGCTAGAAAAGAATTACTGCTACATGGCAAAAGATGGAACACTAAGCATCGTCGAACAAGTAAAACTCATGATTCAAACTCTAAACTATAACATGCATGACTCTCAACCATTCATAGATAATATTAATGACACATGTGTTTCCGTCCTCACAGACTACAACAAAGCCTTAGATGAGAAGAACATAGTGTCCCAAGAGATGTTTCATGTAAGAGGACAAATAGACAACAAAAGACTCAAAATGGCCGTGTTACAAAAGGATTTAGAGTTAGAAAAATATGCAAGAATGTTGAGTGAAACACAACTAGAGATAGATTTGAACGAAAGAGATTTAGCTTAGAGTGAGATTGTACATCTAAATCTATTAACATAAAAACTGTTCAATGAAAGTGAAGCTACTGAAAATTTGGTTAATAATGGAACAGTGGACAATACATACAATTAGGGTTGGTCCAATGGATATCCTACCGTAAAGGATTCGTCACCCCGGTTTAACAAAGATCGATTGTATGTCCCTTCGGACCGAGAATTTCATTTCCCAGTCAATGACACGACCTTTCCCGAAGATATCAAAACCCACTTCGGTAGACTTCATAATCTAAGTAATAATTGTGTGATTGAGGAAATCGTGCCTGAGGTTTCGGGTCACACAAGTGATCAAACTCCTATCTATGGCATGATCAATTCCAATTCTCATACCTCATGAGTCGTTGATGAAGAAATCATCATAGAAAGTCCCGAAGTCTCACCGGACTTTCCACCTTTGTCCTCATACCACAGTACCTCTCACTGCAGTCATGACCCTTAGAAAAGTTCCACTGAAGTCACAACTCAGACTTACGTTGCGGTAGCTAAGTCCTCCTTACCATGGTCCACAATAAAAAGCTTTGTGACTCTTCAACCGATTCTCCATGAACTACCCATAGAGAACTTTGAAGTAGGTCAATGCTCTCAAAACCCTGAATCTTCAAGTTCTGATGAGTCAAGCCCTCATTGTCAAAACCTTTCAAAGGTTTCCAGGAAACCGCAGTTGAACACTAATGACGGCGGTTCTCCAAATCAAAGCACTGGTTTTCAAATATATTCCTCAGATGATCCAAAATGGAAGGGTATCTTAGCCACTCCAACAGTTTTAAAATCAGATCAACATCTCAACAAGTGGAAGGTAATCTTACCAAAGCCTATAAAAATGTCCAAAGACTTTACGCATGCTAAATGTAACATCCAAAATTTCAAAACAATTAAAACTTTTCAAAACCACTCATTTTAATAATGTTGTTACAAAAGGTTTTTAATACATTATTTAACAGAGTATTTTCCCCAGGTTCATATCATAAAACACCAACGCGAGGAACGGTACGATCACGCCTTTGCCTTGCCACAGCCTCTTGAGAACCTGAAACATAAAACCACAACTGTAAGCCCGAAAGCTTAGTGAGATACCCCCAGAATACCAACCACATATACGCCTTTCCAGGCCCTGACCTTCCGGTCCATGTGTCTCAGGGGACTTCCGTCCCTGCTGGGTAAACCTTCCGGTCCTACCCACGCCGACCTTCCGGTCCATCACACAACATATTGCCTTCTGGCCCATAACATATCGCCTTCCGGCCTATAAGCATAAAATGCATATATAACATAACAAATAATCATATAGCAGTTCATAGACAACAATCGATCAACAGATCACATATCATAGCATTACTCTAAACAAGATACCGGTCTGGCCGGTCACTAGCATAACATTACCCTATGAATCAGTCAACATACTAAATGCATACATACGCCTTTCCAGGCCATGACCTTCCGGTCCACATAGTAATGCCTTCCGGTCCATAACATGTATTGCCTTCCGGCCCATAACATATAACAACTGACAACTACCCGGATTTCCATCCGATAAAAGGGTTGGCATTGGTGCCATAAACCCTAGCGATATAGTGAGGATAACTCACCTCGAAACTGCCGACTGAACAGATAGCTCAAGCTGCTCCGATCACTGATACGATCTCCACCTCTGGACAGTCACCAATGCACTGAACTCAAACAATAACAACAATTACCAAAATACCCCTGGAACCACTGGTAAATCCTTGGTCAAAGACAAGGTCAAAGTCAACCCCTGACTGACCCTACTCGCCGAGTCAACCCTATGACTCGCCGAGTCCCCATACTCAGAACTTCACTCAACCCGCGATCTAACTCGCCGAGTCACCCCAAGACTCGCCGAGTTCAACGACTCTGAGTCCACTCGCCCTTAACTCACCGATTCCTTAAGACACCCTTTCTACACGTCGAGTATCCCCTTTTTACTCGACGAGTTCCTCCTGGAAGAATCGCAGGGCCACCCCGACTCAACTCGCCGAGTCTGAAGAACGACTCGACGAGTCCCAGTAAATCTTCAAGCTACTCGCCGAGTCTGTTCATCGGACTCGGCGAGTCCATGCCATGCAACCTCTCAAACTGCTTTCTAATGGCAGAACTGCTCCGACCATTCATAGGCCTGGCCTTCCTAGACTGGCTCATCACGTAAGGTCCTCATTTCGGTGCTCATGGTACACCCCATGATTCATAACATACATATTGACCTAAGGCATAAGGATTCCAATCCAAAACCTTCACCAATTCCCGACATGTACAGGCATGGGACATTCTGAACCTCCAAAGGTCCCAATACAGGGTTACAATCGTTTGGGGGACTAGGGTAGCATTCAATCTAATCACAAAAGCGTTCCACAAACCCTAATTCCATAAACACATCAACATAGCAGAGTATACTCGAATTCTTACCTGGATGATGTACTCTCTGTGTCCCCAATCCTCAGAACGTGACTCCCTTGCTGTTCTTTTAGCCAAGCCCTTCTCTTCCTTGCACAACAACTCTTCTATAATCAACAATGGCCTATAACCTTGCTCCAGATGCACACAATCGATTTAGGGTTCTTCTCAGAATGCTAAAATGAGCAATGACGGCCAATAAGTCCCTTTTATACGTCCCAAACCTGAACGGTTAGGGTTTTCGCTAAACAGCGCAGACTCGCCGAGTCCATATCTGGACTCGTCGAGTCCAGTCGCGAACCCGCGACCAGGTCTGCGATCCTACTCGGCGAGTCTAGGCTCCAACTCGCCGAGTCCCCTCTTAAAACACCCCAAAAACATAATTATTACAATACTTGGAATTTCGGGCTGTTACACTAAATCATTTTCTAAAAGAACTTTTTCAAATTACAACAACACAAATGTTAGGTTTTACCAATCTCGGACCAGTCACAAGCCTACTTCATCCTTCCGACTGCTAACCAAACAATGTGTCAAAACAAAAGACAAAATTTCAGCACGTCAATGTCAATGTAGTTGTCACAAAGGTTTATCTCATGTCAAAACTGATCCTTTTCAAAAACCTCGTAACTTTTCAAAAAAACGCAACACTCCAAAAGCTCACTAACACCCAGGACTAGGACTAAAAGTTGACACGAAACCAGTCCCTACAACCTCGGTTCATGCATCAATCAGAAACTCATCCTTTATCCCAGGCTCCAAACTAGTTTGGATGCCTAAACTAACCGTGTATTTCTCAGGCCTTGTGCAAGGAGGAACAAGAAGAAGAATGGTTAATCGACAGTGGCTACTCCTTGCACATGACAGGAAGGTTAGAATACCTTCGAGATTTCAGGCCAATTTGCAATGGTGGAAACGTCACATTCGGGAACAATGCGAATGGGATAATTTGAGGTTATGGAGTTCCTACTATGGGAAACATCTCTATTCAAAAGGTTGTTTATGTAGAAGGCCTTAAACACAATCTCATTAGTGTTGGTCAATTATGTAAAGCAGGCCATCGTGTTGAATTTGATGACGAATTTCGCTATGTAATGACAAGCGATAGGAGCACTTGCATGATCAAGTATAGATCCGAAGGTACTATGTATCCTCTGGATGTATCTCTGATCATAGGAAAACTATAGTTATGCTTCCTATCCAAAGCAGTATCCAAAGTCAACTGGCTATGGCATCGCAAGCTAGCTCACCTCAACTTCAAATACATCAACATTTTGGTCACAGACGAACTAGTTAGAGGTCTTCCAATCCTAAAGTTCAACAATGATACTCTCTGTCCTGCATGTGAATGTGGAAAAGAATTCAAGGCAAGTCATCCCACGGTGATTGACTCCTCAATTTCCGAACCATTAGAACTCTTGCACATTGATCTTTACGGTCCATCTACTGTTGCCAGTCTTCATCTCAAGAAATACATACTGGTCATAGTGGATGACTTCACACGTTTCACATGGGTCTTCTTTCTTCGACTCAAGTCAGAAAGACCGTAGGTGTTGATCAACTTCATGAAGGAAATTGAGCTTCAGATCAAGTTACCAGTTAGACGTATCCGAAGTGATAATGGAACCGAATTCACTAACCATCTGCTAAACAGTTTCTTGGTTTCCAAAGGCATTACTCACAACTTCTCAGCTCCCTACACACAGCCACAAAATGGGGTGGTAGAGCGAAGGAACCGCACCGTAGTAGAAGCTACCAGATCTATGCTCAACATTGCTCACCTTCCTCTCTACTTCTGGGCTGAAGTAGTGGCCACAGCCTGTTTTGTGCAAAACCAAAGCATTGTATGCAAACGTCTCAACATAACAGCGTATGAGGGCCTTAACAACTGCAAGCCAAATGTTCGATTCTTTCATATATTTGGGTGTAGATGTTTCATAATAAACAACAAAGACCACCTCAACAAATATGCACCAAAGTCTGATGAAGGCATCTTCCTTGGCTACTCCACTAGCAAGGTTGCTTATCGAGTTCTCATTAGACGCACAAGGCTGATAATTGAAAGCTTCGATGTGAAATTTGATGACTATCACATCCGCAACACTGCTCCATCAACCGAAACCACATCAATTCTAAAAAGTGATATGCCTACCTCTTCGGGTCCGTTAATTCTAATTGAGGTAAACTATGACGATCTCTTCGATCCGGTAGATTCAGCCAAGTTATCCGAAGTTTTTGTGTCCCTGGAAGCTCAGCCGCAGCATGCTGGCGTATCTGGTCTAACATTGTCCGAAGAAGTATTACTAAATACTTCTACCTCACCGGTTGTGGGGGAAAACTCAACTCCGGACCATACAACAACCATTGAGGTTCCAGTACTAGAAGATGCAGCTCCAATCATTATTCGCAAAGATTTTCATCCATCAAACGTTTCTTCGGACTCGGATGATGAAAACATAGAAAAGATTGACACAAGAACCTATTCAAGGATTATCGCACTCCCATCCGCAATCCAGGGGGAACCTTCGTAGGTTCAAGGGGAACTCCCGTCTACACTCCATGGGGAACCTTCACCATTTGCCCAAGAAATCTCTGATCCCTCCTTCCCAGTTCAAGAAAATTCAACAGGATGTTCTCAAGTCCAGGGGGAACTACCGTCTCCAACCGCATAATCTTCTGATATTGAAGATATTCCCTCTACCGCAACTGTTGATCATCCGCAACCCCGTCTACATGTTTGGACGAAAGACCACCCAACAGGTCAAATCATCGGCAACCCATTCGCAGGAATCCAGACTCGATCATTCAATGACTTATCCGATCACTGTCACTATGCAGCGTTTCTGTCCTCAGTCGAGCCCTGAACGATCAAAGAAGCATTATTAATACTAGACTGGATATCTGCATTGCAAGAAGAGATAGAAGAATTCAAACGGAACAAAGTATGGCAGCTCATTCCGAAGCCGCAAGGCCACACCATTGTAGGTACTGTATAGGTGTACAAGAATAAGTTGGATGAATCCAGTGTGGTCGTCAGAAACAATGCGAGACATGTTGCCAAGGGATATAGTCAACTTGAAGGTATTGACTATAATGAAATGTATGTTCCTGTAGCACGAATGGAAGCCATCCGGATATTCTTAGCATATGCAGCTCACAAGAACATCAAGGTCCAACAAATGGTTGTGAAAAGTGCTTTTCTCAACGGTGAATTAAAAGAGCAAGTTTATCTTCAGCAACCTCTGGGCTTCAAAAGTCTTGAATTCCCAGACCACTGCTACAAGCTTGAAAAAGCAGTCTACGGTCTAAAACAAGCCCAAGAGCATGGTACGAGACTCTCTCTGAATTTCTTGTCTCGTCTGGATACAAAAGAGGAGTGATTGATCCCACTTTATTTAGAAAAGCAAATGGTGATCATCTTATGCTTGTACAAATATATGTGGATGATATCATCTTTAGCTCAACTGATTAAAAGATGGTGAATGAATTCACCAAGCTCATGACCAACAAGTTCCAAATGAGCATGAATAAAGAGAGTAACTTATTTCTAGGACTTCAAGTGAAACAAGTCCCTCAAGGAATATTCATTCATCAGGAGTAATACACCTCTGAACTATTAAAGAAATATTCAATGGATAATCGTTCATCGGCTAAGGTCCCCATGGCCTTCGGATATAAGATATGTGCTGATCCCTCAGGCGAATCTATTGATCACAAGACTTATAGAGGTATTATTGGCTCATTGATGTACCTCACCGCAAGCCGACCAGATATCGTCTTTGAAACAGGTGTATGCGTAAGGTACCAGGCTGACCCAAAAATGACACACATAACCGCAGCCAGGCAGATTCTACGGTACTTAAAGGGTAGCAAGACTCTTGGCTTATGGTACTCTGCAAGAAAAGACTTAATCCTACAAGCATTCATAGATGTGGATCATGCCGGATGCGAACTAGATCGTAAAAGCACCTCCGGTGGATGTCAATTTCTGGGTGGAAGACTTTTCAGCTGGTCATCAAGAAAACAAAATTGTGGATCATTGTCTACCATAGAAGCTGAATATGTGGTCGCAACCAGTTGTTGTTCACAAGTCTTGTGGATGAAAACACAACTATTGGACTACTGATACAGAATGTTGCAGATACCAATCTATTGTGACCCTGAAAGTGCTGTAGCGATTTCTCACAATCCAATTCAGCACTCCAAGACCAAGCATATTGAACTACGATATCACTACATGAAAGGCCACATCCTGAAAGGTAACATTGAACTAATTTTTTTCCATACTCATGAAGAGATTGCTGATGTATTCACAAAGGCACTTGACTCTACAAAACTCAACAGTTTCTTACAAATGTTAGGAATGATGAATCCGAACCCACAATTCTTTTTGAATTGATAGGTACTGCAGACCATCCTTGGTCTTGGTTGCGGTCCTAATTGAAGTTATCTATGATAGATGGTTTTGGCATATCCTGTGTACTGTAACCATATATCATACATATACTTCAATGGCCCTTATTGTTTGTTATTACTAATCTTTGTTCAAGTGTTCTCCTCAGTTCTTCTATCGCAGTCATCCATTCGATGGTAGATGTAATGCCTCGTCCTTAGAAGTACTTACTTATGAGTCCCCGAGATTTAAGAGGAAGAGTATTTTGGTCCTTTTATGGGAAAAATGGAAAAAGAAGACCAAATATGAAATTGGGACACGCCGAGTACGCCCAACGTAGGTTGGGTAAGTGGACGCGGGTGCAAGGTCGAGTACACCCAGCGTACTAGAGGTACGCCCAGCGTACTCTCAGAGTCCTAAAACCCTAAAAGTAGGGTCGGCCACTATATAAGGAACATGTTGGTTCTTACCCTAGCCTCCATAAGCACTCTCTTAACCTTAGAAACCCTAGATAGCCGTTCCACCTCCATTGTTGGGTGTGTTTGGCCTTGGAAAGCTTGTTTTGGGAAAAGGGAGGCTAGAAGAAGAAAGAGGAAGTTGTCAAAGATGGAGTTGAGTGGCTGGAGCTTATAGATCTGGGAAGATATCATCCTTTGGAGCCTATCTGAAGTATAAAGCTTCTTGCATGACATTTATATTGCATAGATCTAAGTGTTGTGAAGTTTTGACATCATTCTTGTCCCAAAAGTCCTCATCTTGATGCATGTTTTGAGTTGGTTGAGATTATCTGTCCTTTCAGACCTTAGGAGAGGTCTTGAGTGAGAAAAATGAGGTCCCAAGGGTTGTGGTTGTTCCATGTGTGAGATAAGTAGGTCGTATGTGATGGGTTTTGGCCATATGAACATCCCTATGCGCACATGCAAACCCTAATGCTTGGATCTAGGTTTCTCTAATTAAACGTGCTTTGAATCCAAGACTTCTAATAACTAATTAGATATAAGAACAATATAAAATCAGATCTAGAAGTTTACCTTTGAATCTCTTGTTTGATCTTGTTGTCTTGGAGCTCTAGAGTCACAATTGTCACTCCTCTAATGGCTTACAAACACCAACTAGCAAGGAGGATGATTTGAGAGAGGAGAGAGACTAGAAATCGGCCAGGGTTTCTTTGCTTTAGTAGAGGTGCCAATTTACCTATCCCAAGGGGTCTATTTATACTTGTAGGGCTCCTAGAGTTTCACTCAAAAACCCTAGCTAGATAACTATTACTTAAAGCAATCCAAATCCTTACCTTAGATAATGCCTTGGACGAATTTGAGGCTTATCCTAGCCCAAGAAATCGTCCAATCCTCATCCCTTAAGGATTTACAGCCCAAAGTGTAACTATCAAACAATTGACAGTTTATACCCTCTTATTTAATTAATGTCTTTAAGTCACCAAATTAATACTAATTAATCTATGACTTATATTAATCAAATAAAAATATTATTATTCATTATATTATTCTCATAATATATTAATAATATCTATTCTCTCATAATAAATCATCCTGTCAAGTTGCTATGGTGAAGGCAACCCAAAAGGACCATGCACAATCAGGTCAAAAACTTGCCTAATATAGTTGCAGCCTTAGACACCATTCCAACAGTCTCCCACTTGGATAAGTCTAGTAACTATATGCACAAGTACAATTCGATTTGCAATCGTAGCTCTCAAAGACGCTGTCAAACTCTGATCTAATCAATCTTGTCCTTTAGATAAGGGATATTATAGTCCTCTGTTAGATATCATGCTGACAATTCTATGGAATAATTAGTCTAGCATTTGGTTTCTCGATCTCCGATTTATTTGACATAGAACTTAATCGAACACATCAATTTAGTTCTGACCGGGCCCGACACATAATTCAAATCAAATCATCGAGTGGCCGAGATATCACTTTTAACCTCCTGGGATAAAAGTCACAGATAAACTTCGACTTATATGCATTTACTTATTCGTTAATCAACTATACACAACAATGCGTTTTATAACACCGAGTTACTAATGCATTTTCGCATTATCAATGTACAACCAATTAACAAATAACAAACCATATATTTGGCTTTTAAGACTATATGATATTATCGTCTTGCGATCACCCTTTTTATATCATATTCCATAAGGTGCTTCCATCAAGCGCGGGTTTGTTCCAATGCTCAAAACCAGTTCATAAGCACTCATGAACATTGCAACAATCTTTTGCTATGTCTAAAACCATTTAGACAATCTACACACCAATTCATGACAATCTTCATTCATATCTACATCCAACATATGAACGATTGTGGACAATTTGAATAATTCGATTATTCTTAATAAATTCAATTATTCTGGAAGTCAAAACATGCAAAATGAAACAATAGTTAAACAATTAACATAAGACAGTAACATCACTCATAAATAAAACTCCTTTATTTAATCATCAAATGTTAATTACATTTATCTATTACACGTTTCTAATACTATCTAATCTATGCTAATATCATCCTTCAGCCCAATACTCCTAGCATGTTGTAAGTGCTTAACCCTACTCAGTCCCTTCGTAAGCAGATCTGCTGGGTTATCTTCCGATGATATCCTCTTCACTACGAGTTGTCCTTCTTCTACACGATGTCTGATAAAGTGGTATTTTCAGTCGATATGTCGAGATCTACCATAATCCCTCAGTTCCTTTGTCAAGGAAACCGCTCCTTCATTATCACAGAAAATCTCCATGGGTTTCTTTATGGCAAGTACAACTCCAAGATCACCAATGAAGTTCTTCAACCATATTGCCTCCTTCGAGGCTTCGCTCGCTGCAATGTACTCTGATTCGCACGTTCAATCAGCTACGGTTTCTTGTTTGGAACTTTAACAACTTACTGCTCCTCCATTCAGGGTAAAGACCCAGCCCGACTGCGAACGGTAGTTGTCCCTGTCGGTCTGAAAACTGGCGTCACTAAACCCTCGCACCTTCAAGTCATCACTCCCTCCGAGGACTAAGAACCATTCCTTCGTCCTCCGAAGGTACTTAAGGATATTCTTCACCGAAATCCAATGGGCTCTGCCAGGATTCCCTTGATATCTACTAACCATGCTCAAAGCAAAGGCTACATCAGGGCGAGTACAAGTCATAGCATACATGATTGAGCCAACTGCGGAAGCGTATGGAACTCGGCTCATTTCAGCTATTTCAGATTCGGTACTCGGACTTTGAGTCTTACTCAATTTGGAATTACTTTGTATCGGTAATTCTCCCTTCTTTGAGTTCTCCATACTAAAACGTTTTAGTACCTTCTCTAAGTAAGTGTTCAGACTAAGTCCTATTAGTCTCTTACTTCTCTCTCTTAGTATCTATATTCCCAAAATATAGGAAGCCTCTCCGAGGTCCTTCAAAGCGAAGCACTTCCCGAGCCAGGACTTAACCTCCAGCAGAGTCTGGACGTCGTTTCCTATGAGTAATATGTCATCGACATATAGAACTAGGAAGCTTACTATACTCCCACTAGCTTTGACATATACACACGATTCATCTTCGCTTCGTACAAATCCAAACTCTTTGACTTTCTCATTGAAGCAAAGATTCCATCTGCGAGACGCTTGCTTTAGTCCATAAATGGACTTCTCAAGCTTACACACTCTATTCGGATGCTTCGGATCCACAAACCCCTCTGGCTGAACAATGAAAACATCCTCAGCCAACTTCCCGTTAAGGAAAGCGGTCTTGACATCCATTTGCCAAATCTCATAATCATGAAATGCGGCAATAGCTAGTGTTACTCTAATAGACATAATCTTCGCAACTGGTGAGAAGGTCTCATTATAGTCAACTCCGGGAGTTTGAGTAAAGCCCTTCGCAACCAATCGAGCCTTATACGTGTGTACTTTTCCATCCACGTCGGTCTTCTTCTTGAAGATCCATTTGCACCCAATGGTCTTACGTCCGGGTACATTATCAACCAAATTCCAAACTTGGTTATCATACATGGATTGGATCTCGCTATCCATTGCCTCTTTCCATTTCGCAGACTCCGGGCCTGCCAAGGCTTCCTTATAGCTATTAGGTTCATCAAGGTTTATTAGTGTACTATCACTAATATTCGTGTCCCCTTCGGTAGTAATATGAAAACCATACAACTGGGGTTGAACTCTAATTCTTTCGGAACGTCTAAGAGGTAACGATACGTCAATCGGTTCAACAAGAGTTTCCTCCTCGGGTTGAGTGCCAGTGGTAGAGGTTCCTTCATCTATCGATTCTTGAATTTCTTCAAGCTCGATTTTCCTCCCACTGTCTCCTTGGCCTATGAGTTCTCGCTCTCGGAAAACTCCTCTCCTCGCAAGAAAGACAACATTGTCCTTCAGTCTATAGAAGAGATATCCAAAGGATTTCTGCGGGTAGCCGATGAAAATACATCGCTCACTACGAGGTTCGAGCTTGTCGTGAGTATCTCGTCTTACGAAAGCCTCGCAACCCCAAACCTTGATATGTGCCAACAAGGGAGCTTTCCCTGTCCACATCTTGTGAGGTGTTTTGGCAACCTTCTTAGTAGGGACTCAGTTAAGGATATGGGCGACAGTCTCTAAAGCATACCCCCAAAAAGAGATTGTTAGTGAAGCACGATTCATCATAGAGGGAACCATGTCCAACAAGGTTCGATTACGCCTTTCTGCAACACCATTTAATTGTGGTATCCTAGGTGGCGTCAATTGTGAAACTATTCCACACTCCATGAGATAATCGTGGAATTCAACACTTAGGTACTCTCCTCCTCGATCGGATCGAAGCATCATGATTTTCCTGCCCAATTGATTCTCCACTTCATTTTTGAACTCTTTGAACTTTTCAAAAGTTTTTGACTTTTCCTTGATTAAATAGATATACCCATATCTACTATAGTCATCGATAAAAGTCACGTAGAAGCGGTTCCCATCCTTCGTGGTTGATCTAAACGGTCCACATACATTGGTATGTATTAGGTCCAATAGACCCTCACCCCTTTCACAAGAAGCAGTGAAGGGCGACTTAGTCATCTTTCCAAGCAAACAAGACTCGCATGTGTCATCTTCCCTAAGGTCGAATGACTCCAACACTCCATCCTTTTGGAGTTGGGCTATGCGTTTCTTGTTGACATGTCCAAGACGATAATGCCACAAGGATGCCTTATCCATACCATTGGAAGAATCCATGCATAAAACATCATTTCCTAAGTTATCAACAATCATAATAGTTTCATAAATTCCATTACATGGTATAGCTTCAAAATAAAAGACACCATTTAGATAAGCCAAAATAGAACCATTCTCATTATTAAAAGAAAATCTAAAACCTTGTCTAAAAAACCATGAAATGAAATAATGTTTCTAGCCATTTCTGGCGAATAGCAACAATTGTTCAAATCTAAAGATAAACCATTCCTAAGCACTAAAGAATACACTCCAATCTTGTTCATAGGCGACGATCTTCTATTCCCCATGATTAGATTTATTCTTCCATGCTCCACGTCTCTATATCTTCTTAGTCCCTGCACATTAGAACAAGTGTGGTAACCACAACCGGTATCAAGAACCCAAGAAATAGCATGAGATGAATCGTTAGATTTAATTGTGTATATACCTGCGAAAGACGGTTTGATCATTCCTTCCTTGATGGCTTGTAGGTACTCTGGGCAGCTTCTCTTCCAATGTCCTATCTTGTGGCAGTGGTGGCACTCTGCCTCATTTGGGTTAGGGCAGGGCCTAGCAGGATCAACTTTGGTCCCACTAGAAGAGGCACCATCTCGGGCTTTAACCTTGCGATAGTTCTTAGACGAAGCCTTCCTCTTCTTTCCCTTTCCTTGTCCAATAGCCAAGACAGGAGCAGCGGATGGATTGGGAGTTGGTGCAACAGACTTGTCCTTGAAGTTGCTCTCAGCGACCATCAAGAGACCTTGGAGTTTGCTTAGGGTGACCTCCTCTTTGTTCATGTGGTAGGTCATCCTAAATTGATTGTAGCTTGGAGGCAAAGAGTGAAGCACCATGTCGATCGCCATGTCTTCCCCAAAGTCAACATTCAACTTGCGAAGACGGTCGACATACCTTTGCATCTTTTGCAGGTGCACGGTAAGAGACTCTCCATGACCCATCTTAGTGGAAATCATGTTAGTGAAAATCTCATAACGCTCTTGTCTCGCGTTTTGGTGGTATCTCTCCAATAAATCTTGATTCATTTCATACGGATACATGTCCTCATAGGACTTTTGGAATTCGGAGTTCATAGTGGCTATCATGATGCAATGTACCTTCGTTGCATCACGCTCATGAGTTTCAAAAGCGGTCATTTCAGCCGGAGTAGCGATTTCAGGATTGATTTTCCCGAGCTTCTCATCGAGGATATACTCCTTATCCTCATAGCGAGCAATCGTGCGAATGTATCTTATCCATTCACTAAAGTTCGTTCCATCGAAGGTGACCTTTTGACAAAGGCTCATCAAAGTGAATGAACTAGCAGCAGCGTTGTTAGCGTTCGAAATCTACAAATAGAAAGGACAAAGATAGATTAGAATTTGAATCCCTAATAATAACCCAATAAGAAAATTAGGGGTAGGATCCAACAACAATATTTCCACATTAGAAAAGGGATGTCGTAATCTAATATGCAAACAATTTGAAGGTAAGTGAATGACGATTCACTAATTCTCCACCATGAAAAGCATAACTTTAAGTTCTAAATGAATTTGATAATTCCTAGGTTTCGATGAGATTCATTGAAACTTTTCAATGGCATGTTTAAATCTCGATATGCCCCTCTTGTTTGTGACTGGGATACCAAGGATCACAAAGCGGGTGTGAATTACCATGCAAATTCACATGGTGCCTTCATTGTAACGATCACCTATTCGATGTGCTGGTAAACCACACACGCTCCATCGAACTATGATAAACAATGAATCACCATTTTCCATCTTTGCTTAGAACCAATTAGTGTGCCCGTAAACCACACACGCTCCACTAACTTCTTAGCAAGGGTGCAAAGTGTAATTTCATGGGATTGCATCAATTCACTTTTCCTGAAGTAACTAAGATTGGGAAATTTTAACAAAACATGTACTTACTTTGTATTTCATATTATACTTTTAATGAGAGGATGAGGTTGCCCTATCCTACACGTTCGGTTAACAACCCTCCACCGATCAAGCAAGCGGTGGGTGTGACTGTACACCCATTAAGCGCCATTTTATAGGCCGCAACCTTATACCCACCTTATAGATCGGCTTCGTGAATGAAACCTACTAACGGTAAGACTAGCATTTTAGTGATATATATATATATATATATATATATATATATATATATATATATATATATATATATATATATATTAGTATTTTAATCTTGTAATGTTATATTAGTATAGGATTGTATTTTAAACTTGTAAAATTCTAGGGTTTGAAATTTTAATTGTCTAAATTAAACTTTTAATCACAAAACATAAATTTAAAAACTTAAGGACAAGTTTTAAACATTTAAAAAACTGGAGGATCAAATAACAAATAATTTTAATTAACAATTAATTCCATAATTATCCATATTTGATTTATTTAAGATTTCTTGCAAGATAATTATCAATTTAATCAAAATAATCAATTAATTATCACATTAGGAAATTAAATGTTTTATTAATTGATTAACATCTTTTATTAGATCAAGATTATAGTCATATATATATATCAAAAAATCGGATTAGGGTTGATCTAATATGATTAAGGCAAGCTTCCATAAGATAAATATCAAAAAAATCTCGTTTTTATCCTTTCCTGATGCTCGGACTCGCCGAGTGCACCATGGGACTCGCCGAGTCAGGCCAACTCGCCAAGTCCACCATGGGACACGCCGAGTCCATGACTCAGAAACTCAAAAATCGAATTTTGCAAATAAGATTCAGATAAACAAGCAACAATTTAATAGAAATCAGACTAGGCTCTAATACCACTGATGGGTTTTGGCCATATTAACATCCCTATGTGCACATGAAAACCCTAATGCTTGGATCTAGGTTTCTCTAATTAAGCATGCTTTGAATCCAAGACTTCTAATAACTAATTAGATATAAGAACAATATAAAATCAGATCTAGAAGTTTACCTTTGAATCTCTTGTTTGATCTTGTTGTCTTGGAGCTCTAGAGTCACAATTGTCACTCCTCTAATGACTTACAAACACCAACTAGCAAGGAGGATGATTTGAGAGAGAAGAGAGGGACTAGAAATCGGCCAGGGATTCTTTGCTTTAGTAGAGGTGCCGATTTACCTATCCCAAGGGGTCTATTTATACTTGTAGGGCTCCTAGAGATTCACTCAAAACCCCTAGCTAGATAACTATTACTCAAAGCAATCCAAATCCTTACCTTAGATAATTCCTTGGACGAATTTGAGGCTTATCCTAGCCCTAGAAATTGTCCAATCCTCATCCCTTAAGGATTTACAGCCCAAAGTGTAACTATCAAACAATTGACAATTTATACCGTCTTATTTAATTAATGTCTTTAAGTCACCAAATTAATACTAATTAATCTACGACTTATATTAATCAAATAACAATATTATTATTCATTATATTATTCTCATAATATATTAATAATATCTATTCTCTCATAATAAATCATCCTGTCAAGTTGCTATGGTGAAGGCAACCCAAAAGGACCATGCACAATCGGGTCAAATACTTGGCTAATATAGTTGCAGCCTTAGACACTATTCAAACATTATGGATTAAGACCTTGGATTAAGAGCTTTATGGATGTCCCAAGTGATAAAGTTTGAGACTTTATGAATCTTAGGCATATTTGGCCTAAGGATCTGAAGCTTGGGCATAAGAGCTTAAGCCATTAAGAGGCTATAGGGACTTGATGGGCAGCGAAGTTACGCCCCGCATAACAAAGAAGTACGTCCCGCGTAACGGGTAAGTGCCCCGATCCCCAATTGTGAATCAGCGTGTACGCCCAGCATACCAAGGAGGGTACGCCCAGTGTACTCCCTCTGTTGGGTTTTCATTTTGGGCCTTAGGGTATGGGCAATTATTGGGCTTCTGGATTTTTAGGTCGTCACTGGACATTTTGGTTGGAGTATTGTGGGGCCATTAGTTGTTATGGACCATGGGTCTAGGCCTATTTGGTGAGGTGGGCCTAATTTAGTAAATTGGGCCAATAGTGGGCTTTGCTTCGAACTTTTGGTCTTTGGGCCATTAGTGGGCTTGAGAGCTTATCCAGTGTTGGGCCTTTCATAATTTGATCGTGGGCTTTAGTCATGGGCCGGATTGAGATAAGGGTAAATTGGTCAATTTACCCTTGGAAGGGTATTGTGCTTAGCCTAATGATTATTTTTACATTGTTAGCTAGCTCAGGATTTTCGGTGAGTCGGTAATTCGAGAACCAGTTTCTTCAGTTTAGAGTTTCAGCAGTGGCAAGGTGAGTTATCCTCAATATATCAACAGGGTCTAAGGCACCAAGGTCGGCCCTTTATCGGATTGAGATCCGGGTATTGTTGTTATGTTATTGCTTTGATATGTTTGCATCCTGGTAGCTAGGATGGAATATGTTAGAGACCTGGTTATGGTCGGTATCTTGGTATGTAGGATGATGCTATGCTAGTGACCGGTTAGGTCGGTATTCTGGTTAGGATGATGATATGTTATGTGATCTGCTAGATCGGCTTGTTGACTGTGAATTATTACATGATTGTATGTTTATGTGCACATGGTTGTTGGACTGGGGTTGGGTTGAGGCGGGTCTTGCTTTGTGCTGTAGGCCAAGATACCCAGGGTAGACCGGTTGTCCCGAAGGCCCAGCGAGCGGTCCGGATAGGCTGTACGCCCAAGAGGGCGGACCAGACGTGCCGAAGCTCGGAGAGTGGACGAGTTCGACTGAAGGCCTAGTGCGAGCGGACCAGTCATACTATAGACTCAGAGAGTGGACTAGGTGGATTGTAGGCCCAGTGTGGGCGAACCAATCACACTGCAGACTCGATGTATATCGCTAGACTCGGAGGGTGGACCAGGTGGACTATTGGCCGGTGCGGTGGACCAGTCACACAGTAGACCCGAAGTGCATGGCTGTTCTATGTTCTGATATGATATGGCATGTTATGCGTGTATGGTATATGTGGTTGGTATTTTGGGGGTATCTCACCAAGCTTTCGGGCTTATAGTTGTGGTTTAATGTTTTTCAGGTTCTTTAGGAGACCGCGGCAAGGAAAAGGCATGATCGTACCGTTCATCATGATTATGTTTTATGATGTGGTTCTGGGAAGACTCTGATAATAATTGTATTGAAAACATTTTTGTAAATACATTAAGAAAATGGGTTGTTTTTGAAAAGTTAAAATTGGTTGAAATTTTATAGTCGTTACAAGTAGGTATCAGAGCCTTGGTTTGAGTGAATTGGGGGAACATTCGTGTGAATCCATTCTCAAATCAGGGTGAGTTTTTAAAAGAGAATTTAAAATGTTTTTCAAAATGAGTAAAAGGAGGACGCGGAGGTACAATCAGCTGGAGCCAATAAGTAACCACAAAATACCATGCATGATATTTGTTTTTGAGCTTTGATAGAACAGCATGATAGTATTAGGCTAGAGATCTTCAGGATTTCATGATAATGTTGCCTAATTTGTGATGCCTGCTAGCCTAGGGTTCCTCTGTGAGAGATTTTCAGTGTTCCTCTAGGAGTGAGGATTGAGCACTTGTTATGTATGTTTTTCACTAGGGTGTTGTGGTAGTACTTCATACAAATATGGGTAGGTGTGGAAGGTAGTATGGGCCCGTACTACTAAAAGCACAGGACCCATACGCGTATCAGGGAAACCATAACCTCTAGGGTTGGGTTGGGAGTTGGTTCCCGGGATAGTGGGAAGTTTCTGAGATCTTGTGGTGTTTTTTAGTATGGTGGTCACGAGGCATGTTGGGAGCGGATCCGAGTCAGGATCGGGAGCAGGAGAGGGAGGTCAGGGCGGGTCGGTCCCGCCCGAGGTTATTGGTCAGATGAGCGCAGGAAAGTTGGACGCTAGGATTCGTGAGATCCTACATGATGAGGTTGTTGAGTTGTTTCGGGCTGAGTTTCCGGAACTGTTTGGGTCGATCAAGACCGCCATGGTTGAGTATTTTGATGAGCGCTATGCGGCTCTCACTGAGACGGCTGCCACGGCGGCTACAGTGGCTGTAGTAGCGGCTGGGGGAGGAGCCGGTCGAGGTTTTCAGTATTGGGACTTCGATAATACGAAGCCTCCTAACTTCGATGGGGTGCAGGACCCGAATGTTGCTATGAGATGGTTGTCGGACGTGGAGGGGTGTTTCTTCACGTGTTCATGCCCTGATGATCAGAGGGTGAGATGTGCTCTGAACCTGTTGAGGCTCGGGGCGAAGGATTGGTGGAGATTGACCACGGGGTCATATCCGGATGCGTAGAGGGTTGCGGTTTCATGGGATCAGTTCAGAGATATGTTCAGCACTCGTTATGTTCCGCGGGTTGAGAGGGAGAGATTGGCTCAGGAGTTCCTTGAGCTGAAGCAGGATTCGGAGTCGGTGACGGAGATCACCAGGATGTTCACTGAGAGGGTGATGTTTTGCCCTGAGTTCGCTTCGGAGCAAGCTCAGATGTCCCGATATCTAAGTATGCTCAAGATGGATATCAGACAGTTTGTGTCTACGCAGAGGTGCGAGACCTTGTTGGAGTTGCAGGAGGCCGCCAGGCGGCGTGAGTTGGAGATTGAGTTGCATTTGCGAGAGCTGAGGCAGGCTCCGATGCAGTCGCAGCCGGCGCTGAAACGATCCAAGATCGTTAATTCTAGGGTGGGAGATCAGAGCAGCCACGCTTGTGGAAAGTATGGGAAGGGTTACACCGGAGTATGTAGGTCCGGTGGTGCATGCCGCAAGTGCAGAAGGGAGGGGCACTATGCGAGGGATTGTCGGCTGTCAGCCCCGGTTCGGGATTTGAGGATTTGTTATCATTGCCATCAGGTTGGACACTTGCGGGTCAACTTGATGGGTTTTGAGCATTCTAACACTTCCTAAGTGTACATGCAACCCTAATAACCTTGGATCTATGTTTGTCTAATTATCATGCAAAATTGAATTTCCAAGGTTATATTCCTATCTAGCATACATGGGGAACAATTTTAACTTGAATGAAAGATAGAATAACTTACCTTGTTGTTGCTTATGTTCCTAGAAACCTTGTGAGCCTAGCAACCCAAGTGTGATGCCTCAAATGCTTCACACAACACCAAATGCTTTTGGAAAGACTTTTGAGAGAATACACACTTCTTGAAATCGGCCAAGCCCTCTAGTTTCTTATGTGTAGCCGATTTTGGTGGAGAATGGGACTCTTATATAGTGTTGACACATCTAGGGTTACACCATGTAAACCCTAATGTGTCATGACTCTTCATTTCCATGACCCATGGGTTTGTAACTCCCTTGGAGCATCCATGGAGCATCCTATGGGTAGAACCCAACTTGATAATCCATGGAGCCTCTTAGCCCACTATACAAGATATGAATGATTTACATAATCAACCCATATATTTAATTAGTTATCCTTTGATCACTTAATTAATTCTAAATTAATTCTTGATCAAACTAATCAAATAATATTATTAATATATTAGAACCTATAATATATTAATAATCTCAAAGTGTCATTCCTCTCATTTAGTCTATCCAATTGCATGGTGCCATGCAACCCAAATGGACCATGCCGGGTCGGGTCAAGTACACACCCGAAATAGTTATGGACTTAGACACCTTATCCAACAGTCTCCCACTTGGATAAGTCTAATAACTATGACTCCAGTACTTCAGGAGCCGACCGGCAATCGTAGCTCTTTCAAGGTTTCTCGGAACTGAGAAGATGATGGTACACCATTTAAGATAAGGGATCATATAATCCTCTGTTCTAGATATCAGTCGGGCAAATACATGGAACAATGTCCTACTTATTGTCCAGCAGTTTGTTTCTCGATTTCCGATTTGTTTGACAAAGAACTTAATTGAACACATCAACTTAGTTCTGACAGGGCCCGGTACATAGGTCAAAACAAAATCATCGAGGGGCCCAAATATCAGCTTCTAATCCAAGAAGGAACAGATAAACTTCGATTCATATGTTTGTTCTACCACTCATTGAATTACACACAAAAGCACGTTTTATAACATCGAGTTACCAATGTGTTTTCGTTCAATCAATGCATAACCAACTTGTAAGTAACAAATCATATCTCTAGGTTTGAAGATTTATATGATATTACCGTCTCACGATCACTCGAGATAGAATTCCATGAAGTGATTCCAGTGAGTGTGGGTTGAGTCCAATGCTCAGAACTTATGAGCACTCATGATTGTTGTAGCCTTGTGCAACACCTTAGACCTCTACAACCAATCATGACAGTCTTGATTCATACCTACTTCCGACATATGACCAACTGTTGAGGTTTGAATAATATGTTATACCAAACAAAATTATTCTGGAAGTCAAAACAAGCAAAAGAAATATAGTAAACGATCGACAAGAGATAGCAACACTTTACTCATAAATAAAACACCTTTTATTCATCATCTAATGTCAATTACACTTTACAAATTTCGAGGTTATCTAACTACTAAATCTAATATCATCCTTCAGCCCTATGCTCCGAGCATGCTGGAGATTCTTAACCCGAGTTAGTCCCTTCGTGAGGGGATCTGTTGGGTTCTCATCCGATGATACCCTCTTTGCCACGAGGAGTCCTTCTTCTATTCGACGTCATATAAAATGGTATTTTCTGTCGATGTGTCTAGATCTCCCGTGATCCCTTGGTTCCTTGGCTAAGGCAACAACACTTTCACTATCACAGAAAATTTCCATTGGCTCTTTAATAGCTGGTACAACTCCAAGGTCTCCAATGAAGTTCTTCAGCCATATCGCCTCCTTTGCCGCCTCGCTAGCTGCAATATACTCTAATTCACAAGTTGAATCAGCCACTGTCTCCTGCTTGGAACTCTTCCAAGAAATTGCTCCTCCATTTAGGGTAAAGACCTAGCCCGACTGAGAGCGGAAATTATCCCTATCAGTCTGGAAGCTAGCATCACTATACCCTACAACTCTCAAGTCATCACTCCTACCGAGGGTAAGGACCCAGTCCTTAGTCCTCCGAAGGTACTTGAGGATATTCTTTACCGCAATCCAGTGTGCCTTGCCAGGGATCGCCTGATACCTGCTAACCATGCTCAGGGCAAAGGCTACATCAGGTCGAGTACACGTCATAGCATACATGATCGATCCTACAGCCGAAGCATAAGGTATTCGACTCATTTCTGCTATCTCAACCTCAGTGCTAGGGCTTTGTGTCTTACTCAATCTGGTGTTGCTCTGGATGGGTAACTCTCCTTTCTTGGAATCCTGCATGCCGAATCTCTTCAGCACCTTATCCAAGTAGGTACTCTGACTAAGTCCAATTAGTCTTTTACTCCGATCTCTCAAGATCCTTATCCCTAGAATATAGGTAGCTTCTCCTAGGTCCTTCATAGAGAAACACTTCCCAAGCCAGGACTTAACTTCCTGCAGAGTTGGGATGTCATTTCCTATGAGTAGTATGTCATCCACATACAACACCAAAAAGCTAACTATACTCCCACTAGCCTTGACATACACGCAAGACTCATCTTCACTCCTAGAACAACCAAATTCCTTGACCTTTTCAGCAAAGCAAAGATTCCATTTGCGAGGTGCTTGCTTCAATCCATAAATGGATTTCTCAAGCTTACACACTCTATTAGGGTACTCGTTGCTGACAAATCCCTCTGGCTGACTCATGTAAACATCTTCTGCCAACTTTCCATTAAGGAAAGCGATTTTCACATCCATTTGCCATATTTCATAGTCATGAAATGCAGCTATGGCTAACAGAACCCAAATAGACTTAATCTTCGCTACTGGAGAAAAGGTCTCATCATAGTCCACTCCAGGAATTTGAGAGAAGCCATTTGCAACCAGTCTAGCCTTATAAGTGTGTACTTTACCATCCAAATCGGTCTTCTTCTTGAAGACCCATTTGCACCCTACTGTCTTACAACCTGGTACATTCTCAACCAAGTTCCAAACTTGATTGTCATACATGGACTGTATTTCGCTGTCCATTGCCTCTTTCCACTTGGCTGACTCAGGGCCTGCCATGGCTTCCGCGTAACTGTTAGGTTCATCTAGACCTATCAGTGTCTCATCACTCATAAGTGTATCTCCTTCTGCAGTAATATGGAATCCATAGTAATGCTCAAGAGCATTTCTAACCCTTGTGGAACGCCTCAGAGGTATAGACTTGTCAATTGGCTCAACAGGAGTTTCCTCCTCAAGTTGAGTGCTAGGCTTTGAAGTTCCTTCACCGCTTGACTCTTGAATTTCTTCAAGACCAACTTGCCTCCCACTATTTCCTTGGCTTATGAACTCTCTCTCTCTCTCTAAAGAAAGCCCTCCTAGCTACAAAGACCACATTTTCACTAGGTCTGTAGAAGAGGTAACCAAAGGACTGTTGTGGGTAGCCGATGAAAATACACCTCTCGCTTCGGGGTTCGAGCTTATCATGAGTCTCGCGTCTCACGAAAGCCTTGCAACCCCAAATCTTGATGTGGTCTAGTTTGGGTATTTTACCAGTCCACATCTCGTGAGGAGTTTTGGCAACTTTCTTTGTAGGGACTAGATTAAGGATATGGGCGGCAATCTCTAAGGCATACCCCCAGAATGATATTGGTAGCGAAGCTCGACTCATCATGGAATGAACCATATCTAACAAGGTTAGATTACGCCTCTCAGCAACACCATTCAACTGTGGTGTCCTGGGAGGTGTCAATTGTGAGACTATCCCACATTCCCTTAGATAGTCAAGGAACTCTGAACTAAGATACTCACCACCACGATCGGATCGAAGCATCTTAATGTTCCTGCCCAATTGATTCTCAACTTATGCTTGATCAAGTAGACATATCCATATGTACTGTAATCATCAGTAAAAGTCAAATAATAACGATTAGCATCCCTTGTGGCATGTTTGAATGGTCCACACACATCCGTGTGTACAAGGTCCAACAAACGTTCACCCCTCTCACAAGAACCTGTGAAGGGTGACTTTGTCATTTTTCCAAGTAAGCATGATTCGCAACTATCATCTGACCTTAGGTGAAATGACTTCCAAGACTCCATCCTTTTGGAGTTGGCCTATGCGTTTCTTGATTATATGTCCAAGACGATAATGCCATAATGATGCTTTATCCAAGTTATTATTATTAATAGAATCAATACACAAAACATTATTTTCTAAGTTATCTACAACAGATACAGCTTCATACACACCATCACAAGGTAATGCTTTAAAATAAAGAACATTATTAACGAAAGCATCAATAGAACCAACTTCATTATTAAACGAAAAGGTAAACCCTTGTTTGTACAAAGCATGAAAGGAAATAATATTTCTTGCCATTCCTGGTGAATAACAACATTTATTCAAATCTAAATTAAACCCACTACTTAGCGATAAAGTATAAACTCCAATCTTGGTAACAGGTAAAGCTTTCCTATTCCCCATGATTAAGTTTATTCTTCCTTGCTCCACATTCTCACTTCTTCTTAGTCCCTGCAAGTCACAACAAATATGAATACCACAACCGGTATCAAGGACCCAAGATTTAGAATGGGATGAGTTATTAGAAATGATAGTGTAAATACCTGCATGGTTGGGTTTAACTTTCCCACCCTTCACATCTTGCTGGTATTTTGGGCAGTTCCGCTTCCAATGTGATTTTTCATGGCAATAGAAGCATTCAGCCTCTTTTGGATCAGAAGAAGGAGTGATGAAACCTTTCTTGGTTCCACTTGAAGAAGAGCTATCAAGGGTCCGAGCCTTGGTACCCTTCGAAGAGCTCTTTCTCTTCTCCCCTCGACTTTTCCCGATTGCCAAAACCATAGTAGAGTTTGGAGTAGGAGTGTTAACAACCGACTTCCCCTTAAGACCTGTTTCTGCGGTCTTGAGAAGTCCCTGAAGTTTGCTGAGTGTGACCTCTTCCTTATTCATGTGATATGTCATGCGGAATTGATCATAGCACGATGGTAAGGAGTGCAAAATGATACCTATTACATGCTCCTCAGGGAAGTTCACATTAAGCTTCAGCAAACGATCCACATACCTTTGCATTTTCTGCATGTGGTTCGTGACGGATTCCCCGTCCTTCATCATGGCTGTTATCATGGAGCAGATGATTTCATACCTCTATTGTCGTGCACTTTGATGGTATCTTTCCATCAAATCTTGGTGCATTTCATAAGGGTAGAAATCCTCATAAGACTTTTGGAGTTCCGCTGTCATCGTGGCCATCATGATGCAAGCCACTTTCGTAGCATCCCTTTCATGTGCCTGAAAGTCAGTGATCTCCTAGGGAGTTGCAGTGGTCTCATCATATATTTAATTAGTTATCCTTTGATCGCTTAATTAATTCTAAATTAATTCTTGATCAAACTAATCAAATAATATTATTAATATATTAGAACCTATAATATATTAATAATCTCCAAGTGTTATTCCTCTCATTTAGTCTATCCAATTGCATGGTGTCATGCAACCCAAATGGACCATGCCGGGTCGGGTCAAGTACACACCCGAAATAGTTATGGACTTAGACACCTTATCCAACACAACTGTCCATAGCTTGCTGCAGGACGGGTGCAGGCTCCAGCACCGGCCACTTTGAGGATCACGGGTGGAGGTCAGGGTGGAGCGGAGCCCCCAAGGGCTCAGGGTCGTGCTTTTCAACTTACAGCAGAGGAGGTCAGAGCAGTGCCGGACGTAGCTGCGAGTATGTTTCCTTCTTGATGTCTTGTTATCCTGTGATTATTGTGGAGTATTGTTTATCTGTTAGTCTCATTGTGTGGTTTTCGGTATGGTATTCTTTGTTCTATGAGGGTTGGTATGGTTATGGGTTTAGTGTTGGGAATTTCGTTGGTTATCATGCATGAGGGTTATTAGTGGAAATCTGGTGTTTGGTTTGAATGTCGGGTAGCATCTGCAGTCTGAGGAGTGGCTAGCTGAAGATCGAGTTTCTTTCGAGCTCGGGATGATCAGTGTTGATATGTGATTTTGTGAAGGTTGCTCGTGCTAGTGTGGATCAGTTCGCGTGTAAGTGTTTGTGTTGTGCAGGGTTGTTGAGGGAGGTCGGTGATGGCGACCGGTGGTTGATAGTCAGTGCTCTAAGTGGGGGAGAATTGGAAAATTCTCCGAAAGATCGATGAGCATGAGAGGTTGTTTAGCTGCTTGGGATTCAACAGTGTTTCTGTCAGCCAAGAGCGTAGCCTGGTATGAGTAAGTGGCAGGCATGCGGGGCGGGATACAGACCAAGGGTATTTGGTTGTGGAGGGCCTGGGATCAGGCAGGGATTGAGTATGTATGATGGAGATAGAGTTTGAAACCCCTAGAGGGCTAGAACAGTATGCATGGGATGTTTTCCCGGAGAGATAACTCGGAAGGACGAATGCTAGTTGAGCGGTTCGAGTAGACTGAAGGCCAATAGGCGTACCAGTCAGGCCGAAGGCTCGTAGAACAGTCCAGCCAGGCTGAAGGCCCTGGAGGGCGGTCCAGATCGGCTGAAGGTTCTGAGAGTGGTCCAGATTGGCTGAAGGCCTAGTAAGGCGGTCCAATCATGTTGAAGACTCTGCAGGTGTCGTTAGATCGGTTCCAGGAAATGGATTGAGTATGTTGTAATGTGTTAGCATCAGAAGGTCTGGCCCCGGGTTTTGATCTCGATGAATGAAGATAGTGCATGGACTCGAGAGTCCTTGCGAGCAGATTCAGAGCATGTGTGTTGCATGGGATAGCGGTTATGCTATAGGGGTGGTGTAGCATTGGGCGAGCACCGTGGAACTTTTCGTAGTGACAAGGCGGCCAAGTGGATTTCCTTGGTAAGGAAAGAGGGAGGAATGTAGCTCCGAGAGGGTGTGTAAATTCACGAAAGTGAAAGCAGTAGCGCAGAGCTATGATTGGAGTGGTCCAATTATGGCCATTGAGCAGCGTGATTGCGGCAGTGGTATGGGATCACATCCGGATTGGATGTCTGCTGAGGTCGCGGAAGGAATTCCGTAGGTGTAGTGCCAAGGGGCTCGGAAGGGATGTAGGGATGGAGTCTTGGACTCCCAGTTTGATTCTGATCAAGGAATTGTGTATGTAGTGGTGGTTCATCCTGGGGGATGATTGGAGGTGTCATCAATGTGACGGGTTTTCCCAACCCGAGAGTGCTAGAGCTAGTTCAGCATGTGCATGCAATTGCAAGAGGAGAACTCATGGGACTTGCTCTGAGGCTGAAGAATGTATCAACCTGTCAGCATGGAGTGGATAAAGTTGGACTTGGATCGGGAACCCGGTGGTTCAGGGTTATATCTAGCTCGTAAGAGTCAAGTGATTTTTGTGAACAGGATCAAGAAAGGTGCCATGGAGTGGTACTCGGTTGATAAGTGTAGAACCTGATAGGTGTGGTTATCAGAGGGTAAAGCCGGTGGCCGGCTTGAGGCGGTGGTTAGGACACCGTAAGAAAGGAGAAAGTGAGTTTCGGGTTTTGATGGTTGTTTCTTGAGGAACCTGTTCTGGTTAATGCCAGGGGGTGCGTTGCGGGAGAAGTTCTGGAGACGAGTTACCGCAGGCTTCGAGGGCGAAGCCTAATTTAATTGGGGGAGAATTGTAACACCCCGTCCTTAGAAGTACTTACTTATGAGTCCCTGGGATTTAAGAGGAAGAGTATTTTGGTCCTTTTATTGGAAAAGTGGAAAAAGAAGACCAAATATGAAATTGGGACACACCGAGTACGCCCAGCTTAGGCTGGGTTACGCCCAGCGTAAGTGAATAAGTGGACGCGAGTGCAAGGTCGAGTACGCCCAGCGTACTAGAGGTACGCCCAGCGTACTCTCAGAGTCCTAAAACCCTATAATTAGGGTCAGCCACTACATAAGGAACATGTTGGTTCTTACCCTAGCCTCCATAAGCACTCTCTTAATCTCAGAAATCCTAGATAGTCGTTCTACCTCCATTGTTGGGTGTGTTTGGCCTTGGAAAGCTTGTTTTGGCAAAAGGGAGGCTAGAAGAAGAAAGAGGAAGTTGTCAAAGAAGGAGTTGAGTGGCTAGAGCTTATAGATCTTGGAAGATATCATTCTTGTCTAAGTGTTGTGATGTTTTGAGATCATTCTTGTCCCAAAAGTCCTCATCTTGATGCATGTTTTGAGTTGGTCGAGATTATCTGTCCTTTCAGACCTTAGGAGAGGTCTTGAGTGAGAAAAATGAGGTCCCAAGGGTTGTGGTTTTTCCATGTGTGAGATAAGTATGTCTTAATGGATTAAGACCTTGGATTAAGAGCTTTATGGATGTCCCAAGTGATAAAGTTTGAGATTTTATGAATCTTAGGCATATTTGGCTTAAGGATCTGAAGTTTGGGCTTAAGAGCATAATCCATTAAGAGGTTATGGGGACCTGATGGGAAGCGAAGTTACGCCCCGCGTAACAAAGGAGTATGCCCGGTGTAACGGGTCAGTGCCCCAATCCCCAATTGCGAATCAGCATGTACGCCCAGCGTACCAAGGAGGGTACGCCCTACGTACTCCCTCTGTTGGGTTTTCATTTTGGGCCTTAGGGAATGGGCGATTATTGGGCTGCTGGATTTTTGGGCCGTGACTGCACATTTTGGTCGGAGTATTGTGGACCCATTAGTTGTTATGGACCATGGGTCTAGGCCCATCTGGTGAGGTGGGCCCAATTTAGTAAATTGGGCCAATAGTGGGCTTTGCATTGGACTTTTGGTCTTTGGGCCATTAGTGGGCTTGAGAGCTTATCCAGTGTTGGGCCTTTCATAATTTGATTGTGGGCTTTAGTCATGGGCCGCTTTGAGATAAGGGTAAATTGGTCAATTTACCCTTGGAAGGGTATTGTGCTTACCCTAATGATTATTTTTGCATTGTTGGCTAGTTCGGGATTTTCGGTGAGTCGGTGATTCGATAATCTATTTCTTCAGTTCAGTGTTTCGGCAGTGGCAAGGTGAGTTATCCTCACTATATCAACAGGGTCTAAGGCACCAAGGCCGGCCCTTTATCGGATTGAGATACGGGTATTGTTGTTATGTTATTGCTTTGATATGTTTGCATCCTGGTAGCTAGGATGGTATATGTTAGAGACCTGGTTAAGGTCGGTATCCTGGTATGTAGGATGATGCTATGCTAGTGACCGGTTAGGTCGGTATCCTGGTTAGGATGAGGATATGTTATGTGATCTGCTAGATCGGCTTGTTGACTGTGAATTGTTATATGATTGTATGTTTATGTGCACATGATTGTTGGACTGGTGTTGGGTTGAAGCGGGTCTTGCTTTGTGTTGTAGGCCAAGATACCCAGGGCAAACCGGTTGACCCGAAGGCCCAGCGAGCAGTCCGGATAGGCTGTAGGCCCAAGAGGGCAGACCAGACGTGCCGAGGCTCGGAGAGTGGACCAGGTCGACTGAAGGCCCAGTGCAGGCAGACCAGTCATACTGTAGACTTAGAGAGTGGACCATGTGGATTGAAGGCCCGGTGCGGGCGGACCAATCTCACTACAGACTTGATGTATATGGCTAGACTCGGAGGGTGGACCAGGTGGATTGTTGGCTGGTGCGACGGACCAGTCACACAGTAGACCCGAAGTACATGGTTGTTCTGTGTTCTGATATGATATGGCATGTTATGCGTGTATGGTATATGTGGTTGGTATCTTGGGGGTATCTCACTAAGCTTTCCGGCTTATAGTTGTGGTTTAATGTTTTTTAGGTTCTTGAGGAGACCGCGACAAGGCAAAGGCGTGATTGTACCGTTCCTGATGATTATGTTTTATGATGTGGTTCTAGGAAGACTCTGATAATAATTGTATTGAAAACCTTTTTGTAAATACATTAAGAAAATGGGTTATTTTTGAAAAGTTAAAATTGGTTGAAATTTTATGGTCGTTACAGCAGATGATCCATCCGCAATGAAGTTTCAATCCGCAGTCACTTTGATTGATTTTCGAATTGTTTCATTAATTTTTGAATCATGGGGTGCTATTTAATGATCTTTCATTAAATTGGAGAAACGTTGAAAAAAACATTCTTTGTGTAACTGTTCCATTCTTTTTGAATAAACCTTGTGTCAGACCTATTTTAGGTATGATGACAAAAAGAACGATTTCCCAAAATCAAATCGTTTTAAAACTGTTCCTATTACCCCAAAACGTCCAATCTGTTACAACTTTCCCTATACACAACGGATTAATCCCACCCTCACCACACATTCTTCAGACGTGGTGTTGAAGTCTGACATTTCATTAAATGCTAACCCCTTTTGGTATATCTCAAAAAAAAAGATTAAACCTTTTCTTAATCTGTGGCTGAGATTTTCTCTCCTAATCCAAGAAAAACACCCAAACGTTTTACCTAATTTCACTTAGGGTAAAATCGTTTACCGCTCCAAATTAGCCAGTATAAAACCCCCTTCTTCTTCCCCAAGAAAATTTTACGCTTTCTGAACTTTGAACCTTTTCTTGTACTCTGTTTTCTCTTGCAAAGCTTCTTCATACTCAAAAAATGGTAAAATCAGGCATCTCCAAGAAACACTCCAAGGCATCTGGATCAGCAAACCCTACGGGTTCAGACTCTGCATCAAGACATCCAATGCCAACGATTGCTTCAAGCAATTTTAGGGTTGTGTTCAAATAGCATTCCTCCTACAATGCTCCGATCAAGTTGATGATCAAATTTTTGTCCAATCACCCATTGTTTGGTCCCTTCGATTTGTTCACAAATGTGGTTTCTCTTTCAACTCTTTTCAAATATGCCTTATTAACGTATCGACCTCTTGAAAATCCTCAAGAAGTGCATCTGAACTTGGTAAATGATTCTTTGGTCATTCTGACTAAGGAAAAGTTCCTCACTTCCATCAACATACTAGTTCATCCTTCAATCAAGGTTTTCACTCCAAGTATGGCAGACATCCTTTCTGCACTCTACCAAATGGGTTACCAAAAGAAGATCAGAGGCATAGGCGAATTCAAGAAAAATCAGTTGCTTGGGGTATGGCAATTTCTTTGTCACTTTGTGATCCGCAACCTGTCTGGTAGAACCGGAGGCACTAATAATATGGGTCTCAAGCTCCTGGAGTTGGTGTGGAGCATCTTCACTAGCCATGATGTTAACTATGGTCAGATCTTGTGGGATGACTTCTTGCAGTACATTCCCAAGGAAAGTCCAAGAGAGAACCCTACTGAACTCACATTTTCCTGGTTCTAGTCTCTCTGCATCTCAGACTTTCATACGGATGCAGGACTTAGCATGGGCAACGACATCAATATCTTCATCACTAAATATCTCAAAAAGGTACAATCCCTTTGCTGATCAATCTACTTTTAGACCTATTAGACGACTACCAGTCCACATTCTCTCTACTCTTAGTCTTGAAACTACTGATGTCTCATACCATATTGAGGCTACGAAAGGTATTGCCCATACCTTCCTACCCCACCTCTACAAACCCATCCACACTCATTGTCCCTGGTAGTACCACAGTCCTATCCTCCACCACTCTATCAAATTTGTCTTTATCACAAAGACGCAAGCAATTAGCCTCAGCTCATCAAGGCCCTCGCAACACAAAGAAACATGGAAATCCTAAGAAAAAGGATGCTCCCAAGCAAGCTGATCCTTCAAAGAAAAGAAAATTCATCCAAACAGTGCCCACAAATGTCAATACAAACGAACATCGTCTCACTCTCCCTTTATGAGTGATTCTGATGAGGATGATCAACCCATCTCGATCCTCAAGAAAAGAAAAACCAATCCCACAGACCAAATGTGTGACCAGAATGATACCGCAGCCTCTCAAAAAGCTCTGGTAGTCCTTGGGGGTGGCCGCACACCCATTCAAATAAACCATCCAATACCACACAGACGTAGAAAGGGTGTCTGTTTCACCGCAACATGGAGACTCACCCCCAACTCACTCCCAAGAGGATGGAACTGGTTCCCTCCCTAAGGTCTCCAGGGCTCCCCTTCAACACTTCTTTTCCCCTAAGGAGTTGAAATCTATCATTTTGTTTGTTACCCAAACACTTCAAACACCTTCCCAACCGCAAGGCGATTCTTCAGCCTTTGCCAGAACTGAGCCGAAGCCAAACTTGACCCAGGTCAAGGAGACCGAGGAAGCTCAGGAAATCCTACTCTGCTTACATCTGTTACAGGTGGTTTAGGTACGGTGAGAACCAATGTGCAAGGATCCGTGAACCCGAGGGACACCTCGGTGCATTTTGAAGGAATTGACGAAATTGAGCTCAACGACTCATGGAGTAAGTATCAACCAACCAATGAAGCTGAAGCCAAGAAATATGCCGCTTTCCGTAGGGCATTTCAAGCAAGAAAGGCTCGTCAAAAAAAGCAGCTTCAACAGAAACAACAGGAGATTCAATCCGTAGCGAAGTATTGGGCAGACGCAATCAATAATTTCAATACCGTATCTACAATCTGCAAAGTTCAAGCATTGATGGACGCAATGGACGACACAATCTGTAAGGCTCAAGCTACGAATGATGATCATACTCCCTCAAGGCCCTCTCCATCTCCAACTGGTAGATATTCTCAACACAAAGGCACTGCAATAGAAGTCAACTCCGCTCCTACCTTCGGATTTGATGATGTTGATCTAAATGAGGTAAATTAGCCTAGCCCTTCGGATGATGATCTGATGATGTTTGATGAGGAAAAGGAATCGAGTGGTTCTCAACACTCAACCTCAAATCCCAAGGAGAAAAAGAATAAGAAGAGGATGGATGTGTCTAGAAAAGAATTTTTGAGTCTACAATCCAAAGTATGTCAAATTCTCGCTGCGGTCAAGTCCACTCAACCGCAATCTGAAGACCATGCAGTACCGCAATCCTTAATCGAAAGGATTGAAAGATTAGAAACTCGGGAATGTTTAGCTGCTGAGAGGATTTCTCTTAAAGTGGAAATGGGGATTCGGTCTCTCGAAAACACTCGACAGGCTGATTACAAGCAATTCATGGCTGCTACAGAGCGCCTCATCTCTGAGGTATCTGTAATTACGGACCAGCCCACTCTCACATAGAAGCTGATAGCTGAGTCTCTACTGCTTATGAGTCCACTATCTCAGTCCTTCATTCAACCATCAATATACTTCAACGATACTTATCGTCTAATTTCCATGGCCCTGAAATTCTACGACTCACCAAGGAGATTCATCGGCTACT
Source organism: Lactuca serriola (assembly GCF_051521515.1). Lineage (NCBI taxonomy): Eukaryota > Viridiplantae > Streptophyta > Magnoliopsida > Asterales > Asteraceae > Lactuca > Lactuca serriola. The sequence continues at coordinate 308,779,711 of NC_136410.1, read as the reverse complement.
CTTCAACACCACCATCCCATACAATCAGCAACAGACTGATGTTCTCAAAGCTCACTTTCAGGAGGTGTGTGCCAAGGTCGATGGTCTCAAACAATGGCTTGAGGAAGCTCCGGGTCTGAACTCCTCAATAGGGGGAAGTGAAGAACACCATCGTGAAGAAGAACATCATGAAGAAGACCATCACTCAAATAGTGCTTCTCATCATAGAGGCCCTCCCGTCATAACTGAGAAAATTCCTTCACCGCAACCATCTCTTTAGAAGAGTCCAAGCCATCAGTCACCTCCACCGCAACATCCCTCTCCCTCTTAACAGAAAATTTCTCCTGAACGACCTGAGACTCCTCTTCACTACAAGAATCTCGCCCCCAACATGTCATCAGCAAGCTCCAATGACTCTCCCGTCACAAAACAGAAGAAAGCTGACTGGAAAGCATCTAAGTTTGCTAAACTCGTTTGGAGAGAATTTGGTTTTGACACCATCATGGATGAATCCTTGATCAATTCTTGGATTAATCCCCACCGCAGACTACTGGATGATGACTACAAACCCTACCTTACCTATGATGAAACCCCTTCTGATGGTTACTGGGATGTTCCAATCTCCCCAAATGCTAAATACTTCACGGTATTTTAGCAGTTTGATCGTAGCCTACCCGATCACAGAAGACTGCCCATGGAATTCGAGAGACTCAATCGTTTTAATGCCAACCATGCTTCTTGCATTGAGAAAATATGGTCTAATGATACACCATCCGTAGTCAAGAACTTCAAGCCCTGGAAATTCATGAATGCTGACTTCATTCAATACACACTTACAAGAAGGAATCAGGACTATGTCTACACCCAAGCTGACTTCCCATGTATGAAACTAGAAGAAGTCTTTCTTATAGCAAAGGTGTTCCAACACAAATGTGAAAAGTATCCAAAAATGAAGATAACACTTGAAAGGGCAAGCATTTTTTTTGAAGGAAACAGTGACTTTGCAAAGATTGATGCGGACACCTACCCTACAATTGCCAAGAAGTTCGATCTACCACCACTTGATCTTGCACCGATGCCTACCAAAGTTTATCAAGAGAGATCCGTAGGTGCAGCAAACTTCCCTGAACTTGGAGTCATTTTCAAAAGGAAGGTCGATTAGATCAAATACTTCATTCCCATGACCTCCATGAATCGTCTTACAAGGAAGCAACTTGAAATCTATCGAACCACAGTAGAAAAATCAAAACACACGACTGCCGAAGTCAAGTTCGAGATTTTAAGAAGGATCTCCTGGTTGGAAAATATTAGAAAGTTTTGGTGGATTCAGATCAAGTTTCTAAAACTTGATAAGTGAAGAAAAGTTAAAGAGGTCACTTAAGGGGAAATAGTTGAATCATGGAAGTGACCCTCTTAAACTTAGTCTACCGCAACCCTCAAGGATCTGCAGTCAAACCTTATTATGTAGCCTCATCCGAAGTCATCTATCCAACCGCAGTCTTACTTACTTTACTTAGTTTAAATTTATCTACTATTCTGTAATACTCTCTATTGTCCAGTATGCCTTGCATGACTAATCTTAGAGATTTGATCCAATGTAATTCTTGAGTCTCTATATATAGAGCTTATTCTTTCTTATTTAATAATAATCTAAACAATCTTCAAGTCTATCGATTACATCTTTCTATTATGCACCTCATATCTCTCCTTACTCTGAAAAAACCTCTAGAACATAACTAAACATTACTTCTCTTCGGCGCAAGTCATTTGTGACTTTATCACTAAGTTTGATCTCACTCACTGTGACAACTGTCAAGTTCCAGTCAAGTCAAAGTCAACAAGTCAAACCGATCGACTCGATTAACCCTAGGGTAATAGGGCTTATGTCAGGTAATTACTATACATTTCGCAATGCTAATGAGAGATCATCAATTGAAAAGTCCGTACATCTAGATTTCCTTAACCTAAAACTGTGGTAAGTAACGAACCAAACTGATAAAATAATGTTGCATACTCATCGGGAATGTGTAAGATCCTTAAACAAGGCTTAACGGGGCTTACGGACCTTGCATTGCGAAGCCGGACACTCACCAAAGTCACACACGAGAACCTCTCTCAATTGTTTTCACTCTATCTCTCTCTATTTAGAATCTCTCCCAAATCTCTCCAAGTATGTGAAATCTCTCCCAAATCTCTCTAAGTATGTAATATCTCTCCCAAATCTCTCTAAGTATGTAAAATCTCTCCCAAATGTCTCTAAAGTATGAGAAATCTCTCTAAGTATGTGAAATCTCTCCCAAATCTCTCTGAGTATGTGAAATCTCTCCCAAATCTCTCTAAGTATGTGAAATCTCTCCCAAATCTCTCTAAGTATGTGAAATCTCTCCCAAATCTCTCTCAAAAGTTCCCTAAACTTTTTATAGTCTTTCGGGCCATCCCGACCCTTAACCAGGTCAAAACCCGCTTAAAACGGGGTAAAATCGGATAAAATAGACTTAAGGACCCGAAACCCCTCTTAAGGAGCCGAACACTCTTAGGAGCCGAACTTGTCAGAAGCGAAGGTGTCAGAAGCGAACTTGTCAGAGCCGAACCCTATCTCAGACCGAAGGCTCGCATAGACCGAAACCGAAGGTCCTCTCGGACCCGAACCTCGCATGGACCTTCGCTTCCTTCGCTTTCGCCTCTCACGCCTGACTTTGCCTTCGGGCCCAACTGCATTAGGACCGAACCTCGGCCTAGGAACGAGAGGTCTCGCAGGAAACCTTTTTCCACCCGGTTTTCGACTAGTTTTGCGTTTTAGGCCCATTTTTAATTGTTTTAACGCGGGATTTTGACCCAAAACTTTATTTTAACATATAAGGCCCCATATTTATTAATTAATCACGTTTTTGGGGATAAACCCTATCCAAGAAAAGTGGGTGAAGTACAAGTGGTGGAGTGTTGACTTTCCTTTAGTTAATGACACAAGCAACCACCCCCACACCTACTCCATGACCAGCCACACTCCTCCCACCATACCTAGTCACATCCTTGTACTTTATCATCATTTCCATCCATTCTCATGTTCTAGAGCTGGGAAAACTCACCCTCTCTCCTCACTTCGCTCATTTTCTCTCATTTCCACCAAAAGATCAAACACTTTTCTCTCAACTCTTCTCTCTCAATTTCGAGATTTCCAAGGCGTTTTCCAAGGCTTTCCTTCTACTTTTGGTAAGTATATTCATCCTCCATATAATTATTTCACTTCCTTCCACACAAATCATAGATATTTTACACAAACATCATCACATTCATGTTAGATCTTCGAACCTTCAAGGTATCTTCTTAGGTTTCATGAGTGGAACACTACCTTTCTCCATCATCCATCTACTGAAATCATATAAGGCGAGTTCATACCCCTATCTTTTCATGTTTTTCTTAAGTTTTAAGAGGGCCTGATGGGGAAGCAAGTTAAAACACCAAGAACACAACTAAACTCATTTAACAGCCTTCATCAGAAAAGTTCAAATCCATTCACGGACTATTTTGGGCAACTTAAACATTTTGGTTTTCGAAACTGTTTTAGGTGCAAGTAGCCCCAGTTCTTAGCTTTAAAAAGACTACTTGCACATCTCCACATGATTTTTCTACAATTTATGGTGATTTTTACAAAACTGCCTATCATTTCAAGAGCAAATCCGGACCAGTCTGTGATAATGGACTTTTTTACACAAGTTGGAGGTCATTAAAATTCATAATAAAAATTATGAACAAACTAGACTCATTTTTCAAACTCTCAGAATTTACGGATTCTGATTTGGACCTTTGATGATTTTTCTATAAATTTTCTAAAAACAGTAAAAGAAAATGTTGACAACAGAAAAATGCTATAAATTCATTTCACCTTGTAACATGTTGAGCAAGGTGTATATCTCTATGTGAATATATGTTTTTGAAAATAGATGACATTTTATCTTAGTATATAGTCATACATCAAAAAACAAATGTATTTTTACCTTCAAAAGTATGGTAATTAATTAGTTGTTATATTCCATGTTGCTTCACTTTAGTAAAAGTATATATACATATTAGTAAATAAAAGGGTTTTTTACCATCACAAATACAATAGTTGACCATAATAAACAAAGTTATAACTATTACATTTAAAATTTTTCATAAACTATAATAGGTATGGTTTATGTTTCCGTTAACACAACAAACACATTTCGGAAGGTTTTATTCCCATAGAAAAAGGTTTTACACTCACGCACACCACACGTAAACTTGTTAACTTAAATTGTGAGATATTCTTCTCAGTACTCCTAGAGTACGGGTTAAAATTCCTGGTAGTTATAACTAGAGTCTCTTGTAGAGAGAACGTGATAGTTGTGTATGGATCTATATTGGGTTTGACACCCAACACCTTGCTGCTAGCAACAGTAGGACCTGCAGGTCTACGGGTGACAAGTGTAATATCAGTTTTTGACGCCCGAGAAACGTCGTGGCAGGTTCATTCAGTCATAGTATGGTTATAGCGACTCACATAGGGAGTTAACAACACATAAAGTTTACAGGGATTTTTATAAATCAAAAGGGGGTTTTATGTCAATTTAAAATCACTTTTTATATCAATAAGTACGAATATTACTGTACACTTTCAGTCTTGGTATTTAAGACTACACATCATTCATTACGAGATTTTTCTTCAAATCAAAAAGGGTTTTATGCTGATTTTAAAACCACTTTTATATCTTTAAGTATGGAAAATAGTTGTTTATTCTTGGTCCTGGGATTTAGGACCACATAACTCTTATAAGGAAAATATTGAATTTTTCTTGGTAACACAAAACATATTACAAAGAATGGTTTCCAAACTCTTTATCTAGAAGCTTATGAACTCACCAACATAATTGTTGACACTTTTCGAAACTACTTGTATTCTCAGGAAGTCAACAAAACCAAGTAACCACAAGCTTTTGGGGATGGAACGCTACGGCGTTGAGCAACTATTTTTATATCATGTCGTGATCAATCATTAAAATATGTAATACTTGAAACCATGTAATTCCTTTCTGATTATATTTATGATTGGTTGTATTTACTTTGAGCACTATTATACTCATTGTTGTGATACTATACATGAAGTCCTCCACCCCCGGACGTTTCCGCCATCCTTGGTTTAGGGGTGTGACAGATTGGTATCAAAACATTGTTTATAGTGAACTAAGTATATCGAACCACCTAAGATATACAAACTATAAATACATTATGACTAAGGTCTCTGATTTAACATTTTCCAAATAACTATACTCTTAGAAATAAATAGTTTCTTGTTAAAAGTATTCATGCATGCATACATACTAAGGTCAGCATCATTCTAGAACAAAACAAAAGTAATGATTCTTCAATGGCACAAGTAGGCTTGGGGATGTATAGTGAGGTCTGGGAAGGACATAGCTATTGGGTTTTGGCATAATACAACATCCTATGGTGCACATACAACACTAAATACCTTGGATCTATGTTTTCACTAATTATACATGCAAATGGTTTCCAAGGCATTAAACCTATAACTAGCATGCATTTGACATAAACCATATAATATACTAGTTAGGGAAACATACCTTTTATGTGGCTTGAAGTCTTGATGTATTTGGCCTTAAGAGCTTAGCACCAATAGTATGAAATGCCTCAAATGGAATCACAACACACCTAGGACAAAGGTGGCTCTTGAGAGAGAATTCCCTGCACTTAAACACCTCCATATTTCTCTAAGAAAAGAAGTGGTGATTTTGGCTATGGAGTAACCTATTTATATGTAGGATTCTAAGGGTCATGGGTATAACCCATAATCCATACCCATGGGTTTTATGATCCATGGTTCATGTGGCCCAACTCCTTATGTATCCATACATAAACTTGGTCCAACATGGGTTATAATCCCAACACATATAAATATAACTAATTATCATAATTAGCCCCCATAGATTTAATTAGTCTCTTTTGATCACTAAATTAATTCCAAATTAATTCTTGATCGATACTAATTAAAACATATTATTTCATATTAATATATTATAACTTATAATATATTAATAAACCATAAATAACATTCTCTCAAAAGTCCATCGTAACAAATTGTCCTGATGATATGCAACCCAAATGGACCATGCTACTCTCAGGTCAAGTACATACCAATAATAGTTATGGGATTAGACATCTAATCCAACAGTCTCCCACTTGGATAAGTTTGAAACTATTATTGCAAGTACGACTTCATAACCCGACTAGCAATCGTAGCTCTTAAAGCCGTTATCGAACTCTGAACAAATCAATGACGCGTCCATTAGATAAGGGATCATATATTCCTCCATTCTAGATATCATATGGACTGAGTCATGGATTATACTCATTCTCTCTGTCCATTTGTTGTTTCCCGATTTCCAATTTATGTCGACTGACTAATTGAACAAATCAAATCAGTCCTGGCCCATCCGAGCACTTCCATTTGTCATCATCAAATCATCGAGGGGCCCACAAATATCACTTTTATCCCGAAGGTAAAAGGAATGGATAAACTTCGACTCATATGGATTGTTCTGCTACTTGTTGAATCATACACAAAGGCACGTTTTATAACATCGAGTTACCAATGTGTTTTCGTGCAATCAATGTATAACCAACCCATAGTAACAACTCATATCTCTAGGTTTGAAGAATATTAGATATTATCGTCTCATGATCACTCGTGATAAAATCCATGAAGTGATTCCAATGAGCGTGGGTTGAATCCAATACTCAGAACTTATGAGCACTCATGAGCATTGTAGTACCACCTTGTCCAACATATTAGACCTCTACAAACATGTACGGTTTCAAAGCACTCCATGGATGATGACAAAGGGCCCCTTGATGAAGTGTAGGTTAAAAGCCCAAGACTTGTCTTTTCCCTATAAATAGTCATGTATTATTCATAATTAGGGTTAAGAATGAGGCAAAATGTAGCCACCGCGTGAGGTTTCTTATGTAGTGTTAGATTCTTTAGTCTATCCTAAAAGTGTAATTTATTCCTCATGTTTTGAATAAATTGAGTGATCATTAGACATATCTTCTTTATTTGTGTTTGTTCTTATTTTCTGCATCTTGTTCATCAAATCTCAATTAGGGTTTTAATCCCAACAAGTGGTATCAGAGCAGGTCTTTGAAGATCTATTGATTTTTGAAGTATCAGTTCTTGATTTGATGATTTTCTGCACAAGTTATTGAAGATTATTGGTGTTTTGGCTTCTGGGAATCAAAATTCTATTCAAGTTACTGTTCATGAAGATTTATGGTTTTTTCTACTGTTCATCTGGGGTTTTTGTGAGTACAGATAACGATGGTGATGAACTTGATTGAAGTGGTGTTTAATCTTGAAATCGATTTGAGAAAATTATTTGGTGTTTATTGGGGTCAAACTAATAAAGTCAAAATTGGTTTAAAGGCTGAACGGGAAGGATCTTTTGCATCATATCATGAATCAAAATTAGTGAAGAAATTAAAATGATGCTGCGAATGTGAACTGAATGTTGGAAGAAAGACGTATCCTGATATCTTTTGCAGTTGACACTATTTCGTTTTCAAAATCGGACCTGCTTGGTATCTTAATTGGAACGAAATCAGGGTGATTGTGTGCTTATTTGCAATTGCTGACCAACGAAAAATCAAAATTGAACGTTATGGAGATTGAATCGGGCTTGGATCTTAACTAGAATGGTTTTGGTGTTCGTAATCGAGGGTCAACACTGATATGGTTTTTGTGTAGCTGTTCGCTTCTGCAGGTCTAAACTCATGGTGAAAATTGGTATTGCGATCTCCCTGATGCGAGCAGACTCACTGTGAATGTTTGTTGACTATGTTTCACGAGCGAACCTATGATTGGGTTCGGTTGTTTGCTCCGAAATGAAACAACAGAAAAGTGAACCTGTGCTCGGACCGAACATGGTTTCGCTTCAATGAACCTGTAACGAACTTGGGTTCGCGTGATTATGCTTGGAATGAAAGAGGGAAGGACCGAAAGCGAACCTATGCTCAGACCGAACATGGTTTCAGTTCAATGAATCTGGACCGAACTTCGTTTTGGTTGCTTGTGCCCGGAGCGAACCTATTGCAGTTGATGTTTATATGTGCCAATTTCATGGTTTCGCGTCTAGTTTGAGTCATCGTTGAAAGATCAACTGGAGTATGATGAAGTGTTCATTCAATCTCATCTAAATGGGGAAGAAGATGCTTTAATGCTTCATATTTGGTCCCTATAACTCCAGCGAATTGGCTCTTTTGGTCACTGTTGTTTTCACCGTTTGATATTTTTGGACCAATCCCAGAAATTGTTACAAATAAAGTGGTATATTGATGCAGAATTACCATTCCAGCCCCTGTTTTTCAGCAAGTGACAATGTAAGCCTATTTTTCGAAAAGTTTACAAATTTGAGGGCTGGTGAATAGTTTTGAATTCTTTAATGCATATATTTTTTCGTGAACAGAAAAATAAAGATTCTATCAAGTCTTGGTGGTTCGGAATGTCGTTTTCGTGATAACGACAAATTTTCACGACTTTTTCGAATTTTACACTTCATTGTATATATCATTTTGTCGCGGGGGAGCACAGTAATTTTTATCCATTCAAGATCATTCTCAGGACCATAAGAAGGATTTATAATCACGTTTTCAATTATAAATCGGGGGAGCATTTGGTATGGCCATTCAAAATTGGATTTGTGACTTCTCAAAGTTTAAGATTTTTTGATAAAGCTTGTGGTAGAATTATGAAGGTAGCTTTTACAGTGGAAGTTCTTCATCGAGCTCTGCTAATGCTTTTACAGAGAAGTATCCTTTACAGCGGAAGTTCTTTATCGAGCTCTGCTAAGGACTTGTTATATCTCCGACTTCTAGTATTTTCTCGATCAAGCGACATTATGAATCTTAAAGTTTGGGTTGTTACATGATATTTTTTGATGGCTTATATCATTAGCTTATTTGAAGATCATTGTGACTTGGAGTGGGAGCTCTTCAAAGAGAAGAAGTGATTCGGTTTCATTGTTCTGAAATGGGTTTTTACGGTAGGTTTGGTTTTCATGAAGATTTTATTGGGATTACATTCGAAAATGAAGTTTAAAGAGATTACTTCAGTGCTTGATTTATATATCCTAGAGCCCGTGTTTGAAGACTATTGAAGAATCAAGATTCGTGGATTGCTTCATCTATTCCTCGTTGCAAGTTCTTTTTATTCACTAGATGCTTGTTTAGGAAGTTAAAACATTGTCATCCTTTCCATACTTTGAAGGGGAGATTTTCCGGTTTCAAAGCACTCCATGGATGATGACAATGGGCCCCTTGATGAAGTGTAGGTTAAAAGCCCAGGACTTGTCTTTTCCCTATAAATAGTCATGTATTATTCATAATTAGGGTTAAGAGTGAGGCAAAATCTAGTCGCCGCGTGAGGTTTCTTATGTAGTGTTAGATTCTTTAGTCTATGCTGAAAGTGTAATTTATTCCTCATGTTTTGAATAAATCGAGTGATCATTCGAGATATCTTCTTTATTTGTGTTTGTTCTTATTTTCCACATCTTGTTCATCAAATCTCAATTAGGGTTTTAATCCCAACAAAACCCAACCCATGATAGTCTTGATTCATATCTACTTCCAACATATGACCGATTGTGGATGGTTTGAATAACTTAGTCAATCAGAACAATGACCTAGTTATTTTGGAAGTCAAAACATGCAAAGTGAAACACAATAATAATCGAATCCAATATGGTCTCAGAACTTATGAATATAAATAAAACACCTTTTATCTATCACCGTATGATTACACATTATTCATTGTATACTGTTTCAGCTATCAACTTTATTCTTGAATTAAAACAATAGTTGTCCCATGCTCCAAGCATGTATAGTATGTTTTTCTAAACACTAGTCATGCCACACACCAAGTATGCATACTATGTTTGTCTATGATCTTTACTTTGTGAAATAGATCAATTGAACATAACTCCAATGATTCTCATTTCACAGTCCCAAATCTTACTGCAAATGCAAGAATTCCAAATTCATGACATTTACTGAAATCTGTTAGATTCTAAACTTATATGCATTGATCCTCTTATAATGATTATGCACAAGTTGAATACTTTCTAACTTTAAAGCATTTCCATATTCCATTTTGACTATCACTTCTGAACATAAGTTGCCTCTTTACAGATTATGTCAATATGGTCCTTCCAGAATTAATACTATACTTCCAACTGTCCTTGAGCAACCAATCTTTGGTAAACCTTAGATTCTCCTCAACAATTGCTTAATGATTTTAGTCATATCAATTTCTAGACCTTTTTCCTTTCTTCATGCCCCAGGCATTTGGAAAAACTTAGAAAGAGTGAATATAGCACATGTAATCGATCCTATATCCGAAGCATATGGGACACGATTCATGATGTCTCACATAAAGACTAAACCAGCCTTTTGCTATAATATTTCCATTTCTATTTGCCAAGTTCTCATAATTTAGATTATGAAAAGGGATGTCGTAATCATAATTGAATTTTAAAACGCAAATAATGAACCTATATATAGAATTTCCTTATATTGAGCCATCCCAACATGAAATTCATATATATATTCTTGACAAAATATGATTAAGACCTCAATCTAAGCTTTTAGAATTGAGATGAAGTATAATTTCCTCTCCCTTAATTATAGCAAAACAACTTTTTCGACCTCGGCAATGTCACGAATTGAAAATTTTGTTTTCTATAATTAAGATTGCTAACATGCAATACTTATCATAATTATCATGCTCCCACTAACATGATGATTATTAACATAACACTAATGCTCCCACTAGCTTTGACATGTACCCAGAAATCAACTGAACTTCTAGATTGCTCACATGTGTGTCTAAACAATTATGAAGAGGGATGTCTGATACTAGATTGCTTTGATAAGACTATATCAATATCATACACCTCTCTTAGATAGCTCACATGTATGTCTAAACAATTATGAAGAGGGATGTCATAATCATAATGTTTAGACCTTTAGTCATTTCCACAATTGATATCTACTCAAAATCTACTTATTCAAAGAGTTTCCTTACAATCATTTTCATGAATCGAAGAGAAACCTTATGACACTTAGATTTAATGGTGCATGTGTTCTTATCAATGTGAATTGTCAAAACCATAGTCACAAGACAAGGATAATGACAAATCCAAACTCATATGGATTGAACTTGTCCAATCTTTACTTCTTGCCACCTGGCAGCTCAAGGGCCTGCCATTGCTTCCAAGTAGTTATGCAAACAATTGAGAACATGTAGAACTCAAATGTATAGCCAACTTAACTAGAATGGGCATAGAAATGTCAACATGATAGGTTATAAACCTCTAGTTGTGTGCTAGCGATGAAATACAGGTTTTATTCTTGATTACTTCCTTAAACCTTTTTCAGGATCTTTTAGACTCCCACTGTCTCCTTGACCTATATGACTTTCTTGCCAAATATTCAAGAGATAGTGTGGATTCTAATCAAGACAGACACTTAACACAATTAGCCTTAGTTGGTCTATGTTTTATCCAAAACATCACAACTTACCAAATTCAAATGTACAAGAGTAGGAAACTTTTACTCTTACATTTGACAAGTGTTTTAAACCTTCTTTAATACATGTCACTCAAGTTACAATCTTAGAGTATAACTCTATGAATTGTTTTGGAATAAAGTATGAATCATCTTCTTGATTTAACCACTTCAACAATTCATAACTCCTCTTCTTAAAACATGATACTATAGTACTCTCCCATCTTTTTAGATTTTAGAAACTTTTATCCTTCTGCGTAATTTGATTCTTCTTATTCGTTCTGTCATACATTGAAAATTTTCCAATGTTTCAGAATTATTCTTAAGCTTGTAAGTATAATCATATTTACTAAACATTAGTAAATCATGACGAATAGTCTTATCCGTCTTTTGTGGTGGACTTTGACAAGTGCACAAGAAAGTGTAATTGATCACTTAGTCCTTCTGTTGACTCCACTACTAGAAAAACAGCCTTTTACGACGCTCATTGCGCGTCGTAAAAGGCTCAGACGAAGCACAAATGCGTGTCAAGGAAGGCCCTGTCATAAAGAGAGACAACGCGCTTTTGCGCGTCGTCTATAGACGACGCGCATTTACGACGCTCATTTACGACGCACAATTACGACGCGCGTTTACGACACGCAATGCGTATCAAGGAAGGCCCTGTGATAAAGGAAGATGACACGCATTCGCGTGTCGTAACCTTACGACGCGCGTGTTAATGACACGCAATGCGTATCAAGAAAGCCCCTGTCAAGAAAGGCCATGTCATAAATGAAGATGACACACATTTTTGCGTATCATAAATTTAAATGTTTAAAAAAAAATAAATTTATATATTTATTAATTTTTAAATTAAATTTGCATTTAATTTCTAGTAATAGAAATAAAATTCCATATACAAAAAATACAATCCATTGCATAATATAAAATAAAATTTCATACTCAAAAAATAAAATAAATTGCACAAATTGTAATGTCATATAAAGAATCATTCAAATGTTAAAAAAAATAATACATTGCTAACATGGGTTATACATTCCTATAAAACTAAAAAATAATCATACAACTCTGTTTCTTACTGGAAAGGAATGTCAAACATGATTACAAGTCTCCCTTAATCTTGATTACTCACCTGCTTAAGTAGAATGTTGTTGTTGAGAAGGTTACCTAGCAACAGAGAAAAACACAACACCTCTCCCACAATCACAACATCATTTACAGAGAAAGGGTTGTCAATTACTTTCATTAAGACCTTCATTCAATCACAAAAATATTAAATAAAAGGGTGAAACAGTAACCTACTTTTGATAAGTTGATCTCCCTTAGAGCAAACACAGCTAAAGCATTGAACAAGACCCTTTCAAAATTTTATAAATACAAAAATCATGATACCTGATATTGGAATACACACTTTGAGACATGAATAAATACGACTAGATTAACCTGGATACATAGGAAGTAAAGATGGAAGGTGCCAGAACTCCGGGGGCATTGGGTTGGTTCCTTCCCACTCGCACACACCAAGCCAGAAATCCACTTAATCCAGCACCAAAATAAGCCTGCATTCAGAAAGCTGCAGGGGTGAGTCACAATTCAAGAATCTGTTAAAATTTGAGGAATAACATGTTCAACCAAAACAATATTAGAAAACAGGGTTAAATGTGAAACATAGCAATGTAATAATTATCAAGGTGCTGGAATACTTGAAATCTAGATTATTTGCTTGTTTGTACATCCAGACGATTTTATCACGAACATAAGTCATGTTATCAACTTTCTGAAGAAGTATACCAAGACATTTGTAGGAGAAGAATACTCTCAATAAGATAATTTAATTAAAAAAATGCAATGATAATGATAATGAGTTCATACCTGTGAAGTAGTGCAGAATGCTCATCATCATATATATAAAGCTCATACTGCTTTGCAAAATCATCTCCAAGAGAAATGACCCAATCAATGTCTTGAACAACATCCAAAGTTTCTGCAAGAAACTGCAAACAAAAAAAGAAATAAATAATAATGACATGAAAAGTAAGACTATCAGTCTATAACCTCAACAATAAAACAAAACAAATTATTATTAAAATCAAATAATGATAATACAAATTGTTAAAAATTATGGGACAGCAGGGTCTTCTATGATGACATATAAAGCAGCCCTATTACAATATTACCCTTGTGGGACAGCAGGGTCTTCTTCTATGATGACAAATTGTGGGACAGCAGTACATGACTAAATGCATGTAGATTGATAAGGTTGTTTGTTTTTTACTTAATAAAATCAAAATGACTTGTCGTGCTAAGTGAGAGGTTGGTCACTTTATGTATTAAGACCCTTCCTATTACAATATTACCCTTGTTTATTTTTTTATTTTATTCAACTTTTGACAATCTCATGAAAAAGGCACTATCGACCTCATTTTTTTTCAATGTTCACAGAATTTTTAGCAAAATGTTGGCATCTATTTACCTGTTGTTGTTTGTTTTGGAATTTGGAGAGAGAGAGAGAGAGAGAGAGAGAGAGAGAGAATCTTCATGCCTTTATGGTGTATCAAATGAGGGCGCGAAAATACAACCCAGTTACCATCCTAAGCAATTAGTGGTCCTAGACCATGTGAAAAACAGAGCTCATATCATAAGCTGATTTCATAAAAAGATATAAAAAGAAAGACTAAAGAGCCAGTACCAGTTGATCAAACCCATGACATCTTTTGTGTGCCCAGTGAATTTGTTCATGACAAGTGGATCTGAAGGACATATTGCATTTGCTTGCAAAAAAAACTATACATAACCAAAGAAAAATGAAATTACATCAAACCAAATAAAGAAAAGGGTATTTTAGACATTTTTTTAAGAATGTGGTATAGCAATTACTACCTCCTCAGCGAGTTTAGGTAAGTGACACCTAAAGATTAAAAACAAATAATTTAATCATATTACACTTTGATAATATTATCATTTTTTAATTTAAATAAAAGAAAAAAGATAAATTACCTAAGAAATAAGCGTGCATCAGTTCAATAACCAGACATAGCTTGATCATCTGCTTCTTTGGGTGCATAAGCTTTCCCATATCCTATCCAACCAGGGGCAAATATTCCTTCCAAGTTACCTGTAAGTGTTGTGATAGATTAATTAAAAATTAATTAGTTAATCAAAAATCAAAAATAGGATGGAACCTTTTAAGTTACCTATTAAGTGTTGTGATAGATAATGGGCAAGAGCAGCTTCACCATGGAGGATTTTAGCGCCACTCCCAACTGCCTCCTCATCAACAACCACACCATCTATTATATCTTTACCTGTTCTTTCATTAGGAATCTGCATTACATTTATAAATTATCATTCTATTTCTATCATTTCATTATAAAAAGAAAAAAAATAATACAGTAGTAATCTTTAGACACAAACCTCATACATGGCATCCATCAATATGTTTTCCAATAACGCCCTCAGACCACGGCCCCAGTGTTCTTAGTTATTGCTTTTCTTGCAATTAATCTCAAAGCACTTTCTGTGTAGTGTACGTTAACCTGCAAAAAATAATAAACAATTACAACTAACATTTTTCATTAGTAAATCTGTTGACTGTTGAGATGAAAGAATACCTAGTTGATTCATCTGAAATAACTTGTTGTACCGTTTCCCCAATGCATTCTTTGGCTGAGGTAGCACCTACAAAACATTATTTCTTATTCATCCACATTACTTTACCCATAGTATATAGGACTTATTAAGAACAAAAAGAAACACACATACCAAAAGTAGTTAATTAATGCCTACAGTTAATGAAAAGGTACCGGGACAGGTTGAGGCTTTGTAAGAGCTAATAAGTTGTCAAGAATTGGAAACCTTCCAACAAATTCAGGTATCAGACCATATGCAATAAGATCACTACTTTCAACCTAACAAAAATAAACACACTAACAAATTCAGGTATCATAACTCACTGATATTCTACGGCTCAAGTAACAGAGAATGTAAAAAATGGTTAAAGAACATCATCTCTAGACAAAAATGTACAAATAAGAAGTAATACGTATGTATTTCATCACAAAAGAGCGGATTTTACATTTAAACAAATGCTTCAGAAAGGGTAATTATACCTCACAAACGAATCGATGGTTCCGAGTCCGTATAAACATGATGTGAGAAGACGATTTTACCTGCAAGTAATCCATGTAAAAAAGGTGAACTAAAAACTGCAAAATAAAATTAATTAATTACCTTTGGCATCATGAATGATTGCATTATGCCCTAATCGAGTTCGTTTGCACTTTCCGGTGGTTGGCACCGTCACGACGGCTGCCCTCCTTTTTTTTCGAAGGTAGAGCAAACAGGGAGAGGCGGTGGAGAAAACATTGACAAGGAGCGGAGGGATTAAACTAAGTCCATAAGTAGATATACCACCAACGATCCGACCACGTTGTTGTTTCCCTGTTGAACTAAAGAGGATAAATCAATTTTTGTTTGAACGCACCTGGCAGCCGGTCTCTTTTTCGTCGATTCTGATTTCCTTTTCTTCGATTGAATATCACAAAACCAACACGAGACCAACAGTTTTTCCTTCCTCCCAAACCCGGAAGACGTGGAATCGATGCCCTCTATTTTTGGAAGTCGGATCGATGGATACTCGTCCTTGTTAGATTTTCTTTAGGCTTCAAAAATGATAGATTTTTTTTTCGATTCTTCAAGTTTGAATCAGAAAATGAGAAAGAGTTAGGGAAATCAAGAGTGCAATGCTCTTCCTTGTTAGGTTGAAGATGAAAGATAGATAGAAGATAGAAAAAAAAGGCGGGTTTTCAAAATTTTGGGGATTTCATTTCCCCCCTTGTCTACTAAAAGCGCGTTTCATTAAAATTATAAAGCGACAGGTACAGACGACGCGCGTTTAAGATAAAGCACCCTCCGTGTTTTTAATTTTTTTTTCTTGAGACACTAAATTAAGGGCACGCAATAATGCGTGACGTAAATCCTTAAATTTTTTGGAGAGATGACACTATTTTAAGGGCACGTCCTTTTGCATATCGTTAATTATCGTGTGTCGTAAACAGCGCGTCATTAAAGGTCTTTTTTCTAGTAGTGCTCACACATCCATGTAAACAAGTAGTTAGTCTTAATTTTTCCAATGCTCAAAAGTTCTCATTCATCATACTATACAACTTGCGTGATTCCAAGTTTCGGTCCAATTGAAACTTGGGTGATGAGAATCTTTCCTTATTTGGTAAATTTAGACACTACCACAAATGAACGAATGAAATTCATATTTCCAATATTGCTGTAAACATAGAAATATCAAGTTTTCATGAATGTCATTGTAAGGAGATAAAAATAAAGTAAAACAAACTTTTATTTATTTTAAAATGCGGAAAAAACTTTTTCCTTACAATGTAACTTGAAATTAAAACTATGTTATTACTTGTTTCCTAGCAATCTATCATAACTCCTAAGAGTAGCTCAAGAATCCAATCTTCAATCAAGCGATAGAAATCCATCTTCGCGATCAGATTCAACATACTCTTTCTTTAAGTTTCCTTCACTTTTCCTTTGATTCTTAAACATCAACATGTGACCCAGTCACATCTTGTAATAAGAATCTTAGAGAAGTAATTTAGCCGAGTTAGATAATGGACCTTACCTGAAATAGAGTCAAACTTATTTACTTTACTAGCCTTATGATCTTTCAGGTAAAATTGATAGTTTCACAACCAATGCCCCTTTCTTTGGCAATATAAACATATGGACCCTTTGGTAATGGTACTATCTCAGACTTAGCTTTTCTCTTTACCATTTGGTCAACTGAGTTGACTATGGCCGATCCCTTTCCATTGGGAAGAGAATGCTTTTTCTGGATTTCTAGTGTCATCATTGTCAATGTCCATAAAGTTTTTAGGAAGTTGATCTTAGCAAATAGATAAAATCATTAAGAGTCTTGTCATAGTCTGTTTCATAGGTGTTCCAAAAGAACTCACTATGTGACTTAGAAAGTAGTTGAGCCACCAACTTTCTCAAGACTTTGACACACAACTCTCCGGCATGTCAATATGTTGGGTAGCAGATTTATTTTGTATTGCGTCCATTGGGCTCGGTTAATAGTCCAAGTTTTGTTACTCCGGTTTGGGCCTATCCAACCGTGAGTTGATAGGGTTTAGTAAAATTAATGTGCTTGCATGCATATTAGGTTAACGATTTAGAAGACGATAGCAATTACGATTGATCACAGATTTATTTCTTCATCGTTCCTGTAAACCCTAAATCCTCTACAGTAGAAGTTCTTTATCGAGCTCTGCTGAGGATTGTTGATTAATCATTCGACATCTTTGATCCACTTTTGTGTTCTTGCTAAACGTCTATACACTAATACTACTCAGCTTCATTTGGATTGTGAAATAGGACAAAAGATTCATAGCATGATTTTGCCCTTCCTTGAGTTTAAGGAGGACGAAATTGATGTTGAAGCGTATAATTGTGAAAGTATTATTTCATCTGAGGATGTTAATCCGACGTATATGTATGGACTGGACAAAATCAAATCTTTCATTAAGTCCAAGGACCATAAGGACATGCTTAAAAACCTTTTGGATGAAAATGATAAACTGAAACTGAGGACCGAAACCATACAAAAATTTGACTCATTGAACGCCAAATTGAGCTCAGAAAATAAAATTGATTTTGAAAATGCATCTGAGCTTAATGAGGACGACAATATGAGTGAAATTTCTGTAGAGGACACAGTTGACTGTTCAGAATTTGTCAAGAGCGAACCCGAAAACCACAAGAATCTCATCTCAGAAAATTCAGTGGAGTTTGCTCTTTTGTCCCAACAAAAGTCCCCGATCCTTGCAGAAAAAGCAGTAGTATATCAAAAGGTCAGAACTACTCCAAATCAGGTGTATAAGGTCACAGGCGTAACCGAACATTAGACCGCTGAACTCACAGCTATTGTAAACGAAGACAATGCTGATGGATGCGACGAGTTTTTCTGGTCGGCTCCCATCGACAACGCTGATGAAACGGTAGGTTTGTCTGAAAGGACTTCATGGAAAAGCAAAGGCAGATATGTGCCAGAACCTTTGAATAAACCTGATAGCTTCGATGTGCCAAGTACTAGCGGTACGAAAGATATTCCTCAAGAAAAAGGAATTCCTGCAAAAGAAATCACACCTCCAAGTGAAACTTCATCAGTTCAGAGTGAACCAACCAAAGAAAAACAGAAACCGAAAGCTAATATCCATCATCAACCGAAGCAGATGAGAAATCAAAAACATCAAAGGAATCAGAGATACAGGAAGAATCTCTCTGAAATAAAACAGTTTTGGCAATCTCAGAATGCCTATTTCTCACATCAAGACAGGAACTTAAAGTCAGAGAAAAGTCTTGTTGAATCACAAGAGAGCAATAACAACCGAAAGCAGAGGTTCGGTTCAAAGAAAAACATCAACCGAAAGCAAAGGTTCGATTCAGAGAATGACTCCAACCAAAAGCAGAAGTTCGGTTCAGAGAACTACATCAACCGAAAGCAAAGGTTCGGTTCTGAGAACAAAAGAGATCAAACTTCTAGGGTCGGTCCCACTAATGATCAAAAGCAAAAGGGTCACCTAGAGTCTCCAGGCAAGAAGTCATCTCAGTCTAAGCTCTCTCATTCTAACTCTTCTAATTCTTCAAACTCTTCTAACTCTTCTCCACCTCGTTCTAAATTCCGTTCTGTTCATTCTCAAAAATCTCAATCATCAACTGAACAAAAAGGAAAACAGAAGGTCTCATCAGTTAAACCAGAGTCTAAACCAAAAGCGATGAATCCTAATAAAATTAAGGTTTTCACCATCAAAAAGAAAGATGAAACAACACTAATAAAAATAACATACCTTGTTGACATCTCTCTTACTATTCCTGTTCCTGTGAAAAGCTCATGTGGACCCAAGAAACTTTGGGTTCCTAAATCTGCTTAATTTTTGCAGGTTATCAGTGACGAGCAGTTTGACGAAGAATGGTACATTGACAGTGGCTGCTCGCGTCACATGACAGGAAGGAAGGAAGAGCTAAGGGAATACAGGTCTCTTTCAAACGGTGGAAACGTCAAGTTCGGGAACAACTCCTTCGGCACCATAAAAGGCTATGGAATGATTACAAACGGGTATTTCACGATAAGGAAGGTTGCATATGTGGAAGGACTACAACACAACCTCATCAGTGTATCTCAACTTGTTGGAGGTACCGGTCTCAAAGTTTCATTCGACGATGAGGGTTCTAAAATAATTGAGAAGAAGATGAAAAGAGTTATTCTCAAATCGGAGCGTAAAGGTGAATTGTTTCCCCTAAACCTCAAACCCATCAAAGGAAACCCAGCTATCTGTCTGTTATCCAAAGCACAATCTGATGAAAGCTGGTTGTGGCACCGAAGGCTATCTCATCTTAACTTTAAGGATATCAAAAAACTTGTTACTGGAGGTTATGTTCGAGGTCTTCCATTGCTCAAGTACAATAGAGAACATTTGTGTGCTGCATGTGAAATGGGGAAGCAGAGTCGTCAAAGTCATCCATCCATAATAAACACTAAAGTTGTTGAACCACTAGAATTACATCATATTGATTTATGTGGTCCATCATCTATCGAAAGTATCGATGGTAGCAAGTCACAAGCTGAAAGTGTTCATCAAGCAGATTGAAGTATAGCTGAAGAAAGTCGTTCGCAACATCAGAAGCGACAATGGACTGGAATTCAAAATAAAGAATTTGAAGAATTCCTGGCAGAAAAGGGAATTAGTCACAACTTCTCCGCTCCCTACACACCTCAACAGAACGGAATTGTCGAAAGACGAAACCGATCTTTGTGTGAAGCAGGCCAAACCATGCTAAGTTTCGCTTCCTTACCATTATATTTTTGGGCTGATGCTATTTTTGCCGCTTGTTTTACACAGAACATGTCATATCTCAATAAACGCTTCACTCTCACTCCTTATGAGATCCTCAACAACAGGAAACCGAATGTCAAGTTTTTCCATGTGTTCGGTTCACGGTGTTTCATCTTTAATTCTAAAGACCACCGTAACAAGTTCGATGTCAAAGCTGACGAAGGGATATTTATGGGCTATTCTCTTACTTCTAAAGCATACAGGGTATTAAACAAGCGTTCGAGGAAAATAGAAGAAACTTATTATGTGACCTTTGACGATAGCTATGTCAAAAAGCTAAAGGCCAACGAGGACACAGCTGGAGAAGTCTTTCCTCAAACTGGCCAGGTCACAGCCTCAATCGCTAACCTATTTGAGAAGTTCATGGAGTTGTTTGATGAACCAGAGAAGGCCACTATCTTAGAAGCCAGCGCAGCTGAAAACAGGGTAGATCACTTAAAGCAACTTGTCGACGATGCTGCAAGAAGAATGAATGAAGGAGAATCAAGTTCTGACGATCCTCCACAACACAATGCTTCAGTCGAGGGGGAGGATCCGCCATCGTCATCACAGCCGAGCTCACATGTTGAGGGGGAGCCAAGGTCTCAAACTGCTCCCGAAATCACTTCACCAACCGAAAGTACCACACCAACCGAAAGTGCCTCACCACTCGAAGGTGCATCAACACCTGAAAGCTCAACACCACAAGAAACCTCTGTAGCTCAAGGTACTCAAGACATTCCTAAAAGCTTATCTGTCGAGGGGGAGCATGCTGATATGTCTTATGACTATGAAAGTCAATCCGAACCAGAAGAAATGATAAACGCTGAATTGGATCCAACCATTGATCCAAACTACCCTCCTCTCATCAAATGGACCAGAGATCATCCTGTCTCTCAAGTTGTTGGTGATGTATCTAAAAAGGTTCTGACTCGATGACAACTCAAAGCAAAGCAGACTTCCTTGTTTTCAAAAGTAGAATTTTGCATGTATAACTCCTTCGTATCAAAAGTTGAACCAAAGACAGTTAACACTGCTCTTGATCACTCCGATTGGGTTCAAGCTATGCAAGACGAACTGAATGAATTCGAAAGGAACAAAGTTTGGCGACTCATTCCAACTCCTCCAGATGCCTTGGTTGTTGGTCTCAAATGGGTCTTCAGGAACAAAATGGACAAGGAAGCTAACGTGATACGAAACAAAGCACGTCTGGTAGTGAAAGGATATTGTCAGGAGGAAGGAATTGATTATGAATAGACTTTTTCTCCTGTAGCTAGGCTGGAATCAGTTAGAATATTTCTCACCTATGCTGCTCACAAAAACTTTGAGGTCTACCAAATGGACGTCAAGTGTGCATTTCTCAATGGAGAACTTGTAGAAACTGTGTACGTGGAGCAACCTCCTGGATTCGTAAATGAAAGGTATCCTAATCATTGTTACATTTTGGATAAAGCCGTGTATGGACTGAAACAAGCTCCGAGAGCCTGGTATGAAACGCTGACAAAGTTTTTAAAGATGTCCAAATTCAAACAAGGTTCGGTTGACCCAACCTTCTTTCGTAAGAAGGAAGGTAACCACCTTATGATTGTTCAAATTTACATCGATGATATCATCTTTGGCTCAACGAATCCCAGCTTAACGGCCGAATTCAGAAAGCTGATGGAGACTAAATTTGAAATGAGCTCAATGGGTCCTATTAACTTTTTCCTTGGTTTAAATATTAGACAGGGACCCGAAGGCATCTTTATTAATCAGGAAGCTTACACGAAGACTCTCCTTGCAAAATTTGGCATGATGGGAGATTCAAAAGTCAAAGTTCCAATGGCATTCGGCACCAAGCTCACTCCATCCTTGGATAAACCGGCTGTTGATATTACGCTTTATCGCCAGATGATCGGTTCTTTGATGTATCTAACTGCTAGTAGGCCTGACATTATGTTCTCTGTTTGTTACTGTGCTAGATTTCAGGCCAACCCTCGCGAACCTCACATGCTTGCAGTGAAGTACATTCTACGATATCTCAAGCGAACTACCTCTTTAGGTTTATGGTATCCTTCCAACTCAGGCTTCTTCGTTCAAGCCTACTCAGATACAGACCTTGGAGGTTGTGGACTAGACAGGAAAAGCACCACTGGCGGCTGCCAATTCCTTGACAGGAAGTTGGTTAGCTGGCAATCAAAGAAACAAACGTGTGTGTCTTTGTCTATATCTGAAGCACAATACATTGCAGCTGCATCATGTACCTCTCAAGTGATTTGGATCCAGAGTCAACTCCGAGACTATGGACTCAATATGAAAAAGATCCCACTATATTGTGACTCTGAAAGTGCAATTAGGATCTGTCATAACCCAGTGCAACACTCCAAAACTAAGCACATAGCACTGAGGTATCACTTCAACAAAGATCATGTGGAAGATGGAAATGTTGAAATTCACTTTGTTAGAACCACTTATCAACTGGCTGATGTTTTTACCAAAACTCTTCCTGAAGCGTCATTCAACAAAATTCTACAAGGGCTAGGTATGATGGAATCAGAGTCAGTACCACAAACTACCTCTCAAACCCACAAGTAAGAAGCGAAATAGACCGAACGTTCGGGTTCGGTTTTTGTACTCATGTACCGAAATAAACCGAACGCTCGGGTTCGGTTGGATAATCTGCACTTCGCTCATCAATCAAAGGTGGTTTTATTGGTTGTAAAGTTCATGTATAATTGTTTCTATTACATTTCTCTTATTGTCAAAAGCATTTCCTTTTTGAAAATCTAATTTCTTCGGTAACCGAAATAGACCGAACATTTAGGTTCGGTTTTTCAAAATTTTTTAAAACCAAAACGAACCGAAGGTTCGGGTTCGGTTTTCCAAAATTTTTCAAAACCGAAACCAACCGAACTCTTGGGTTCGGTTTTCCAAAATTTTTCAAAACCGAAACCAACCGAACGCTAGGGTTCGGCTTTCCAAAATTTTTCAAAACCGAAACCAACCGAACGCTCGGGTTGGGTTTTCCAAAATTTTTCAAAACCGAAACCAACTGAAGGCTCGGGTTCGGTTTCTCAAAATTTTTCAAAACCGAAACCAACCGAAGGTTCGGGTTCGGTTTTCCAAAATTTTTCAAAACCGAAATTAACCGAACGCTCAGGTTCGATTTTTCAGAATTTTTCTCAACCGAAATCAACCGAACGCTCGGGTTTGGTTCCAAAGTTCTTTTCCAAACTTTTTTTTTCTTTTTTATTTTCTTTCTCAGTATTTTTTTCATTTTTTTTACTATATCAAAAATTCCAAAAGTATTTCTTTTCTTCTAATATCAAAAACTCCAAAAATATTTTGTTCTTTATTTACTTTTTGTCTTTTATTTTATTTTATATGTGTGGTTGTTTATGGGGAAATTGTTGAATTAGTTAAGTGTCCCTAGAAGCATGTTGCTGTATATGTCCAAAGCCTCATCAGATTCTGAATAATAGCCTTAATGACTTGGTATATACAAACCTTGTCTTCCCAATTAGGCTATCACATTTATTCTAATCATGAGCTACCTAACTCTCTTCTCACATGAGATAAGAGTTTTCTGCTTGGTCATATTTTTCACAGCAGAGGTACTTTGATTTCTTACACCATCTCTATTGCATTTCTCCATTAAATTCGTTTCACAAACGTAACCCTTGAGACTCTCAGAAATTACCACTGAGGTTTATGGTTACTCAAAAACTGCGTTTATGATCTTAGTTTCGTGCCACTACAAGCTGAGTGAAACCCAAAATTCAATACCCAATCTGAATTGACGGTGAACAATCAATTTGCTCAAGTTTTCACTAATGAATTGACGGACGTATCTTCATGAAATCTCAAATTTTTATTATGTGTGATTCCTTTGAAATTGTTAAACACCATAACATTTCTTCCCTTGGGATCCAGTTTTTAATTTTTTGTTGAGATTTTATATTTTCCAAGCCACTTTAACATTATTTCCTACCTACTTGTTCAACAGACTACACCGGTCTCACAAGTACTTTGTTCACTTTCTATCTTATTTCAAGATTAGGACCGATGAATCAAAGATAAAGCCACCCTAAGATGCCTAATTAAAAGAAGCCTTTCAACACTTCTTAATAAGTGTTTGATCGTTATTCAACAGGAAACCACACTAACACTTTAAGGTCTTTCTTGACTTTGAAGGAAGAGATTCGTGCCCGGGATCATTTGTTTCGTGTCTTTATTGACATCACAATTTTTCCTAAAAAGGATTGCTTTATTTCTTTTCTTTTTACACCCTTCGCACGAAAATCTTTAATTTTTCCAAAATTCTGGTTCTAATAATTACAGGCTTTTTCATTGGATTGGTGATTAATTATAAGTTGTGGTTAATTTTAATCCACGTGGGGGTATTATTCAAAAGATGCCGTTACACTTTAAAGGGATAAGGTGAAGAGTTGCTGACTCAGGCGGGAGTTTAATTGATTTGATTTCAAATGGCGGAACAGGGAACGCATGCGAATTTGAAACGTCTAATCTCTAACTGACGTCGCAGACGCGTGTGCGAATTTGAAACGGTTCTCCTCTAGCACAGAAAGGGCGCATGTGAATTTGAAACGGTTTATCAGAAACGGAGCTTGATGGGAGGCGTGTTCTTCGGAATCTGACACTCTCTCTCATGCGTGATCATCGGTTACCCTAACTGTCACGCATCAGTCACACTCCGGAAAGCTCTTGGTATTCCGATAGAAGATTTGGGAAGATCTTTCTCTCTCCTTAAACCCCAGTATAAAAGGCGACATCATCTACCATTTACCTCTTTACCGCAATCAAATTTCCCAGAGCGCAAGAATTCCCTGAACCCTAACTGTTCATCATCTTCTTCCCTCTCTTCAACAATGGCAGATTCATCCTCTGTTCACGCTACTTCTCACATCCTTCCCATTCGCCCTCAACAATGTCTCATCATGGACTTAACCCCTCACGCATATGACTCCTACATGTTCCCAATCATCGAGTGTTTGAAGTATTCGTCGATTGCTCCTGCACTTTCTAGGGTGGAATCAGTGCCAATGGAGTTCGTGTCGCAGATCTATGCGACTGCTCATTACGATAAAGTGGTCGATCTGATTTTCTTTGATGTTTCTCATCACAAAGCGTCTATCTCCAAGCAACGCTTTTGCTCTCTGCTAGGTTTTGAAGCTGATCCTACAAGGGTTAATCTAGAGACAATTCCTATGGGGCACCTCTTCAACATGTTCTACAATATGGGGTATACGGAGGCGCTTACTTCCGTCGCCAAGTTCAAGAAGTCGTGCTTGCCGCCATAGTGGAACGGAATGTTCACTGTGCTATTCAAAGGTCTCTCTGAAAGAAGCTCTGGTTCAGATGGCTCCAGTCGACTATTCCGGTCCATCTTGTACGGTGTCTACAACGGCATTAATGTCGACTATGGGTTTGTTCTCAGGCAACAACTCATCCAGAGTTTATCTTCTTCTTCACGGCATTCTGAGGTGTCGTATGCTAGGTTTTGGACCCTGATTACGAAGTGAGTCATGGACAAGTACAACATTCCCACTGTCGCCGGCGCACCGATGTCTTCGATTGGTACATTCCACACCACGAAGATCATCGTCTCAGATGCATCCAAATTCCCATTCAATGGTTCCATTCCGGAAACCATGTACGCTGATGTTCCAGCTGACAGCAGGATCATCCGGACCTACAAAGAATTCAAGCGGTCTGGTCCAAGGGATCTCACGCCGGAGATGCTGAAATCGATTCACGATGCCGATAAGCCTGCTCCGAGAGGCAAAAAGGCAGACAAAGGGAAACAGGTGGCGAAAGGGGCTAAAGGCCCTTCTCCCAAGAAGAGGAAACCCACTAAAGTTGTTCAGTCCCCGCAGCAGAAGAGGCGAAAGACACAACCAAAGAGAAAGTTGATTATCGCTTCCTCTTCCAGTGAGTCGGAGGGTGAGAGTTCGGATTCTGACGACTCTCCAAGAGGCAACACACCACCCAGATCACCTACCCCTGAAATGCAAATCCATATTTCTCCAATTCCCTCTCCTACTCAAACAATCCCTACTTCCATTCCCACCATAAACCCCTTTACCCATATTCCCAAAACTTCATTCCCAATGCCACCGCCTATCTTCACCGATGCAACAACAACATCCACTGCAAAGGTTACAACCAACGTATCTGATACGGGGGTTCATACCGATGCAACCGAACTTCCACCAGCAACCGAACCCATACACACAACCGAAACCCAAAAAGCACCCGAGCCTACCCCTACTCAAACACAACCCGAATCTACCCCTACACCTACACCCGAAACAACCCAACCCGAACCTACCCATACCACAAAACCACCAGCTTCACCACCACCACCATCTCCCGGTCATGCCTCTGATGCGGATGATACTTTCCTTGGCGGGGAAAACATGACATTTGATTCGGTCTTTTACCGTCTGTTTCAAGTGCAGAGCGACGATGATGATGACGCTCCGGTCACAAAGAAGCATCTTAAGGAGCTACATGACAAGGTCTACTTGCTCATTGCTTCTTCTTCCAACTCTCAATCATCCCTCTCTGAAGCTGCTCTTCAGAAGATTGTCGATGCCTTCTCAAGGGCTCAGCAAGATTCTGTCGCTTCTGCCACCGCCGTCATCGATGCCTCGACGAAAGCTTGTGAGGCTGCGACCGAAAAAGTCGATAAAATATTCTCTGATGCCTCTACCCTGTTACAGTCTTTACAGGAGAGTGTGACTGCCACCAAGACTACGTTGGAACCAATTGTTCAACAGTTGGCCACGTTTGTCTCCACGGAGTTGAAGTCCTTTGCCACACTTCGTCAATCGCTTACTGACGACAACTCAGCCCTCCGTACTTCCATTGACGAGCGCCTCTCTAAACTTCAAGATGATTTGGCCGCTGAGAACTCGTTAATGGATGTTCTGGCAAAGAAGACCACCGCCCTCAAGGTCAAGAGTGCTTAACTTTCCCACTCTCAACAACAGATTGACACTCTTCGATCCGGACGGGAGGTTATTAAATCGTGTCTTTCGGATGTACACTCAGCCATATCCAACATCCTTGAAGCACATGATCCGATCCTGAACCATTCTGTGAGGCGTACCCTTGCAGAGAAGCTCGCTCCTGCCTTGGATCTGCTAAGTAAAATTGAAGGGCTACCCGATTTCGTGTCCAATCCGAAACAAGGGGGAGAAAAGGAGTCTGGATCTCAGCCACCTCATTCCTCAAAGGCAACTCACACAACCGAACCTCCTCCTGTAGGCCAAGCCTCTGGTTTGGGTGTGAAGGATAAAGGCAAGAAACTTGCTGATGAAGAAGAGGAAGAAGACAATGAAACCATTGCCGACTTGCTGAAATACAAAAGTCGACGCAATGTTGATGATGATACTATTCGTGTGGCAAGAGAAGCTAAAGAAGCTGAGCGAAAGCAGAAGGAAGCCCACGACCTTCTCGAGAGTAGGAAGACTCTTTTTCCTGCTTGGACTCTCGAGAGGATGATAAAGGAGGCAATCGACACTCCGAGCATCTTGTGGCTGGAACCGGTTATCTCATTTGACTGTTCCAACAGTGTCGACTCTTAGTTCGACATGCCACTGACCCGAAAGGCGTTCATCTTTCACGCCTTCTCCAATGTTGCCGAGTTCCCTCATCCTCATCCGGAGGTTGATCGGGAATTTATTGAATTCTATCTAAAGGCTGCTCAACCTCAATATCAAACCTGGAGCGCTCAGAAGATCATCAACGTTCGGGTCTTGAAACCATATACCGAAGGGAAGTTTATCAACGTTCGGTTCAAGGTGCTCAGGGGATCTGCAAAAACCGAACATGGCATTTCATTAGCAGATCTACCGAACCTCAATCCCCATGACTGGATCATCTTGCACAACATCCTACTGACTAATGAAGTTGAATATGGTCCGATCATCGACCATCTCAAGAGGATGCTAGTGTGCTACATCATGGAGGTAGCTCTAATGGATCAGGAGATTGCAAGCGTCTTCAAGAAGAAACCGAAGATCTCTCCTGTTGGCTCGGCCAGTGATCTAAACCAGATGCAGATGGGCAAGATTGACACAAGGCGAAACTCCGTCATGTTCACTAGGGATGAAGGACATAAATGTCTTTTTGCCTTAGCGGATAAACATCTGTACACCACTGCTTGTCTAGAGCATGTGTTGGGGTTCATCCATAGATGCAAAGACAATACAGCGAATGATATCAAGTATTTTGATGATATGATACAATGGTACATTCGGTTCAGACAGACAATCCTGGCGCTAATCTCACGTCTGTTTGCTACTGTAAAGAAGAAGGTTCCCGCTGCTAGCCCAAGTAAGAAGAAAAAGTGATCTCGCTCCAATTTGACGCAAAGGGGGAGATTGTTGGGTAGCGGATTTATTTTGTATTGCATCCATTGGGCTCGGTTAATAGTCCAAGTTTTGTTACTCCGGTTTGGGCCTGTCCAACCGTGAGCTGATAGGGTTTAGTATAAATTAATGTGCTTGCATGCATATTAGGTTAACGATTTAGAAGACGACAGCAATTATGATAGATCACAGATTTATTTCTTCATCGTTCCTGTAAACCCTAAATCCTCTACAGTAGAAGTTCTTTATCGAGCTCTGCTGAGGATTGTTGATTAATCATTCGACATCTTTGTTCCACTTTCGTGTTCTTGCTGTTTACTCGTTTATTATTTTACCTGTTTTAAAGATCTAAACGATCTTCAAGTTAGATTTTAACTTATCACAATATGTGACTACATCTCCAAGATGTGATCACACATAGACCTTTGCTTGCCAATAGGGCTTGAGTGACCCTAAAATTTTCAGGAACTTTTTTGTTAGGGAGTATAATTGGAGAGGTGAAAGAAGTATGATTTCCATGGGACATCATCTTCATTTAGGAAAGCTTGTTTCAAGAGATTTGGGAAGATCATAAATGTCTAAACCATACATCTTTTGGGAGATATTCAAGATAGTTGATTTAAAGTCCTTAATATAACACCCAATATGAAATATTAAGGCTAGGACCCAACCAACTATTTTATAACTTGGAAGAGGGATGCCGTAATCCAAGCTATAGAATATTTGAAGGTAGGTGAATGACGATTCACCAATTTCCACCATGAAAAATGAAATAATTTATTAGGTTTTAATTGGATTTGAAACTCCTAGATCTTTTGAGATTCATTGAACTGTTCAATGGCATGTTTCAATCTCGAGTGTGCCCTTCAGGTTGTGTCACTGGGATGCCGAGGATCACAAAACAAGGTGTGAAGTAACCATGCAAATTACTTGGCACCCTTAAGTGTTTACCCCTCAATCGATGTGCCGGTTAACCACACATGCTCCATAGATACTATGATAAACATTAAGTTACCCTTTTCCTACCTTGTTAAATACAAGTTAGTGTGCCGGTTAACCACACACGCTCCACTAACCGACTTAACACAAAGTGCAAAGTGTAATTTCATGGATTAACACCTTATTCACATTTTCCTAAGTAACTAAGATTGGGTATTTATAAAAGGTTTAGTTACTTAGTATTTAACATTAATACTTTTAATGAAGTGAGAATTATAGTCCTTGTCCTACCTGTTCGGCTAACGACCCTCCACCGGTCAAGGAAGTGGTGGGTGAGAGTGGACACCCATTAAACTGCCATTTTATAGGCAGTAACCTTATACCCCCTTATAGACCGGCTTCGTGAATGAGGCCTACTAACGGTAAGACTGACTATACTGTTATACATGTATCTAAATATTATTAACTTATAATATTATAAAGTATAAGGGTTGAATTTTAACTTTTAAAATTCTAAGGTCTAGTTTGGAATTAAAGTATACATGGGGGGTAACTTTACAAATTCCAAAACTTGAGGACAAGTTTTGAAACCTTTGAAAACTCTTGGCTTTTTCATAACTTATGGGTTTAATTAAATTTTAATGAAAAAAAATTCAAGCTCCATAACTTGAGGACAAGTTATGGAAGACATTAAATCATTTAATGATGACATTAAAAATAGAGACTCTTCTATTTTCATAACCTATAAGACTTAATGATACTTTAAAAAAACTCGTCACTTTCCATAACTTGAGGACAAGTTATGGAGTTCATAGAAACCATTAAGATCAAATATTCCAATTAACACAATGATCAAATAATTTTTCTATGATCTAGACTAAACTCATAAGTAAAGATAATTCACATCAACAATTTTCAAGAAATTAGATAATCATATAAACTAATACAAATCTTGAAACTTTGACAATTATCCTTTGAAGACTCTTGGACTTCATAACCTAAAGAGTTAATAAATGAGACATTTCACATCCATAACTTTTGGAAGTTTCAAAACCCTTAAGATCATAACATAAAAAAAAACTTTCGAGTTCCAAAATTTTATGACAAAATTTGTAACTCCTTAAAACCACTTAGATCAAACTTTTAAAACAAATAAAATAATCATATCATTCTATCTTTTAATACATTGACCTAATTCAACTGTTGTAGTAAAGTGACACAAATTTTACAAATAATTAGTTTTTCATAAAATCAAGTAATTATCATAAAATTTGACAAACTTCATGTTTTTTTTCCTTTTTTTTCATCAACTTGAAAAAAAAATACATTTGCATCAAATATAGTAGAAAACAACCCATGGCTCTGATACCACTATTGGGTTTTGGTATAATACAACATCCTATGGTGCACATACAACCCTAAATACCTTGGATCTATGTTTTCACTAATTATACATGCAAATGGTTTCCAAGGCATTAAAGCTATAACTAGCATGCATTTGACATAAACCATATAATATACTAGTTAGGGAAAGATACCTTTTATGTGGCTTGAAGTCTTGATGTATTTGGCCTTAAGAGCTTAGCACCAATAGTATGAAATGCCTCAAATGGAATCACAACACACCTAGGACAAAGGTGGCTCTTGAGAGAGAATTCCCTGCACTTAAACACCTCCATATTTCTCTAAGAAAAGAAGTGGTGATTTTGGCTATGGAGTAACCTATTTATATGTAGGATTCTAAGGGTCATGGGTATAACCCATAATCCATACCCATGGGTTTTATGATCCATGGTTCATGTGGCCCAACTCCTTATGTATCCATACATAAACTTGGTCCAACATGGGTCATAATCCCAACACATATAAATATAACTAATTATCATAATTAGCCCCCATAGATTTAATTAGTCTCTTTTGATCACTAAATTAATTCCAAATTAATTCTTGATCGATACTAATTAAAACATATTATTTTATATTAATATATTATAACTTATAATATATTAATAAACCATAAATAACCTTCTCTCAAAAGTCCATCCTAACAAATTGTCCTGGTGATATGCAACCCAAATGGACCATGCTACTCTCAGGTTAAGTACACACCAATAATAGTTATGGGCTTAGACATCTAATCCAACAATAGCCTAATCAACTATGTCTAACCCAGAAGTGGTTAGCATATGCCCGAGAATGGTTGTGGCGTTGCAACAAGTCTAAAAAGTTATCAAATCTATCTACAAACAAGCATTGAAATGCATAATTCAAACATTAAAATACTATAGGAGTATTTTGTATTAATATAACCAACTTATGTGAAAAATAAAGACCCCTATTAGTAGGTCTTTAACGACTGAGTGCTTACGCTAAGGTTATACATAATTGAAGATATTATCGACTCAGAATCTATGACTATTGCTCTACTTCCTGTTCCTTGTTTGGTTGTTGATTTAGAGTAGAGTCATTTATTCGAAGGTCTATTCTATCTCAGATTTTGTGTAACTGGTATGCACTAAGTGATTATAGACATGATTGAGAAGGATCAACCCCTACAAGTAATTAATTATAGAGTCAGACACCTAGTAATTTGATGGGTTTTAAACATAAGAACTTTCCTAGGAACAGATACAACCCTATAGCTTGGATCTAGGTTTCTCTAATTGAACATGCAATATATCTGATACTTTCATGGCTAGATCTAATGTAAACTAACAATCAAAACATATGAAAACAGATCTAGAATAATAGCTTTAGTTACTTGCTTGAAAACATTCTTCTTCTTGGAGCTTAGAGTCACAAATGTCACCCCTCTAATAGCTTACAAACACCAACTAGCAAGAAGATGATTTAAGAGAAGGAGGGACGTCAAAAATCGGCTCTAGGGTTTCCTTAAACATGGAGTGACCGATTTCTTAAACCCTAAGGGCCTATTTATACTGTGAGCTCCTAGGGTTTCATCTTAAACCCTAATTGGATAACTTGGCCTCAAAGCAATCCAAAGACCATTCTAGATAAGCCTTTGACAATTTCTAGGAGATCCATATCCCTAAAATCGTCCACCCCTTTATCCATAAAGATCCCTAGCCCAAAATACAACTATCACACATTTGACAGTTTATGCCCCTTTATTCAGTTAATCCCTTTAAGTCACCAAATTAATTCCTAATTAATTTACGACTTATATTAATTAAAATAATGTTATTATTCCTTTAACTTATTATTCTTATAATACATTAATAATAATAATATATCTTCTCTCTATATAAATCACCCTGTCAAGTTGCAATGGTGAAGGTGTAACATCCCGAGTTCAGGAGTGCAAGTTCAGGGTTCAAGGTGTAAATGTGGAAGGGCAACTCGGCGAGTCCATGGATGGACTCGGCGAGTAGGGTCGCGACTCTGGTCGCGTATTAAGTGACCAACTCTACGAGTAGCATGGGTGGACTCGGCGAGTTGGTGCTAAGTGGAGAAAACCCTAATTTCGGGGGTTGAGCCCTATATAAAGAACATAACACTTCTTCCCTAGCCTCTTTACCTTTTCTTTGAGTTCCATAAACCCTAAATTCGTGTGAGCTTTCCTTGGTAAGAGATTAGAGCCTTGGAGGAGGTAAACTTGGAAGGAAATTGAAGAGCAAGGAGATTGGAGCAAGGGGCTTTGCATAGAATTGGTTCATTCATCAGTGGGAGCCTTCATTTGAGGTAATAATCCTCTGTTTGAGCTTTTGTGCATCTAGATCTATCCTTTGTGGGGGGTTTTGCGGCGTAAATGAGGTCCTTCTCAAGTTTGGTGTAAGATCTGAGGTTGCTACCTCAGATCTAGGTTGCTAATGATCCAGAAAGCCATAAAGTCTATGCTCAAGAGTTGTTGGTGAAGTTCTTTTGTCCCAACCCCAAACCCTAGAGTGTAACATGCTTAGATCTACTTGGATTCACGTAAAGTTTGCTACTTTACGTGATGGATGGCTTGTAAAAGGGTAGATCTATGGTTTAGAGCTTCTGCATGGCTTGGAAAGCCTCTGTATGGTTTCAGATCTAAGGGTACTCGGCGAGTCACAAGGGTGTACTCGGCGAGTTGCTTGAAGATAGGCTAGAACTCGACGAGTTGGAATGTAACATCCGAAATTTCAGGTATTTTATTTATTCGATGAATTTCAAGTTTTATGGAGGAACTCGGCGAGTTGATGCGTAGACTCACCGAGTAGAGACGAGAATCATTATCCGGGTGGATGGCTGGACTCGGTGAGTCGCCCCAAGGACTCGGCGAGTCCATGATGTTTAATGAAACCCTAATTCCTCGGGTTTGGGGCCTATTTAAAGGGCCTTCTGGCCGTCATTTGCGGCTACCAGACCCCAGAGAGAAACCCTAAGTGAGCTAGAGCGTTTTTGAAAGGAAAGGAGTCATTTCTTGATCATTTGTTAGTGTTTTGCAAATAGAAGAGGACCCAAGACAAGAGGAGGCTGAAGATTGTGCTAATCTAGTGATTCCTGAGCTCAGAGACTTCATATTGAGGTATTAATTCGACCCTTCTTCAGTTTATGGTGTAATTCTTAGAGTTAGGGCTTTTTAGCCCTTTAGAGGATGGTTATAAGGAGTAATTGGTCCCTTCTCGTGTTGGTGTTGTAGATCTGGATGCAAAGAGGTCCAGAGACCGTTTTCCCTTGAGCTTTATGGGTGTTAATGGAGGTCATGAGCTTAGGATATCATTTTAGAGGCCATATCATCAAATACGGCCTTTGAGCCTTTGCATGAGCACCAAGATGCTAGCTTTACATGATTATAATGCTTTGGGAAGCTGGATCTATGGTTTAGAGGAGCGGATCTGACCTCAGGAGGTCAGTTCAGCTTGAGCATGGCATGAACTCGCCGAGTTCATTAGCTGACTCGGCGAGTAGGACGAGGGTTTTCCCGATAATCACAAAGTTGGTGACTTACTGATTTGGGGAAGCGACTCGGTGAGTCAGAGGGAATCTAGAGGACCGAGTGCACGATGGTACTCGCCGAGTCAAGAGCCGGACACGACGAGTTGGGTCGGTACATTTCATAGAATGTGATCAGTGATGATTTGCAGAGTTGAGGTTGACTAAGTGAGTCGAATGAGGACTAGGAGGGTGAAGAACACGTGTCGACTCGCCAAGTCACAGTTGTGCACTCGGTGAGTTTGGTCATGGTTGACCGTTGACTTTGTTGACTTTTAGGGTTAGCCAATGTTTGGACCTTAGAGTCATCAGAAGGGTAGAATAGTCTTCTACCCTTCCTAGAGGATGTATAAAGAGAGAGAGTTTAGCCTAGCCCGGAGGGTCGTATTAAGTGGAGTATTTATTTCATTTGATTAGGCAGGGGCTAGACCAGAGTTTACCGAGTCAGAGATTTACTGAGATATCCAAGGTGAGTCTTCTCACTATACTTTACCTTGAGTAGGTAAACAGAGTTACGTGGTATAGTGTTTGTATGCTATATATGTGTTATGTGTTGCGCTGCATTATTCTATGTGATTTATGTTGTGCATGTCTACAGAGTTATAACCTGAGGGTTCACAGAGTTTTGGTGTACGGACCCATAGAGTTATAGCCTCGAGTGGCTAATGTGTGTTATATATGGTATTTTGGGGAACTCACTAAGCTTTGTGCTGACAGTGTTTTGTGTTATGTGTTTCAGGTACTAGTGAGGATCGCGGAAAGGCGTCGGTTTGATCAGTACACACACGGGATTTTTATGATTATGAGATCTTCGGATTGATATATGTTATGAATTGAGTTTTAAACAATGATGTTTTATGAATAATTAATGAATTATGCTTTTATAAAATGCGAAAAATTGTTTTGGAAATTACAGTGTTACATGGAATAACAACTCGGCGAGTTGGATGAAGATATGCAGGGACTCGACGAGTTCGAAGAACAACTCGGCGAGCCTGTTGAAGATAGCCTTAGACTCGGTGAGTCCGTTCTTGGACTCGGCGAGTCTGGTCGTGAGGCCCTAACCTTTCTTCTGGTTGAGCTGTGAATCGGTGAGTCAAGGGATGACTCGGTGAGTCGAGTGTGAAAGGACTCAGGGTTGTGGAACTCGGTGAGTCTCGGGGTGACTCGGCGAGTTGAGTCGCGGATTGGGGAAGTTCTGTGCATGGGGACTCGGCGAGTCATCGGGTTGACTCGACGAGTAGAGTCAGTCAGGGGATGACTTTGACTTTGACTTTGACCAAGGGTTCACCAGTTGATTTCCAGGGGCATTTTGGTAATTTTTGGATTTTGTTTTAGGTTCAGTGTTTTGGTGTTGATCAATGGTGGAGATCGCATCAGAGCTCGGAGTAGCTTGGGTTTATCGGTTCAGTCGGAAGTTGCGAGGTGAGTCATCCTCACTATATCAACAGGGTCTAAGGCACCAAGGCCGGCCCTTTATCGGATTGTGATCCGGGTATCGTTGTTATGTTATTGGTTTCTTATGTTTGCATCTTGGTAGTTAGGATGGTATTATGTTAGAGACCTGGTTAAGGTCGGTATCCTGGTATATAGGATGACGCAATGCTAGTGACCGGTTAGGTCGGTATCCTGGTTAGGATAATGTTATGTTATGTGATATGCTTGATCGGCTTGATTGAAAGTGAACTGTTATATGATTGAATGTTTATGTGCACATGGTTGTTGGACTGGGGTTGGGTTGAGGCGGGTCCTGCATTGTGTTGTAGGCCAACATACCCAGAGCGGACCGGTTGTCCCGAAGGCCCAACGAGCAGTCCGGATAGGCTGTAGACCCCAAGAGGGCAGACCAGACGTGCCGAGGCTCGGTGAGTGGATCAGGCCGACTGAAGGCCCAGTACGGGCGGACCAGTCACACTGTAGACTCAGAGAGTGGACCAGGTGGATTGAAGGCCCGGTGCAGGCAGACCAATCGCACTATAGACTCGATGAATATGGATAGACTCGGAGGGTGGACCAGGTGGACTGAAGGCCGGTGTGGCGGACCAGTCACACAGTAGACCCGATGTGCATGGCTGTTCTATGTTCTGATATGATATGGAATGTTTTGCGTCTATGGTATATGTGGTTGGTATTTTGGGGGTATCTCACGAAGCTTTCGGTCTTACAGTTGTGGTTTAATGTTTTTCAGGTTCTTCAGGAGCCGTGGCAAGGCAAAGGCATGATCGTACCGCTCCTCTTGATTGTGTTTTATGATGTGGTTCTGGGAAGACTCTGATAATAATTGTATTGAAAACCTTTTTGTAATAACATATTGAAAATGGGTTGTTTTTGAAAATTTAAAATTCTTTGAAATTTTATGGTCGTTACAAGTTGGTATTAGAGCCTTGGTTTGAGTGAATTCGAGGAACATTCGTGTGAATCCAGTCTCAAATCAGGGAGAGTTTTTAAAAGAGAATTTCAAATGGTTTTCAAAATGAGTAAAAGGAGGACGCGGAGGTACGATCAACCGGAGCCAGTAAGTAACCCCAAAATACCATAAATGTTATTTGTTTATGAGCTTTGATAGAACATCATGCTAGTACTAGGCTAGGGATCTTCAGGATTTCATGATAATGTTGCCTAATTTATGATGCCTGCTAGCCTAGGGTTCCTCTGTGGGAGATTTCCATTGTTCCTTTAGGAGTGAGGGTTGAGCGCTTGTTATGTATGTTTTTCACTAGGGTGTTGTGGTATACTTGATACAAATATGGGTAGGTGTGGAAGGTAGTATGGGCCCGTACTACTAAAAGCACAACACCCATACGCGTATCAAAGAAACCATGGCCTGTAGGGTTGGGTTTGGAGTTGGTTCCCAGGTTTGTGGGAAGTATCTAAGATCTTGTGGTGTTTTTCAGTATGGTGGTTACAAGGCATGCTGGGAGCGGATCCGGGTCGGGATCGGGTGCAGGAGAGGGAGGTTAGGGCGGGTCAGTACCGCCCGAGGTTATTGGTCAGATGAGCATAGGCGAGTTGGACGCTAGGATTCATGAGATCCTACACGATGAGGTTGCTACGTTGTTCCAGGCCGAGTTGCCGGAACTATTCGGGTCGATCAAGACCGCCATGATTGAGTATTTCGATGAGCGCTATGCGGCTCTCACAAAGACAGCTGCCGCAACGGCTACAACGGTAGGGGGAGGAGCCGGTCAGGGTTTTCAGTATCGGGACTTCGATAATATGAAGCCCCCTACCTTTGATGGAGTTCAGGACCCGATTGTTGCTATGAGATGGTTGTCGGACGTGGAGGGGTGTTTCTTCACGTGTTCGTGCCTTGCTGATCAGAGGGTGAGGTGTGCTTTGAACCTGTTGAGGCTCGGGGCGAAGGATTGGTGGAGATTGACCACGGGGTCATTTTCGGATGAGCAGAGGGCTGCGGTTTCATGGGATCAGTTCCGGGAGATGTTCGGCACTCGTTATGTTCTGCGGGTTGAGAGGGAGAGATTGGCTTAGGAGTTCCTGGAGCTGAAGCAGGATTCGAAGATCACCAGGATGTTCACTGAGAGGGTGATGTTTTGCCCTGAGTTCGTTACGGAGCAAGCTCAGATGTCCCGATATATGGGTATGCTCAAGAGGGATATCAGGCAGTTTGTGTCTACGCAGAGGTGCGAGACCTTGGTAGAGTTGCAGGAGGCCACCAGGCGGCGTGAGTTGGAGATTGAGTTGCAGTTGCGAGAGTAGAGGCAGGCTCCGGTGCAATCGCATCCGGCGCCAAAAAGGTCCAAGACCGTTGATTCTAGACCTGGGAGATCAGAGCAGTCACACTTGTGGGAAGTGTGGGAAGGGTCACACCAGATTTTGTAGTTCTGGTGGTGCATGCCGCAAGTGCGGAAAGGAGGGGCACTATGCGAGGGATTGTCGGCAGACAACCCCTGTTTGGGATTTGAGGATTTGTTATCATTGCCATCAGGTTGGACACTTGAGGGTCAACTGTCCACGGCTTGCTGCAGGACTGGTGTAGGCTCCAGCACTGGCCACATTGAGGATCACGGGTGGAGGTCAGGGTGGAGTGGAGCCCCCTAGGGCTCAGGGTCGTGCTTTTTAGCTTACAGCAGAGGAGGTCAGGGCAGTGCTGAATGCAGTTGCGGGTATGTTTCTTTCTTGATGTCATGTTATCTTGTGATTATTGTTGAGTATTGTTTGTTTGCTAGTCTCGTTGTGTGGTTTTCGGTATTGTATTCGTTGTTCTTTGAGGGTTATGGTATGGTTATGGGTTTAGTGTTGGTAATTTCATTGATTATCATTCACGAGGGTTATTAGTGGAAATCTGGCGTTCAGTCTGAATGTCGGGTAGCATCTATAGTCTGAGGAGTGGTTAGCTGAAGATCGAGTTTCTTTCGAGCCCGGGATGATTAGTGTTGATATGTGATTTTGTGAAGGTTGCTCGTTTTAGTGGGAATCAATTCCCGTGTAAGTGTTTGTGTTGTGTAGGGTTGTTGAGGGAGGTCGGTGATGGCGACTGGCGGATGATAGTCAGTGCTTTAAGTGGGGGAGAATTGGAGAATTCTCCGGAAGATCGATGATCATGAGAGGTTGTTTAGCTAGTTGGGATTCAGAAGTGTTTCTTTTAGCCAAAAGTGTAGGTTGGTATGAGTAAGTGGCAGGCATGCGGGGCGGGATACAGACCAAGGGTGATTGATTGTGGAAGGCCTGGGATTCAGTAGGTAGGATGGAGATAGAGTTCGGAAACCCTAGAGGGCTATAACAGTATGCATGGGAGAGTTTCCCGGAGGGATAACTCGGAATGATGAATGCTAGTTGAGCGGTCGGGATAGACTGAAGGCCGGTAGGTGTACCAGTCAGGCCGAAGGCTCGGAGAACAGTCCAGCCAGGCTGAAGGCCCTGGAGGGTGGTCCAGATCTGCTGAAGGTTCTGAGAGTGGTCCAGATTGGCTGAAGGCCTGGTAAGGTGGTCCAGTCATGCTGAAGACTCTGCATGTGTCATTAGATCGGTACGAGGAAATGGATTGAGTATGTAGCGATGTGTTATCGTTAGAAGGTCTGGCCCCGGGTTTTGATCATGGTGGGTGGAAGGTAGAGCATGGACTTGAGAGTCCTTGCAGGAGGATCCAGAGCATGTGTGGTGCATAGGATAGCGGTTATGCTATAAGAGAATGGTGTAGTATTGAGTGATCACCGTGGCAGTTGTGGTAGTGTCAAGGCAGCCAAGTGGATTTCCTTGGTAAGGGAAAGGAAAGGAATGTAGCTCTGAGATGGAGTGTAAGTTCACGGAAGTGAAAGCAGTAGTGGAGAGTTATGATTGGGGGGTTCCTATCATGGTTGATGAGCAGTGTGTCGGCGGCTGTGGTATGGTATCACATCCGGGTGGATGTTTGCTGAGGCTCGGAAGGAATGCAGGGATGGAATGTTGGATTTCCAGTCCGATTTTGATTTATGTGGTGGAAATTCATCCTGGGGGATGTTTGAAGGTTTCGTCGGTGTATCGGGTTTTCCCAACCAGAAGATGCTAGAGCCAGTCCAGCATTGGTATGAGATTGCGGTGGAGAACTCATAGGAGTTGCTCTGAGGCTAAAAGATGTGTCATTATGTCAGCATGGAGTGGACAAGTTGGGCTCAGACCGGGAATTCCGATAGTTCATGGATTTTTCTAGCTCGTATGAGTTGAGCGATTGTTTTGTTTTGGAGCGAGTGATGCATCATGGAGTGGTACTTAGTTGATAAGTGTGATTATCAGAGGATGAGGCCGGTGGCCGGCTTGAAGCGGTTGTCAGAACACCACGGGGAGAAAATTGGGTGTTGGGTTTCGGTGGTTGTGCGTTGAGGAACCTGCTCTGGGTAATGCCAGGTGGTGCATTGCGAGAGTAGTTCTGGAGTTGTGTTGCCGCAGGCTTCGAGGACAAAGCCTAATTTAAGTGGGGGAGAATTGTAACATCCCGAGTCCAGGAGTGCAAATTTAGGGTTCAAGGTGTAAATGTGGAAGGGCAACACAGCGAGTCCATGGATGGACTCTGCGAGTAGGGTCGCAACTCTGGTCGTGTGTTAAGTGACCAACTCGGCGAGTAGCATGGGTGGACTCAGCGAGTTGGTGCTGAGTGGAGAAAACTCTAATTCCGGGGGTTGCGCCCTAAGTTCGTGTGAGCTTTCCTTGGTAAGAGATTAGAGCCTTGGAGGAGGTAACCTTGGAAGCAAATTGAAGAGCACGAAGATTGGAGCAAGGGGCTTTGCAGGGAATTGGTTCATTCATCAGTTGGAGCTTTCGTTTGAGGTAATAATCCACTGTTTGAGCTTTTGTGCATCTAGATCTATCCTTTGTGGGGGGGGGGGGGTTTGGGGCATAAATGAGGTCCTTCTCAAGTTTGGTGTAAGATCTGAGGTTGCTACCTCAGATCTAGGTTGCTAATGATCCAGAAAGCGATAAAGTCTATGCTCAAGAGTTGTTGGTGAAGTTCTTTTGTCCCAAACCCAAACCCTAGAGTGTAACATGCTTAGATCTACTTGGATTCACGTAAACTTTGCCACTTTACGTGATGGATGGCTTGTAGAAAGGTAGATCTATGGTTTAGAGCTTCTGCATGGCTTGGAAAGCCTCTGTATGGTTTCAGATCTAAGGGTACTCGGTGAGTCACAAGGGTGTACTCGGCGAGTTGCTTGAAGATAGGTTGGAACTCGACGAGTCGGAAGAACAACTCGGCGAATTAGGTGAAGATAAGCAGGGACTCGACAAGTTGGAAGAACAAGTCGGTGAGCCTGTTAAAGATAGCCTTGGACTCGGCAAGTCCGTTCATGGACTCGGCGAGTCTGGTCGTGAGGCCCTAACCTTTCTTCTGGTTGAGCTGTGAATCGGTGAGTCAAGGGATGACTCAGTGAGTCGAGTGCGAAAAGACTCATGGTTGTGGAACTCGGCGAGTCACGGGGTGACTCGATGAGTTAAGTCGCGGATTGGGGAAGTTATGTGCATGGGGACTCAGTGAGTCATCGGGTTGACTCGGCGAGTAGAGTCAGTCAGGGGAAGACTTTGACTTTGACTTTGACCAAGGGTTGACCAGTTGATTTCCAGGGGCATTTTGGTAATTGTTGGATTTTGTTTTGAGTTCACTGTTTTGGTGTTGATTAGTGGTGGAGATCGCATCAGAGGTCGGAGCAGCTTGGGTTTCTCGGTTCAGTCGGCAGTTGTGAGGTGAGTTATCCTCAATATACCA
The DNA here is from genome assembly GCF_051521515.1 of Lactuca serriola. Lineage (NCBI taxonomy): Eukaryota > Viridiplantae > Streptophyta > Magnoliopsida > Asterales > Asteraceae > Lactuca > Lactuca serriola. The sequence goes on along the minus strand of NC_136410.1, from coordinate 308,737,805 downwards.
ACGAGGTCTAAGGCACCAAGGCCGGCCCTTTATCGGATTGTGATCCTGGTATCGTTGTTATGTTATTGCTTTGCTATGTTTGCATCCTGGTAGTTAGGATGGTATTATGTTAGATACCTAGTTAAGGTCGGTATCCTGGTATATAGGATGATGCTATGCTAGTGACCGGTTAGGCCGGTATCCTGGTTAGGATAATGTTATGTTATGTGATCTGCTAGATCGGCTTGATTGAATGTGAATTGTTATATGATTGAATGTTTATGTGCACATGGTTGTTGGACTGGGGTTGGGTTGAGGCGGGTCCTGCATTGTGTTGTAGGCCAACATAACCAGGGCGGACTGGTTGTCCCGAAGGCCCACTGAGCGGTCCGGATAGGCTGTAGGCCCCAAGAGGGAGGACCAGATGTGTCGAGGCTCGTTGAGTGGACCAGGCCGACTGAAGGCCCAGTGCAGGCGGACTAGTCACATTATAGACTCATAGAGTGGACCAGGTGGATTGAAGGCCCAGTGCGGGCGGACCAATCACACTGTAGACTCGATGTATATGGTTAGACTCGGAAGGTGGACCACGTGGACTGAAGGCCGGTGCGGCGGACCAGTCACACAGTAGACCCGAAGTGCATGGTTGTTTTGTGTTTTGATATGATATGGCATGTTGTGCGTGTATGGTATATGTTGTTGGTATTTTGAGGGTATCTCACGAAGCTTTCGGGCTTACAGTTGTGGTTTAATATTTTTCAGGTTCTTCAGGAGACCGTGGCAAGGCAAAGGCATGATCATACCGCTCCTCTTGATTGTGTTTTATGATGTGGTTTTTAGAAGACTCTGATAATAATTGTATTGAAAACCTTTTTGTAATAACATTATGAAAATGGGTTGTTTTTGAAAAGTTAAAATTGGTTGAAATTTTATGGTCGTCACAGAAGGCAACCCAAAAGGACCATGCACAATCGGGTCAAGTATTTACCAAATATAGTTACAGCCTTAGACACTAATCCAACAGTCTCCCACTTGGATAAGTCTAGTAACTATAAACGCAAACACAATCCGATTAGCAACCGTAGCTCTCAAAGACGCTGTCAACTCTGATCTTATCAGTAACCTATCCTTTAGATAAGGGATCGTACAATCCTCTGTTTTGATATCGTGCAGACAATTTCATGAAACATTGTCATACTTATTGTCCACCAACTATTTTCTCGATTTCCGATTTATTTGACATAGAACTTAATTGAACACATCAATTCAGTCCTGACCGGGCCCAGCACATATGTCAAATCAAATCATCGAGGGCCGTGATATCACTTTTACCCTCTTAGGATAAAAGTAACAGATAAACTTCGACTTATATGCATTTACTTATCGACTAATGAACCATACATAACAATGTGTTTTATAACATCAATTTACTGATGCGGTTTCGATTTTCAATGTACAACCAATTAGTAAATAATAAACCACATATCTAGGTTTTAAGACCATATGATATTATCGTCTCGCGATCACTCCAAAGTGATTCCAGCAAGCGCGGGTTTATTCCAATGCTCAAAACTTGTTCATAAGCACTCATGAACATTGCAGCAAACCTTTTCTATGTCTAGTACCGTTTAGACAATCTACACACCAATTCATGACAATATTCATTCATACCTACTTCCAACATATGACCGATTGTGGACAGTTTGAATAATTCGATTATTCTTAATAAACTCAATTATTCTGGAAGTCAAAACATGCAAAGTGAAACCATAGCTAAACAATTAACATAAGATAGTAACTTTACTTATAAATAATACTCTTTTATATAATCATCAAAAGTCAATTATATTTACCTATTACATGTTTCTAAAACTATCTAATCTAAACTAATATCATCCTTTAGCCCAATACTCCTAGCATGCTGCAAGTGCTTAACCCAGCTCAATCCCTTCGTTAGCGGATCTGCTGAGTTATCTTCTGATGATATCCTCTTAACCACGAGGTGTCCTTCTTCTACTCGATGTCTAATAAAATGATATTTTCTGTCGATATGTCGAGATCTACCATGATCTCTTGATTCCTTGGTCAAGACAACCACTCCTTCATTATCACAGAAAATTTCCATGGGCTCCTTTATACCATGCACAACTCCAAGATCGCCAATGAAGTTCTTCAACCATATTTCCTCCTTTGACGCCTCGGTCATTGCAATGTACTCTGATTCGCATGTTGATTCAGCTACAGTTTCCTGTTTTGAACTTTTCCAAGTTACCGCTCCTCCATTAAGGGTAAGGACCCATCCCGACTGCGAATGATAGTTGTCCCTGTCGGTCTGGAAACTGGCGTCACTATACCCTTGCACTTTTAAGTCATCACTCCCTCCGAGGACTAGAAACCATTCCTTGGTCCTCTGAAGGTGCTTAAGGATGTTCTTGACTGCAATCCAATGCGCTCTACCAGGATTCCCTTGATATCTACTGACCATGCTCAAAGCAAAGGCCACATCAGGACAAGTACAACTTATAGCATAGATGATCGAGCCAACTGTAGAAGCATAAGGTACTCGGCTCATCTCAGCTATCTTGGCTTCGATACTTGGACTTTGAGCCTTACTCAACTTGACATTACTTTATATCGGTAGTTCTCCCTTTTTTGAGTTTTCCATACAAAAACGTTTTAGTACCTTATCTAAGTAAGTATTCTAACTAAGTCCTATTAGTCTCTTACTTCTTTCTCTCACTATCCTTATTCCCAAAATATAGGAAGCCTCTCTGAGGTCCTTCATACCGAAGCACTTCCCGAGCCAGGACTTGACCTCCTGCAAAGTCAGAATGTCGTTTCCTATGAACAGTATGTCATCGATATACAAAACGAGAAAGCTAACTGTGCTCCCACTGGCTTTGACATATACACATGATTCATCTTCGCCTCGTACCAAACTCTTTGAATTTCTCTGCAAAGAAAAGATTCCATATGTGAGATGCTTTCTTAAGTCCATAAATGGACTTCTCAAGCTTGTACACTCTATTTGGATGCTTTGGATCGACAAAACCCTCTGGCTGAGCCATGTAAACATCCTCTGTCAACTTCCCATTAAGGAAAGCGGTCTTGACATCCATTTGCCATATTTCATAATCATGAAATGCAGCAATGGCTAGCATCACCCTAATAGATTTTATTTTCACAACTGGTGAGAAGGTCTCATCATAGTCAACTTTGGGAGTTTGAGTAAAGCCCTTCGCCACCAATCGCGCCTTGTACGTGTGCACATTCCCATCCATGTCAGTCTTCTTCTTGAATATCCATTTGCACCCAACCGTCTTACATCCGGGCACATTGCCAACCAAATTCCAAACTTGGTTGTCATACATGGACTGAATCTCGCTGTCCATTGCCTCTTTCCATTTTGCAGACTCCGGGCCTGCCATGGCTTCCTTATAGCAACTAGGTTCATCTACATTTATTAGTGTACTATCAATAATATACATGTCCCCTTCGGTAGTAATATGAAAACCATATAACTAGGGTTAAACTCTAACTCTTTCGGAACGTCTAAGAGGTAAGGAATCGTCACTTGGTTCAACCGGAGTTTCGTCCACGGGTTGAGCACCATCGGTAGTGGTTCCTTCATCACTCGACTCTTGAATCACTTCAAGATCGATCTGCCTCCCACTGTCTCCTTGGCTTATGAGTTCTCTCTCTCGGAAAACCCCTCTCCTCGCAACGAAGAAAACATTGTCACTCGGTCTATAGAAGAGATATCCAAAGGATTTTTGCGGGTAGCCGATGAAAATACGTCGCTCACTACGAGGTTCGAGCTTGTCATGATTTTCTCGTCTTACGTAAACTTCACAACCCCAACCCTTGATATCTGCCAACGAGGGAGCTTTCCCTGTCCACATCTCGTGAGGTGTTTTGGCAACCTTCTTTGTAGGGACTCGGTTAAGGATATGGGCGCCTTTCTGCCACACCATTTAACTGCGGTGTCCTAGGTGGTGTCAATTGCAAAACTATTCTGCATTCCTTGAGATACTCGTGGAATTCAAGACTTAGGTACTCTCCTCCTCGATCGGATCGAAGCATCTTGATTTTCCTACCCAATTGATTCTCCACTTCATTCTTGAACTCTTTGAACTTTTCAAATGTTTTAGACTTGTGCTTGATTAAGTAAATATACCCATATCTACTATAATCATTGGTGAAAGTCACGTAGAAGCGGTTACCATCCTTTGTGGCGGATCTAAAGGACCCACATACATCGGTATGTATGAGATCAAATAAACCTTCACCCCTCTCACAAGTGATGAGTTTTGAGCATTCTAACACTTCCTAAGTGTACATGAAACCCTAATAAACCTTGGATCTATGTTTCTCTAAGATACATGCAAATAATTATTTGTCCAAGGTTCATATCCTAACTAGCATGGCATGGAGAACATGAATCAAATAAAGTTAGTAGAAATACTTACCTTGTAGTAGTAGTTGATTGCTTGGAGTTTTAGAGCCTAGCACCAATAATGTGGATGCCTCAAATGGAAATCACAAATCACCACAAACTTGGAACTTTGAGAGAATAGTCACTACTATCTTGAAATTGGCCCTCTTGCTTTACTTACATCAACTAGTGTCCACTAGCTTGATTTCAAGAACCAAAGCCTCATTTATATAGTGTGGTGGATTAGGGTTACATCCATGTAAACCCTAATACCCATGTCTCTTCATTTCCATAAGATCCATGGGTTAATGCTCCATGGAGTATCCATGGACTTTCCATGCAAGCCTAGCCCATTCCAAATAAGCATTACCCCACACTACATAAATAAAGAAGCCCATATTTAATTAGTAATATCTTTAATCTCTAAATTAATCCTAGATTAATTATAGATCAATACTAATTAAATAATATGATCTTATATTAATATATTAGAACTTATAATATATTAATAAATCATAACTTGTACTATTCTCAAAAGATAATCTATAAGTTGTTCGGGTGAAGTGCAACCCAAATGGACCATGCCGGGTCGGGTCAAGTACATACCAAATATAGTTATGGACTTAGACACTATATCCAACAGTCTCCCACTTGGAAAAGTTTAATAACTATAGTTGCAAGTATGACTTCAGGAACCGATCAGCAATCGTAGCTCTTTAAACTCTATTGAACTAGAACGCGCCATTTTAGATAAGTGATCATATAATCCTCTCTTCTAGATATCAGCCGGACAAATACATGGAACATGGTATTACTTATTTTCCAGCATTTGTTTCCCGATTTCCGATTTGTTTGACATAGAACTTAACTGAACACATCAATTTAGTTCTGACCGGGCCCGGTACATAGCTCAAAACAAAATCATCGAGAGGCCCAGATATCGCTCCTAATCCTAGAAGGAACAGATAAACTTCGACTCATATGTTTGTTCTACCACTCATTGAATTATACATAAAGGCACGTTTTATGACATCGAGTTACCAATGCATTTTCGTACAATCAATGCATAACCAACTTGTAAGTAACAAATCATATCTCTAGGTTTGAAGACTTATATGATATTACCGTTTCACGATCACTCGAGATAAAATTCCATGAATTGATTCCATTGAGCGTGCGTTGAGTCCAATGCTCAGAACTTATGAGCACTCATGATTGTTGTAGTCATGTCCAACACCTTAGACCTCTGCAACCAATCATGACAGTCTTGATTCATACCTGCTTCCGACATATGACTGACTGTGGAGGTTTGAATAATATGATATACCAATCATAATTATTCTGGAAGTCAAAACATGCAAGAAAAATATAGTAAACAATCGACAAGAGATAGCAACACTTTACTCATAAATAAAACACCTTTTATTCATCATCTAATGTCAATTACACTTTACAAATTTCATAATTTATCTAACTACTAAAACTTATATCATCCTTCAGCCCTATATTCCGAGCATGCTAGAGATGCTTAACCTTACTCAGTCCCTTCGTGAGGGGATCTGTTGGGTTCTCATCCGATGATACCCTCTTTGCCACGAGGATTCCTTCTTCTATTCGATGTCTGATGAAGTGATATTTTCTATTAATGTTTCTGGATCTCCCATGATCTCTTGGTTCCTTGGCTAAGGTAACTGCACTATTGCTGTCACAGAAAATCTCCATTGGCTCTTTTATAGCTGGTACAACTCCAAGGTCTCCGATGAAGTTATTTAGCCATATAGCCTCCTTTGTTGCCTCGCTTGCTGCTATATACTCTGATTCACAAGTGGAATCAGCCACTGTCTCCTGCTTGGAACTCTTCCAAGTGATTGCTCCTCCGTTTAATGTAAAGACCCAGCCCGACTGAGAGGGGAAATTATCCCTATCAGTCTGGAAGCTAGCATCACTATACCCTACAACTCTCAAGTCAACACTCCCACCGAGGGTAAGGACCCAATCCTTAGTCCTCCGCAGGTACTTGAGGATATTCTTTACCACAGTCTAGTGTGCCTTGCCAGGATTCCCCTGATACCTGCTAACCATGCTCAAGGCAAAAGCTACATCAGGTCGAGTACACGTCATAGCATACATGATCGAGCCTACTGCTGAAGCATAAGGTACTTGACTCATTTCTACTATCTCAGCCTCGGTACATGGGCTTTGTGTCTTACTCAATTTGGCATTACTCTGGATGGGTAACTCTACTTTCTTGGAGTTCTGCATGCTGAATCTCTTCAACACCTTGTCCAAGTCTGTACTTTGACTAAGTCCAATTAGTCTTTTACTCCGGTTTCTCAAAATCCTTATCTCTAGAATATAGGTAGCTTCTCCTAGGTACTTCATAGAGAAACACTTCCCAAGCCAGGACATAACTTCCTGCAGAGTTGGGATGTCATTTCCTATGAGTAGTATGTCATCCACATACAATACCAAAAAGCTAACTATACTCCCACTAGCCTTGACATAAACACAAGATTCATCTTCACTCCTAGAAAAGCCCAATTCCTTGACCATTTCATCAAAGAAAAGATTCCATCTGCGAGGTGCTTGCTTTAATCCATAAATGGATTTCTCAAGCTTACACACTCTATTAGGGTACTCGTTGCTGACAAAACCTTCTGGCTGATTCATGTAAACATCTTTAGTCAACTTTCCATTACGGAAAGCGGTTGTGACATCCATTTTCCAAATTTCATAGTCATGAAATGCAGCTATGGCTAACATAACCCTAATAGACTTAATCTTGGCTACTGGAGAAAAGGTCTCATCATAATCCACTCCAGGAATTTGAGAGAAGCCCTTTGCGACCAGCCGAGCCTTATAAGTGTGTACATTACCATCCATGTCGGTCTTCTTCTTGAAGATCCATTTGCACCCTACAGTCTTACGACCTGGTACATTCTCAACCAAGTTCCAAACTTGATTGTCATACATGGATTGTATCTCGCTATCCATAACCTCTTTCCGTTTAGCAGCCTCAGGGCCTGCCATGTCTTCCGCGTAGCTGTTAGGCTCATCCAGACTTACTAGTGTCTCATCACTAATAAGTGTCTCACCTTCCGCAGTAATATGGAAATCATAGTAATGCTCAGGTGCATTCCTAACTCTCGTGGAACGTCTCAGAGGTACAGACTCATCAATTGGCTCAACAGGTGTTTCCTCCTCAAGTTGAGGGCTAGGGTTTGATGTTCCCTCACCGCTTGACTCTTGAATTTCTTCAAGATCAATTTGCCTCCCACTGTCTCCTTGGCTTATAAACTCTCTCTCTCGAAAGACTCCTCTTTTTGCTACAAAGACCACATTATCACTAGGTCTGTAGAAGAGGTAACCAAAGGATCTTTGTGGGTAGCCGATGAAAATACACCTCTCGCTTCGGGGTTCTAGCTTGTCATGAGTTTCACGCCTCACAAAAGCCTCGCAACCCCAAATCTTGATGTGGTCTAGTTTAGGTACTTTACCAGTCCACATCTCGTGAGGAGTTTTGGCAACTTTCTTTGTAGGGACTAGATTAAGAATATGGGCGGCAGTCTCTAAGGCATACCCCCAGAATGAGATTGGTATCGAAGCTCGATTCATCATGGAACGAACCATATCCAACAAGGCTTGATTACGCCTCTCATCCACACCATTCAACTGCGGTGTCCTGGGAGGTGTCAATTGTGAGACAATCCCACATTCCCTAAGATAGTCGAGGAACTCTGAACTAAGATACTCACCAACTCGATCGGATCGAAGCATCTTAATGTTCCTGCCCATTTGATTTTCTACTTCCTGTTTAAATTCCTTAAACCTTTTGAAAGTCTCTGACTTATACTTGATTAAGTAGACATATCCATATCTACTGTAATCCTTAGTAAAAGTCAAATAATAACGATTAGCATCCCTTGTGGCATGTTTGAATGGTCCACACACATCCGCGTGTACAAGGTCCAACAAACCTTCACCCCTCTCACAAGAACATGTGAAGGGTGACTTTGTCATTTTTCCAAGTAAGCATGATTCGCAACTATCAGCTGACTTTAGGTCAAACGACTCCAAGACTCCATCCTTTTGGAATTAGCCTATGCGTTTCTTGCTTATATGTCCAAGACGACAATGCCATAATGATGCTTTATCCAAGTTATTATTATTAACAGAATCAATACACAATACATTATTTCTTAAGTAATCAACCACAAATACTGTTTCATACACGCCATCACAAGGTAATGCTGTAAAATAAAGAACATTATTAAAGAAAAGCATCAATAGAACCAACTTCATTATCAAATGAAAAGGTGAAACCTTGTTTATACAATGCATGAAAGGAAATAATATTTCTTGCCATTTCTGGCGAATAACAACACTTATTTAAATCTAAACTGAACCCACTACTTAGCGATAAAGTATAAACTCCAATCTTGGTGACAGGTGAAGCTTTCCTGTTTCCCATGATCAAGTTTATTCTTCCTTGCTCCACATCCTCACTTCCTCTTAGTCCCTATAAATCAAAACAGATATGAATACCACAACCGGTATCAAGGACCCAAGAATTAGAATGGGGTGAGTTATTAGATAAGAGAGTGTAAATACCTGCATGGTTGGGTTTAACTTTCCCATCCTTCACATCTTGCTCGTACTTTGGGAAATCCCGCTTCAAATGTGCCTTTTCATGACAAGAGAAGCATTCAGCCTCTTTTGGGTCAGAAGAAGGAGTGATGAAACATTTCTTGGTTCCACTTGAAGAAGAGCCATCAAGGGTCCTAACCTTGGTACCCTTCGAAGAACTCTTTCTCTTCTTCCCTCGTCCTTTCCTGATTGCCAAGACAGGGGCGGAGTTGGTAGGAGTAGGAGTTGTAACTGTTGGATTAATGTCTAAGTCCATAACTATATTTGGTATGTACTTGACCCGACCCGGCATGGTCCATTTGGGTTGCACTTCACCGACACAATTTATATGGATAATCTTTTGAGAATAGTATGTTTATGATTAATATTAATATATTATAAGTTCTAATATATTATTATGGAATCATATTATTTAATTAGTATTGATCAAGAATTAATTTATAACTAATTAAGTGATCAAAAGGAACTAATTAAATATGGACTCTGATATATATATGGAATGGGCCAAGTTCATTTAGGTTGGGCTAAGCTTTCATGGATAGTCCATGGAGTGTTTAACCCATGGATCCTAGGAAATGAAAGGTCATGGGTATTAGGGTTTAACCCTAATCCTCCATACTATATAAAGATGTCTTTGGTTGGTGAAATTGGCACTAGTGTGGATACACTAAGAGGGCTAGCCGATTTTACTAAGAGAGAACCAAGTATTCATATTCTCTAAAGTCTTCCAAGGTGTCTTGGTGATTTGTGATTCCACTTGAGGCTTCCACACTATTGGGGCTAAGCTCTTAAAGCTTGAAGACATCAAGCTACATCAAAAGGTATGTCCTCTAACTAGTACTTTGTAGATTAAGAACATCATAATATGCTAGTTAGGATTAAAGCCTTGGAAAGTTCTTATTTGCATGTATAATAGAGAAAACATAGATCCAAGGTTTATAGGGTTGCATGTACACCATAGGAGTGTTAGAATGCTCAAAACCCAACAGTGGTATCAGAGCCACGGGTTGTTTTCTGTTATATTGATGCAAATATTTTATTTTCAAAGTTGAAAAAAAAAGGAAAAAAACATGAAGTTCGTCAAATTTTAAGATAATTACTTGTTCTTGTGAAAAACTAATTATTTGTAAAATTTGAATAATTTGCTTTATGAGTTGAATTAGGTCAAATTTAATAAAAGATAAAATGATATGATTATTTTATTAGTTTTACAAGTTTGATCTAAAGAGTTTTATTTTTTGAAACCTCCATAAGTTATGGATATGAAAAGGTTTTAAAAAAAAATTGATTCAAAGTTTTTATGGAGTTACAAAATTTGGTGTTAATGTTTTAAAGGATTCCATAACTTAAGAATAAGTTATGGATCACCAAAAGTTTTTTGTGTTACCTTGTTTTATGAGTGAATTTAGATTAATGAATAAAATTATGTGATAGTTGGTTTTAATCCAAATTAATCTAAGAATTGATTCTAAAATGTTTTTTTGTAACTTGTCCTCAAGTTATATGAAAAGTCACATTTAAGAATCATAAAACTCATAAAAATTGGCAAAGGTTACAAAAATGAAGAGTCTAATTCTAATTAAATGGTTTTATGACTTCATAACTTGTCCTCAAGTTATGGAGGACCAAGAGTCTCTTCATTTAATAAAATAAAATAAAATAAAAAAAGGTGTAACCTTAATTAATTCCATAAGTTATAAAATAAAGAAAAGTTAATTATTTTATTAGTTTAAAGTCTTCCATAACTTGTCCTCAAGTTATGGAACTTGAAGAGTTTTTGGATTAAAACTACTTTAAACACATAAGTTATGGAATTAATTAGTTTTGAATAGTTTCAAAACTTGCCCTCAAGTTTTGGAATTTGTAAAGTTTTCTCTTATGAATACTTTAATTCCAAGTTAGCCCTTACAATTTTAAAAGTTAAAATGCAACCCTTATACTTTATAATATTATAAGTTCATAATATATATATGTATAAGAGTAAAGTCAGTCTTACCGCTAGTACGCCTCATTCACGAAGCCGGTCTATAAGGTGGGTATAAGGTTGTTGCCTATAAAATGGCAACTTAATGGGTGTCCACTCTCACCCACCGCTTGCTTGACCGGTGGAGGGTCGTTAGCCGAACGGGTTTGACAAGACTATAATTCTCCTTCATTAAAAGTATTAATGATAATACTAAGTAACTAAACTCTTAATAATACCCAATCTTAGTTACTTAGGAAAAATGTGAATAAGGTGCTAACCCATGAAATTACACTTTACACTTTGTCTAAGTCGTTAGTGGAGCGTGTGTGGTTAACCGGCACACTAACTTGGACTTAACAAGGTAGGTAAAGGGTGACTTAATATTTATCATAGTATCGATGGAGCGTGTGTGGTTAACCGGCACATCCATTGAGGGGTAATTTATTAAGGGTACCAAGTGATTTGCATGGTTACTTCACACCTTGTTTTGTGATCCTCGGCATCCCAGTCACAAAACCTGAAGGGCACACTCGAGATTGAAACATGCCTTTGAACAGTTCAATGAATCTCAATAGATCTAGGAGTTTCAAAACCAATTAAAACCTAATAATACATTTCGTTTATCTTGGTGGAAATTGGTGAATCGTCATTCACCTACCTTCAAATATTTTATAGCTTGGATTACGGCATCCCTCTTCTAAGTTATAAAATAGTTTGTTGGGTCTTAGCCTTAATATTTCATGTTGGGTGTTATATTAAGGACTTAAGATCAACTATCTTGAATATCTCCCAAAAGATGTCTGGTTTAGACATTTATGATCTTCCTAAATCTCTTGAAACAAGCTTTCCTAAATGAAGATGATGTCTCATGGAAATCATACTTCTTTCACCTCCTCCAATTATTCTCCCTAACCCACAAGTTCAAGGTCACTCAATCCCTATTGGCAAGGCAAGGTCTAGGTGTGATCACATCTTTGAGATGTAGTCACATATTGACAAGCCGGGAGAGTTGGGTGTCAAAGTCTTGAGAAAGTTGCTGGTTCAATCACTTTCTAAGTCACATAGTGAGTTCCTTTGGGACACCTATGAAACAGACTATGACAAGACCCTTAATGATCTTATCTATTTGTTAAGATCAACTTCCTAAAAACTTCATGGACATTGACAATAGTGACACAGGAAATCCAGAAAAGCATTCTCTTCCCAATGGTAAAGGGATCGGCCATAGTCAACTCGGTTGACCAAATGGTAAAGAGAAAAGCTAAGTCTGTGATACTCCCTTGTACCTTTATCAAAGGGTCCATATGTTTATATTGCCAAAGGAAGGGGCATTGGTTGCGAAGCTGCCAGATTTACCTAAGGATGTTAAAGTCAATAAGTTTGACTCTACTTCAGGTAAAGTCCACTATCTAACTCTGTTAAGTTTCTATTCTGAGATTCTTGATACTTGATGTGACTGGGTCACATGGTGATGTTTTAAGAATCAAAGAAAAAGTGGAGAAACTTAAAGAAAGAATATGCTGAATCTGATCGCATAGATGGATTTCTATCGTATAGTTTGAAAAATCGGATTCTTGAGCTACTTCTTAGGAGTTATGAGATATTGCTTAAGGAATAGATAACAACAAGTTTTCATATGGATTGTAAGGATAAGTTTTTCCGCAAAGTTTTAAAATAAAAGAAAAATTTTTGATTTTATTTATTTTAAAATATCCTTACAATGGCATTTAAGGAAAAAATGTTGCTTATATGATTCCATTAAGAGCAAGAGTGGAAATATGAAATTGATTCTTTCATTTGTGGTAATGTCTAGATTTACCAAATAAGGAAAGATTCTCATCACCCAAGTTTCAATTGGACCGGAACTTGGAATCATGCAAGTTGTATAGCATGATGAATGAGAACTTTCAAGTATTGGAAAAATTAAGACTAATTACTTGTTCACATGGATGTGTGAGTCAAGTAAAGGACTAAGGGATCGAGTACACATTCTTGTGCACTGATTAAGTCCACCACAAAAGTTTGATAAGACTATTCGTCATAGTTTACTAAAGCTCAGTAAATATGATTATACTTACAAGCTTAAGTGTAACTCTGAGACATTGGAAAAGGTTCCAATGTATGGCAAGGCGAATAAGAAGAATCAACTTAGGCAGAAGGATAAAAATTTCTCAAATCTGAAAAGATGGGAGAGTACTTTCGTATCAGTTTTGTGATAATCTTGATGATTTAGAGACCTTATCACAATTCATCCTCTAAGAGCCTTCTTATAGCTAAGAAGAGGAACTTGAATTGTTGAAGTGGTTAAATCAAGAAGATGATTCATACTTCGTTCCAAAAACAATTCTTAGAGTAATACTCTAAGATTGTAACTTGAGTGACATGTCTTAAAGAAGGTTTAAAACTCTTGTACATTTGAAATTGGTAAGTTGTGATGTTTTGGATAAAACAAAGACCAACTAAGGCCAATTGTGTGAAGTGTTTGTCTTGATTAGAATCCGCACTATCTTTTGGATGTTTGACAACGGAGTCTTATATGTCAAGAGGACAGTGGTAGTCTTAAAGGTCTTGAAAGTCTCAAGAACTAATCAAGAATAAACCTGAAGTTCTTCACTAGCACACGACTTGAGGTTTATAACCTATCGTGTTGACATATTCTGTGCCCATTCCAGTTAAAGTTGGCTTTGCATATGAGTTCTTAGAGTTCTCAATTTGTTGCACAACTTCTTGGAAGCAATGGCAGGCCCTTGAGCTGCCAGGTGGCAAGAAATTAAGATTGAGTTCAGTCCATATGAGTTTGTATTTGTCATTATCCTTGTCTTGTGTCTATGGTTTTGACAATTCACATGGATAAGAACACATACACCATTAAATCTAAGTGTCGTAAGGTTTCTCTCCGATTCATGAAAATGATGGTGAGGAAACACTTTCACTAAGTAGATTTTAGCTAGATAGCAATTGTGATATTTGCATTCTCAAAGTCGTTAGTGGAGCATGTGTGGTTTACCGGCACACTAACCTGGACTTGTGAGAAGTAGCAAAAAGGTCTAACCATTATGATTACGGCATCCCTCTTCATAATTGTTTAGACACACAAGTGTGATATCTAAGGGAAGGTGTATGCTTTTGATTAAGTTTTATCAAAACAATCTAGTATCAGAAATATGAACTTTGGTAAGAAAGTCAGCTGATTTCTGAGTACATGTCAAAGCTAGTGGGAGCATAAGTGTTATGCTAATAATCATCATGTTAGTGGGAGCATGATAATTATGATAAGTATTGCAAGTTAGCAATGTTAATTATAGAAAACAAAAGTTTCAATTGGGAAAAAGTTGTTTTGCTATAATTAAGGGAGAGAAAATTATACTTCATCTCAAATCTATAAGCTTAGATCGTGAGGTTTTAATCATTTAGTCAAGGATATATATGAATTTCATGTTGGAATGGCTCAACATAAGGAAATTTTGTATATGAGTCCATTATTTGCGTTCTAAAATTCGATTATGATTATGGCATCCCTTTTCATAATCTGAATTATGAGAACTTGGCAAATTGAAATGGAAATGTTATAGCAAAAGACTGGTTTAGTCTTTATGTGAGACATCATGAATCGATTCCCATATACTTCGGATATAGGATCGATTACATGTGCTATATTCATCCTTTCTAAAATTTTCCAAATGCCTGGGGCATTAAGAAGGGAAAAGGTTTAGAACTGGATATGACTAAAAGGATTAAACAATTGTCGAGGACAATCTAAGGTTTACCAAAGATTGGTTGCTCAAGGACAGTTGGAAGTATAGTGATAATTCTGGAAGGACCATATTGACATAATCTGTAAGGAGGCAAATCTTGTTTAGAAGTGATAGTCAAAATGGAATCTGGAAATGTTTCAAAGTTAGAATTTTTCAATCTGTTTAAGATTAGGAAACTTAATGCAAGAAGGATATTCCCAAGGAGCTAATCTCCTTTGGAATGGTCTGTAATGGTTGTTGTCAAGTCCTTCTGACTTTGTGCATAATCATTACAAGAGGTTCAATGCATGTAAGTTTAGAATCTAACAGATTTCAATAACTGGCATGAATTTGGAATTCTTGCATTTGCAGTAAGGATTTGGGAGTGTGAAAAGAGAATCATTGAAGTTATGTTCAATTGATCTAGTTCACAAAGTAAAGATCATAGACAAACATAGTATGCATACTTGGTGCGTGGCATGACTAGTGTTTAGAAAAACATAGAATACATGCTTGGAGCATGGGACAACTATTGTTTTAAATTCAAGAATAAAGTTGATAGCTGAAACAGTATACAATGAATAATGTGCAATCATATGGTGATAAATAAAAGGTGTTTTATTTATGTTCATAGGTTTTGATACCATATTGGATTCAATTATTATTGTGTTTCACTTTGCATGTTTTGACTTCCCGAATAAACTGGGTTATTCTTCCGGAATGACTAAGTTATTCAAACCATCCACAGTCGGTCATATGTTGGAAGTAGATATGAATTAAGACTGTCATGGGTTGGCTTGTAGAGGTCTAAGGTGTTGGACAAAGGGCTACAACACTCATGAGTGCTCATAAGTTCTGAGTATTGGATTCAACCCGCGCTCATTGGAATCACTTCATGGATTTTATCACGAGTGATCATGAGACGATAATATCTTATATTCTTCAAACCTAGAGATATGAGTTGTTACTATGAGTTGGTTGTACATTGATTGCACGAAAACACATTTGGTAACTCGGTGCTATAAAATGTGCCTTTGTGTATGATTCAACAAGTAGTAGAACAAGCCATATGAGTCGAAGTTTATCCATTCCTTTTACCTTCGGGATAAAAGCGATATCTGTGGGCCCCTCGATGATTTGATGATGACAAATGGAAGTGCTCGGCCGGGCCAAGACTGATTTGATTTGTTCAATTAGTCAGTCGTCATAAATCGGAAATCGGGAAACAACAAATGGACAGAGAGAATGATTATAATCCATGTCTCAGTCCATATGATATCTAGAATGGAGGAATATATGATCCCTTATCTAATGGACAAGTTCGTTGACAAGATCAGAGTTCGACAACAGCTTTAAGAGCTACGATTGCCAGTTAGGTTTGAAGTCATACGCAATAATAGTTTTAGACTTATCCAAGTGGGAGACTGTTGGATTAATGTCTAAGTCCATAACTATATTTGGTATGTACTTTACCCGACCCGGCATGGTCCATTTGGGTTGCACTTCACCGACACAATTTATATGGATAATCTTTTGAGAATAGTATGTTTATGATTAATATTAATATATTATAAGTTCTAATATATTAATATGGAATCATATTATTTAATTAGTATTGATTAAGAATTAATTTATAATTAATTAAGTGATCAAAAGGAACTAATTAAATATGGACTCTTATATATATATGGAATGGGCCAAGTTCATTTAGGTTGGGCTAAGCTTTCATGGATAGTCCATGGAGTGTTTAACCCATGCATCCTAGGAAATGAAAGGTCATGGGTATTAGGGTTTAACCTTAATCCTCCATACTATATAAAGATGTCTTTGGTTGGTGAAATTGGCACTAGTGTGGATACACTAAGAGGGCTAGCCGATTTTACTAAGAGAGAACCAAGTATTCATATTCTCTAAAGTCTTCCAAGGTGTCTTGGTGATTTGTGATTCCACTTGAGGCTTCCACACTATTGGGGCTAAGCTCTTAAAGCTTGAAGACATCAAGCTACATCAAAAGGTATGTCCTCTAACTAGTACTTTGTAGATTAAGAACATCATAATATGCTAGTTAGGATTAAAGCCTTGGAAAGTTCTTATTTGCATGTATGATAGAGAAAACATAGATCCAAGGTTTATAGGGTTGCATGTACACCATAGGAGTGTTAGAATGCTCAAAACCCAACAGTAACAACCGCCTTACCCTTAAGACCACTTTCCGCGGTCTTTAAGAGTCCTTGATGTTTGCTGAGTGTGACCTCTTCCTTGTTCATGTGGTATGTCATGCAGAATTGATCATAACATGAAGGTAAGGAGTACAAAATGATATATATTGCAAGCTCCTCATGGAAGTTCACATTTAGCTTCAGCAAACGGTCCACAAATGTTTGCATTTTCTGCATGTGGCCCGTGATGGGTTCACCATCCTTCATGCGAGATGTTATCATGGAGGAGATGATTTCATACCTCTCTTGACGAGCACTTTGATGGTATCTTTCCATCAAGTCTTGGTGCATCTCATAGGGGTAGAAATGTTCATAGGATTTTTGGAGATTTGCAGTCATAGTGGCAATCCTGATGCATGCCACTTTGATGGCATCCCTTTCATGTGCCCTAAACTCAGCGATCTCTTGAGGAGTAGCAACTGTCTCATCAATCTCCTTAAGCTCCTTATCGAGGACATATTCCTTGTCCTCGTAGCGAGTAATCATTCTGATGTTTCTGATCCATTCATTAAAGTTGGATCCATCAAAAGTGACTTTCCCACTTAAGTTCATAAGTGAAAAGGAGCAACTAGGATTAGAGCCAGAAGCAGCGTTGTTTGCAGACATCTGATAAGAGAAGAAAGAAGGATTAGTTTAGATATAGAGAAAGTCCTTAATAAAACACGCAAATGTAGTATTAAGGCTAGGACCCAATCACAATATATTATACTTAGAAGAGGTATGCCGTAATCTAAGTAATAACATATTTGAAAGGTAGGTGAATGACGATTCACCAATTTCCACCAAAGCCGAAATATTAAAAATATTTAATTTGGTTCTTAGAATCTCCTAGATTCTTTTGAGATTCAATGAACTTTTTCAAAGGCATGTTTCAATCTCGAGTGTGCCCTCCATGTTTTGTGACTAGGATGCCGAAGATCACAAAACCAGGTGTGAAGTAACCATGCAAATTACTTGGTACCCTTAATAAATTACCCCTCAATCGATGTGCCATTTAACCACACACACTCCATCGATACTATGATAAATATTAAGTCACCCTTTACCTACCTTGTTAAGTCCAAGTTAGTGTGCCGGTTAATCACACACACTCCACTAACGACTTAGACAAAGTGTAAAGTGTAATTTCATGGATTAGCACCTTATTCACATATTTCCTAAAGTAACTAAGATTGAGAATTTAATAAAACATTTAGTTACTTTATAATATTCATCATACTTTTAATGAGAATTTATAAGTCCTTGTCTTACCCGTTCGGCTAACGACCCTCCACCAGTCAAGCAAGCGGTGGGTAAGAGTGGACACCCATTAAGTTGCAATTTTATAGGCAACAACCTTATACCCACCTTATGGACCGGCTTCGTGAATGAGGCGTACTAGCGGTAAGACGACTTTAATCTTATATATATATATATATATATATATATATATTATTAACTTATAATATTATAAGTATAAGGGTTGAATTTTAACTTTTAAAATTCTAAGGGTTGGAACTAAAGTTTTTAATATGACTTTACTTGTTCCAAAACTTGAGGGCAAGTTTTGTAAACTTTCAAAACTTTTCATTTCTTGTAACTTATGAGTTTAATAGAGTAATAAAAATGAAGACTCTTCATTTTTCCAACTCTTGTGTTCTTTTAATGGTTTTAATTCATGTGACTTTTGGTTTTCCATAACTTGAGGACAAGTTATGGACTCCATTAAATCACATAATGATCATGAATTAATCTACCACATAGGTTACAAATAATTCCTATGATCATCTAAACATCATAAGATCAAGAACATGAATATAAACACTTTCATGAATAAAAAATTACACATAAAACTTTGTAATTTTGATAACAAGTTGTTGTAAATGGATTAGCAAAGACATTACACCATCTAAAACAAGTTTTCAAGTACCAAAACGGTTGAGGGTAATGTTTCTATTCCATTTCCAGCAACTAAATTCAAAAATCTGCACTCTGTGGCTCCTACTCGCCGAGTGCATGAACCTACTCGGTGAGTAGGTTGAAGATACACATGAACTTGGCGAGTCCCCCCATGGACTCGGCGAGTTCATCAGGCAGACAGCAAGTTTTTCGACTTTTTCCATATTTTGCATCATCAAACAAACAAGCCTAGGCTCTGATACCACTGATGGGTTTTGAGCATTCTAACACTTCCTAAGTGTACATGCAACCCTAATAAACCTAGGATCTATGTTTGTCTAAGATACATGCAAATAATTATTTTTCCAAGGTTCATATCCGAACTAACATGGCATGGGGAACATGAATCAAATAAAGCTAGTAGAAATACTTACCTTGTAGTAGTAGTTGATTGCTTGGAGTTTTATAGCCTAGCACCAATAGTGTGGATGCCTCAAATGGAAATCAAAAATCACCACAAACTTGTAACTTTGAGAGAATAGTCACTACTATCTTGAAATCGGCCCTCTTGCTTAACTCACATCAACTGGTGTCCACTAGCTTGATTTCAAGAACCAAAGCCTCCTTTATATAGTGTGGTGGATTAGGGTTACATCCATGTAAACCCTAATACCCATGTCTCTTCATTTCCATGAGATCCATGGGTTAAAGCTCCATGGACTTTCCATGCAAGCCTAGACCATTCCAAATAAGCATTAGCCCACACTATATAAATATAAAAGCCCATATTTAATTAGTAATATCATTAATCTCTAAATTAATCCTAGATTAATTATAGATCATACTAATTAAATAATATGATCTTATATTAATATATTAGAAATTATAATATATTAATAAATCAAAACTTGTACTATTCTCAAAAGATTATCCATAAATTGTTCGGGTAAAGTGCAACCCAAATTGACCATGCCAGGTGGGGTCAAGTACATACCAAATATAGTTATGGACTTAGACACTATATCCAACAACAAGTGCCATTGAAGGGTGACTTGGTCATCTTTCCAAGAAAACAAGATTCGCACGTGTCATCTTTCATAAGGTCGAATGAATCCAACACTCCATCCTTTTGGAGTTGGGCTATGCGTTTCTTGTTGACATGTCCAAGCCGACAATGCCAGAAAGATGCTTTATCCATACTATTGGAAGAATCCATACACAACACATCATTTCCTAGGTTATCTACAACCATAACAGTTTCATAAATTCCATTACAAGGCATTGCTTCAAAGTATAAAACATCATTTAGATAAGCATAAATAGAACCATTCATATTATTAAACGAATATCTAAATCCTTGTCTAAACAAACCATGAAATGATATGATGTTTTTTGTCATATCTGGCGAGTAGCAACAATTATTTAAATCTAATCCTAATCCATTACTAAGCACTAAAGAATACACTCCAATCTTGGTGACAGACAACGATCTTCTGTTTCCCATGATTAGATTTATTCTTCCTTGCTTCACATCTCTATCTCTTCTTAGTCCTTGCAAATCAGAACAAATGTGGTAACCACATCCTGTATTAAGGACCCAAGAAATAGTATGAGATGAATTATTAGATTTAGTTGTGTATATACCTGCAAAAGATGGCTTGATCTTTCAATCCTTGATGGCTTGCAGATATTCCAGGCAGCTTCTCTTTCAATGCCCTATTTTGTGGCAATGATGGCACTCTGCCTCCTTCGAGTTAGGGTTAGGCTTAGCAGGATCATCCTTGGTCCCACTAGAAGAGGAACCATCTTGGGACTTTCCCTTGTGGTGGCTCTTTGAAGGAGCGTTCCTCTTCTTTCCCCTTCCCTGCCCTATAGCCAAAATAGGAGCAGAGGTTGGTGCGGGAGTTGGTGCAACAGACTTGTCCTTAAGATTGCTCTCAGCAGTCCTTAGGAGACCTTGGAGTTTGCTTAGGGTGACCTCTTCCTTGTTCATGTGGTAGGTCATACTAAATTGATTGTAGCATGAGGGCAAGGAGTGAAGAACAATGTCGATAGCCAAATCTTCCCCAAAGTTGACATTTAACTTGCGAAGACGATCGGCATACCTTGGCATCTTTTGCAAGTGCACGATTAACGATTCTCCACTTCCCATCTTGGCGATGATCATGTTGGTGATGATCCCATAGCGCTCTTGCCTCACGCGTTGTTGGTACCTCTCCATCAAGTCTTGATGCATTTCACAGGGATACATTTCCTCATAGGACTTTTGGAATTTTTGGTTCATAGTGGCTATCATGATGCAATGGATTTCGTTGCATCACGTTCGTGTGTCTCAAAAACAGCCATTTCTTCGGGAGTAGCGATTTCCGAGTTGACCTTCTCGAGCTTTTCGTCGAGGATGTACTCTTTTTCCTTGTAACGTGCAATGGTGCGAATGTATCTTATCCATTTGCTAAAGTTCGTACCATCGAAGGTCACATTTTGGCAAAGACTCATTATGGTGAATGAGTTAGCAGTAGCGTTGTTTGCCTTTGACATCTACAAATAGAAAGGACGAAGTTTGATTAGAATATAGTCCCTAATTAGACACCCAAAATGAACAAATTAGGGCTAGGACCTAACAACATTATTTACATATTTAGAAAAGGGATACCGTAATCCAATATGATTTTAATTTGGAGGTAAGTGAATGACGATTCACTAATTCTTTACCATGAAAACATAACATTAAGTTTTATTGATAGTTCCTAGATTTTAGAGATTCATTGAACTCTTCAATGGCATGTTTAAATCTCGATATGTCCCTCTAGTTTGTGACTGGGATACCGAGGATCACAAAGCGGGTGTGAATAACCATGCAAATCTACACGGTGCCTTCATTGTTACAATCACCCATTCGATTTGCCGGTAAAACACACACGCTCCATCGAACTATGATAAAAAATGAATCACCCTTTGCCTCCTTTGCGTAGAACCAATTAGTGTGCCGGTAAACCACACATGCTCCACTAACTTCTTAGCAAGGGTGCAAAGTGCAATTTCATGGGATTGCATCAATTCACTTTTCCTAAAGTAACTAAGATTGGGAATTTTATAAAATAGTTTAGTTACTTTATAGATTCATTATACTTATTAATGAGGAGAGAGAGTTGCCCTATCCTACCCGTTCGGCTAACGACCCTCCACCAGTCAAGCAAGCGGTAGGTGTTAGTGTACACCCAT
This sequence comes from Lactuca serriola, assembly GCF_051521515.1. Taxonomy (NCBI): domain Eukaryota; kingdom Viridiplantae; phylum Streptophyta; class Magnoliopsida; order Asterales; family Asteraceae; genus Lactuca; species Lactuca serriola. The sequence goes on along the minus strand of NC_136410.1, from coordinate 308,715,725 downwards.
TAAGCGCCATTTTATAGGCAGCGACCTTATACCCACCTTATAGACTGGCTTCGTGAATGAGGTCTACTAACGGTAAGACTAGCATTTTAGTTTTACTTATATATATATTAAGCTTTTAATAATATAATAGTATAGGGTTGAATTTTAAACTTGTAAAACTCTAGGGTTGAAATTTAAATTCTTCTAAATTAGACTATTAATCACAAAATTCAAATTTCAAAACTTCAGGATAAATATTGAACTTTTCGAAACAATAGGGATCAAATAATAAATAATTCAAATTAAACAATTAATTTCATAATTATCTATATTTGACCTAATCCAATTTTAGTCATTAGATAATTACCAAATAATCTTAAATAGTCCATATTTATCACATAAATAATTAATATTTAAAAGATTTGAAATTATCTATTGTTATTTCAAGGATAATCATAAAATTAGGTTAAAATTTGGATTTTTACATAATACAACGATTTAGGTATCAATCCAAGACAAAACAGCAACAAAATCCCGAATTACCCTTTGTCTGACGCTCGGACTCGTCGAGTAGGGCCAACTCGCTGAGTCCAAACACTGACTCGCCGAGTTGGGTCGGACAGAGGGCAAGAAAAATGATTTTAAGCAAGCAAAACAGTTAAGCATCATATTCAATTGAAACCAATCATGTCTCTGATACCACTGATGGGTTTTAGACATAAGAACTTTTCTATGTGCGCATAATACCCTATAGCTTGGATCTAGGTCTCTCTAATTGAACATGCAATATATCCAAGACTTTCGTGGCTAGATCTAATGTAAACTAACAATCAAAACATATGAAAACAAATCTAGAATAATACCTTGAGTTACTTGCTTGAAAACCTTCTTCTTCTTGGAGCTTAGAGTCACAAAACTCCTCTAATGGCTTACAAACACCAACTAGCAAGAAGATGATTTAAGAGAAGGATAGAGGTGAGAAATGGGCTATAGGGTTTCCTCAAACATGGAGTGGCCGATTTCTTGAACCCTAAGAGCCTATTTATACTGTGAGCTCCTAGGGTTTCACCTTAAACCCTAATTGGATAACTTGGCCTCAAAGCAATCCAAAGATCATTCTAGATAAGCCTTGGACGATTTCTAGGAGATCCATATCCCTAAAATCGTCCACCCCTTTATCCATAAAGATCCTTAACCCAAAATACAACTATCACACATTTGACAGTTTATGCCCCTTTATTCAATTAATCCCTTTAAATCACCAAATTTATTCCTAATTAATTTATGACTTATATTAATTAAAATAATATTATTATTACTTTAACATATTATTCTTATAATACATTAATAATAATAATAATATCTCTTCTTTCTATATAAATCACCCTGTCAAGTTGCTATGGTGAAGGCAACCCAAAAGGACCATGCACAATTGGGTCAAGTATTTACCAAATATAGTTACAGTCTTAGACACTAATCCAATATAATTATCTCTTCCACTCCTATTCTCGCATGTACAACATAGCAAGATCCTATTTACCGGGCGACCCCTACTTTCTCAACCCGAACCCGAGAAATGGTTAATGGTTATGAGAAGAATCAGAAGCGGAACTGGAGGTAATCAATCCTCCATGCATAGCAAGGGTTCCCAGGAACCGTTTCGACTACATCGAACCTGTGCCCCGTTGGGTAACCGTGATCGAGGGTTGAAGTCGACAGTAATGACCGCAACCACCATGTGGAGACCAACGAGGGTGCTACGACCTCAACCACGGGGGACCGACAAACAGAGGCCTCCCGGCGAAGACCCGACGGATTCGAACATCGGGGATTAACACAGGGAGACTGCAAACCGAGTTCGAAAATTGAGCGCTACTACGGACCCCACCGTCTCACGTACCCGAGACTCGGAAAGAGACTACTATTTCAGAGACCAACTCTCTTTTTAGGACATTATCGCCGCTTGGACAGAGGCAAGAGAGTAACAGGATAAACACACGGCATTCAAAGAGAGGATGATTACAACCAAGCGTCGATTGGCAAAGCTGGATGGGGCATCGAATTTGTCTCAGGCATCACAAGGGACGGATCGTCGTGAGTAAGTTCATACCGCTCACAAGACCTTGTAAATTAAGTTCATGAGTATGCGCTGGTACTACTATATTCTAGGTGAAAGCATGACACTGTGATTTAAGCGTTCATACAAAATCAAGACATTTAGTTGCTATCAAAACTTTTCCTTACAATAATCTGGTGTAGGCCTACATCTAGGTCAAAACTTTCTCTGAAACCAAAATTTCTAGAATCATATTAAAAAAATGGGTTTACGGCAGATCCATCAACTCAAAGGTCTATTAAGTCTTAATCACACCACTAAGCATACATCAAATGGTCGTAAGAAAGGCCTAGCTTGGATCAAATTTCAAGGTTTCACTTGGATACAGAACTATTAAATACGTGAGTTTATCATATATAGGCTGTCGTTATGAAATGTTTTCAGAACACCATAAAACAACCGAAATACATTACAATATTAACTAAGATAAACTTAGTTAGAAAACCCGCGACGTATAGTCATTCTAAAAACTCATTTCCGTCTCACCTTTAAACACCTTGGTTGAGAGGTGCCTTCTTCGTAGACCTATAGGGTGCGATCATACCAGCGCTAATGCATCGGATCCCATCAAAACTCCTCAGCTAAGCGTCTTTGGAAAAACATGATCCTATGATAAGTAAAGCTTAACGCCTGTACTAAACCTACGTATACCCACTACCGTAAATCCGTCTCAGGAACGTTAGCAGAAACACTAGGAATAGTACAATAATGTGCAAGAATTTATATATGTCAATTTAAATCGTAAGGATGCACTTGAGATAATTATTTCCACTCACGAAGTCGTTTTCATCGTGAAACTGAGCTATGTCTTCACCAAGAGGCAACCAACCAACTAGCAAGGCGCCAACCCTGCAGATAGACTCTGCTACTTTTCAAGCTACAGTCACGGCAGCCGTGACAAACGTCTTGGCGCAACTCAATGCTAACAACGCAAACATAGATGGAAGCGGTACCGACAATACAGATTGTGGTAACAACCAGGAACACCAACGAGTGTCTACCAACGAAGGCGCCTCGGGCCACAAACCTACGAACAAGAAGTGAATGTTTTGGGACGAAAAGAAGTGTAACCTACCTCAAAAATTCACTGGAAGAAACAATCCGTAGCTGCACCTGCCATTACAACAGCAGTCATGACAAATGCCCCGACACTAGCCACAAGGTCTGTCACCCAAATGCTGGCCAGACCATATAAGGGATCATTCCCAAAGTGTATCAACTGTGGGTTCCATCACAATGGGGTTTGTCGGGAGATGCACTGTAAAAAACTGCAACAAAAACGGGCATACCGTCCATTTCTGTAAGGCCCCAACTCAGTACATCGCTTCAACCCCCAATACCAATGTAAGTCCAGTGTCCTTCATATGTGGTGAAATAGGACACTTCAAAAGAGACTGTCCAACTGAGAGGAATGATAGGGGAGCCGGAGGAGTGTGACAAACGTACCAGAAAGCGTAACATGGAACCATATTAGGACTTTTGTAATGTTTCCAACGACAAAAACGTTTAAGTACCATATGTTTGTAATGAATTTGGTATGCTTGCTAAAATCACCTTCTTTCTAAAAGTAGTTAAAATACTCTCTCGTTCAATCAAACCAAAGACACTCATATATGACCTTAGGATCATTACCTGTAAGTTGTGATGACTTTGTACATACACCGGGGTTAATTATAATCAAAATACTAAAGTCTTGAAACCAATAATTCCATCATGACTCCTATTCCATGTCAAGTAGCAGGAATTGAGTGAGGCCACCTACTCGACGATTTCACCAACATCAAATTACATACGACGTTCATATACCGCTCGATCATAAAGAGACCTGTCAAGGATCATGATATCAAGTATCATTACTAGCTATCGAAACAGACCGGAACACACTGAAAAGAAACACAAGATACTCTATCACTCTAATGAGCACTTCTTACGAATACAACTTAACACATGTTTTACATAAAGAGATACTATTGTCACCATTCAATTTCGATTGGTATAGTCCTCATCCTCCCGGTTTAACGACTACGAAAGGACCCTTCACCTAACCCACTGAATATCGAAACCTTTGTCTCCCATAAACAAATCCATCACGGACCTCCGGGTCATCTCTCGCTGTGAAACCCCAAAACACGCACCAGAGGAGTGTTATACTTCCCAAAACCTTCTCACAAGTATTTCCATGAGAACCTTCGGGAATGTCACGCATACAGCAGACAAGGTTCAAGCACAGAAGCTTGGGACGGATACGGTTAGTCTACCACTACTACGTGTATACGCGAGGATAATGTATAATTAAGATTCTACGGACATTGGATGTGTGCTTCCACCCTATTTCCTGTTCCATGTCTAGTTGTGGACTTGGGGCAGAGTTACCCATCCAATTATCTTGCCAACCTTAAGTACATACGACCTATATGCGCAAGTTAATGACAAATGGACCAGGTACAAGTCCTGCCATGAACTTCGGGCCAAGGTTGCCCAGGAGGACAAGTGAACATCCTACCATCCGAATAAGTCTAGTCGCGTAAACCAAACCCTCATGCTTCCTACCAAGCTAAGAAATCGAGGAACACTACAACAGACCCTATGCAGCGCTCTGAGGAAAAGTTATTACTTATGACTTAAGACAGCTAAAGACATATGAGGTCGGCTAGATAACGCATGACCTCGAACTAGGAGCGGTAGTGTTCTCCCTAGAGGTCTAGATGCACCATCTCTACGACACGAAGCATACAATCTTCACCGATCATAAGAACCTAGAAGGTGCGGACAGCGAAGCATGTTATCCCATGAACCGAATCTGGACACCGAGTTTGATGGATTCAGAAATAATGTCATGAACGAAGCACATGAAAACTCGCTACTCCCCTTCATCCAGGCTCGGACAAGATGTGTCCAGACCTCAAAAAGTACCATCAGTTGGCGAATAGGAAAGCAGACATCGTTATACATGTGGGCAAGTATCGGACTTGTGCCAATGTCAAAAGAGAATAAAGGAAGCCTTCACGTCTCCTACAACAACCAGTGATACCTGAAAGGAAGTGGGAGCGGCTAACCATGGGCTTCATAACCAAGCTACCCAAGGCAATGGATGGTCTCGATACCATTTGGGTAACCATCGACAGACTGGCCGAATCCGCATACTGCCTACTAATCAAATAAATCTACAGGATGGATGAATCGACTAGAACGTACATCAAAGAGATTATGCAACCACAGGGTCTGTTAATATTTGTTATCTCTAATAGAAATAGTAGATTCTTTTCGCGACCATGGCAACCCTTGTAGGGAACTAGGTTAGACTTGAGTATGGCCCACCAACAGCAAACCGACGGGCAGAACAAAAGGGACTGTTCAAACCTTGGGCAACATGTTAATAGCTTGGGTGATTAACTTCAGTAAAGCATGGGAATGCCCACTTACCACTTGGCGAAATCGAAATAAACGAGAGTCTCCACTTTGTAGCGGAAAGCATAAAGACACACATAGAATACGCTATCATTTCAAAACAATAACTCCTTTAAATCGACTTAGCTCAAGTTACAATAAGAAATTTTAAGGTCATCATTTAACATCAGGCGGATTGAACCCCACCATACCAATTTCTTGTACACCGAAAACTACCCATGCCACTTCTCGAACTCTTGAATCCCCAAACAATTTGCAAACTTCGGGATGAAATTCCCTCTAACGGGGGGATGATGTGACAACCATCAAATTCCATTCAATTCAAAGTCAACTAAAGTCAACAAGTCAAACCGATCTACTCAATTAACCCTTGGGTACTAGGGCTTATGTTAGGTAATTACTATACATTTGGCAATGCTAATGAGAGATCATCAATTGAAAAGTCCGTACATCTAGATTTCCTTAACCTAAAACTGTGGTAAGTAACGAACCAAACTGATAAAATAATGTTGCATACTCATCGGGAATGTGTAAGATCCTTAAACAAGGCTTAACGGGGCTTACGGACCTTGCATTGCGAAGCCGGACACTCACCAAAGTCACACACGAGAACCTCTCTCAATTGTTTTCACTCTATCTCTCTCTATTTAGAATCTCTCCCAAATCTCTCCAAGTATGTTAAATCTCTCGTAAATCTCTCTAAGTATGTGAAATCTCTCCCAAATCTCTGTAACTATGTAAAATCTCTCCCAAATCTCTCTAAACTATGAGAAATCTCTCTAAGTATGTGAAATCTCTCCCAAATCTCACTAAGTATGAGAAATCTCTCCCAAATCTCTCTAAGTATGTGAAATCTCTCCCAAATCTCTCTAAGTGTGAGAAATCTCTCTAAGTATGTGAAATCTCTCCCAAATCTCTCTAAGTATGTGAAATATCTCCCAAATCTCTCTAAGTATGTGAAATCTCTCCCAAATCTCTCTAAGTATGTGAAATCTCTCCCAAATATCTCTCAAAAGTTCCTTAAACTTTTTATAGTCTTTCGGGCCATCCCGACCCTTAACCAGGTCAAAAACCGTTTAAAACGGGGTAAAAACGGATAAAAGAGACTTAAGGACTCGAAACCCCTCTTAAGGAGCCGAACCCTCTTAGGAACCGAACTTGTCAGAAGCGAAGGTGGCAGAAGCGAACTTGTCAGAGCCGAACCATATCCCGGACCGAAGGCTCGCATAGACCGAACCCGAAGGTCCTATCGGACCCGAACCTCGCATGGACCTTCGCTTCCTTTGCTTTCGCCTCTCACGCCTGACTTCGCCTTTGGGCCCAACTGCATTAGGACCGAACCTCGGCGTAGGACCGAGAGGTCTCGCAGGAAACATTTTTCCACCCGGTTTTCGACTAGTTTTGCGTTTTAGGCCCGTTTTTAATTGTTTTAACGCGGGATTTTGACCCAAAACTTTATTTTAACATATAAGGCCCTATATTTATTAATTAATCATGTTTTTAGGGATAAACCCTATCCAAGAAGAGTGGGTGAAGTACATGTGGTGGAGTGTTGAATTTCCTTTAGTTAATGACACAAACAACCACCCCCACACCCACTCCATGACCAACCACATTCCACCCGCCATACCTAGTCACATCCTTGTACTTTATCGTCATTTCCATCCATTCTCATGTTCTAGAGCTGGGAAAACTCACCCTCTCTCCTCACTTCACTCATTTTCTCTCATTTCCACCAAAAGATCAAACACATTCATGTTAGATCTTCGAACCTTCAAGGCATCTTCTTAGTGTTCTTGAGTGGAACACTACCTTTCTCCATCATCCATCTACTGAAATCATATAAGGTGATTTCATATCCCTATCTTTTCATGTTTTTCTTATGTTTTAAGGTGGGGGGGGAGGGGGGGGGGGATACAAGTTAAAACACCAAGAACACAACTAAACTCATTTAACAGCCTTCATGTTGAGCAAGGTGTATATCTTTATGTGTATATATGTTTTTGCAAATAGATGACAATTTATCTTAGTATATAGTAATACATTAGAAAACAAATGTATTTTTACCTTCAAAAGTATGGTAATTAATTAGTTGTTATATTCCATGTTGATTCACTTTAGTAAAAGTATATATATACATATTGGTAAAAAAAAGGGTTTTTTACCTTCACAAATACAGTAGTTAACCATAATAAACAAAGTTATAACTATTACATTTAAACGTTTTGATAAACTATAATAGGTATGGTTTATGTTTCCATTAACACAACAAACACATTTCGAAAGGTTTTATTCTCACAGAAAAAGGTTTTACACTAATGCACACTACACGTAAACTTGTTAACTTAAATTGTGAGATATTCTTCTCAGTACTCCTAGAGTATGGGTTAAAATTCCTGGTAGTTATAAGCAAAGTCACTTGTAGGAAGAACGTGATAGTTGTGTATAGATCTATATTGTGTTTAACACCCCACACCCTGCTTCTAGCTACAGTAGGACCTGCAGGTCTACAGGTTACAAGTGTCATATCAGTTTTCGACGCCTGAGAAACGTCGTGGCAGGTTCATTCAGTCATAGTATGGTTAAAGTGACTCACATAGGGAGTTAACAACACATAAAGTTTACAGGTATTTTTATAAATCAAAAGGGGGTTTTATGTCAATTTAAAATCACTTTTTATATCAATAAGTACGGATATTACTGTACACTTTTAGTCTTGGTATTTAAGACTACACATCATTCATTACGAGATTTTTCCTCAAATCAAAAAGGGATTTATGCTGATTTTAAAACCAATTTTATATCTTTAAGTACGGCAATACATGTTTATTCTTGGTCCTGGGATTTAGGACCACATAACTCTTATAAGGAAAATATTGGATTTTTCTTGCTAACACACAACACATTGCAAAGAACGGTTTCCAAACTCTTTATCTAAAAGTTTATGAACTCACTAACATAATTGTTGACACTTTTCAAAACTACTTGTATTCTCAGGAAGTCAACGAAACCAAGTAACCACAAGCTTTTGAGTATGGAACGCTATGGCGTTGAACAACTATTTTTATATCATGTCGTGATCAATCATTGAAATATGTAATACTTGAAACCATGTAATATTTATGATTGGTTGTATTTACTTTGATCACTATTATACTTGTTGTTTTGATACTATACATGAAGTCCTCCACCCCCGGACGTTTCTGCCATCCTTGGTTTGGGGGTGTGACACTCACTAACTTGGTCTGAATGCATTCTATGTTATGAATCAACTTATGTGTATACTTGATATATCACCTGTTGTCATTTATATTTCCTTACATTTTCGCAACTAACTCTCTAATCATCTAACTCATTAACTTATTATTGTTGAGCTTTTAGATCCTTTAAGATTAACTATTCCGTAACTATACTTGTTCTAACGTTTGTTCACGTGTGTCTGAAGTTTTTCTCTCAACACTTAAACTCTAATTTTGTGACAAAATTCTCTCTAACGGGGGGATGATGTGACAACCCGAAATTTCGCATTGTAAAGTCAATCAATTTAATCCAAGGTCCAACTTCTTTCGGCTACCTTTTAGTCATATTAAAGGACTGTTTGAGAGCTTCAAACCTTAGTGTAATGTATGAATGGGTGTTAGAATGTGTTTACTCGAGGTTGGGGAGATTGACTCGGTCCGGAAAACCTTCATAAGGCGTGTATGGCCGTACACATGGTCTACGGCCATACACCATCCTCTACATATATATGGTGCTCATTTTCTTCACATTTCCCCTCCTCCTAACCATGATCATTCTCATTCTCTCTTAACTATCATCGGCCGTGAACACCTTCATGATCTTGAAATACCGCTAGATCCAAGCCTTGATTCTCCATATTTTGGCATCACCTTCATGATCTTGAAGGGTGTACGTGATGGGTTTTGGCCATAAGAACATCCTATGTGTTCATGCAAACCCTAATGCTTGGATCTAGGTTTCTCTATTGTACATGCAATGTATCCAAGACTTACAATCTTATATCTAACATATTATAAACTACAATTAGGATTTAAAGAATTACCTTTGATTTTTATATAGCAATAACAATCATAAATCCTCCTTGTAATGACTTTAGAAACCTTAGAGTCACAATTGTCACTCCTCTAATGGCTCACAAACACCAAGAGCAAGAGGATGAAGAATAAGGAGAGGGGAGGCTGCCCAAAACGTCCAGAAACCCTAGTGGAACTCTTAGCCACGTTTTTGGGGCTTAAGGGTACTATATGTACATGTAGGCTATTAGGGTTTTCTACTAGGAAACCCTAATCTGACTACTTAAGCACTAAACAGCCATGGACCCTTTAAGAATATCCCTTGGATGATTTCTAATGGGTTTCCCCATAGAATTCGTCCATCCTATTATTCCAAGGTGATCCATAGCCCAAATGGAATTATCTTTTAATTACAGTTCCGGTCCCTTAAGTTTAATTAATCTCTTGTAGCCACAAAATTAATTATCAATTAATTATTGACTAATATTAATTAAACAATATGATTTCTCCATTAATATATTATTCTCATAATATCATAATTAATCCTCTCTCTCCATAATTCATCCAATCAAGTTGCTTTGGTGAAGGCAACCCAAAAGGACCATACACCATCGGGTCAAGCACATACCAAAATAGTTATGGACTTAGACACTAATCCAATAGTCTCCCACTCGGATAAGTCTAATAACTATTCTGCATATGACTTCAGATCCTGATCTGCAATCGTAGCTTTCAAAAACCGCTATCAACTATGATCCTATCAGAAGCGTGTCCTTTAGATAAGGGATCATATATTCCTCCATTCTAGATATCGTATAGATATGAGACATCGATCACAATCATTCTCTCTATACTGTTTCCTGATTTCCAATTTATGACGACTGACAACAGACTACAATTGAACACATCAAATTAGTCCCAGCTTGGCCAAGCGCTTAGGTGCCATCACTAAATCATCGAGGGGCCCAAAGATATCGCTTTTATCCTACTTTGGATAAAAGGAACGTATAAACTTTGATTCAATGCATGCTTGCACTCACTTACCGTATCACACACAACAATATGTTTTATAACACCAAGTTACTGGTGTGTTTACATATTATCAATGTGTAACCGACTCGCAAGATACAACTCACACATCTCGGTTTCAAGAATATAAGATGTTATCGACTCACCAATCACTCGTGATACAATTCATGAAGTGATCCAAGTGAGTGTGGGTTTAATCTAATGCTCAAATCATATTCATAAGCACTCATGAACGTTGCAACAACCATTTGCTTATGTCTAATACACTTTAGACAATCCACACACCAATTCACGACAGTCTTCATTCATACCTACTTCTAACATATGAACGACTGTGGTCCATTCGAATAATTTGATTATTCTGAAATAATTAATTCAGGAAGTCAAAACATGCAAAGTGAAACACAAGAACAATACTAATTCCATATTGATTACTCATTATTTGTTGTTTCGGGTAATCAACTTCTTACTTGAATCATTACTACACTTGTCCCATGCTCTTAGCATGCACACAATATTTACCTACGGTCCTTACTTTGTGAAATAGATCAAATGAACACATTTCCAATCATACTCATTTCACAACTCCCAATCCTTATCACAAGTGTAAGAATATCAAATTCTTGCCACTCATAGAATATGCTAGATTCCAACATTTTATGCAATGATCCTTTCATAATCTCATAGCGCAAAATCATCAACACTTGGCCAATCTCTATCCGAAACAATTCTATAGATATGATTTCTCTCACTCAAAGTACATTCCTTTGAACGTCCTTCTTGCATAAAAGTTTCTAATCTAGACATAGATTCTCAATATCCAACTCCCAATATTGAAACATTTCCATACTTGCCATATGACAATTCATTATTAATAGAACCTTATCTATTCATAATAATGTCGATATGTCCATCCAATACCATACATCCAACTACTCACAAGCGACCAATCCTCAACGAGCTTTGGATCGTCCTTTGATAGTTTTTTAATTATCTTACTCAAAAGCGATTCTTGTCCTTTTTTCCTCTAAATGCGCTATACATTCGGAAAATTTTAGAATGGTCAAATATTATAGCACTTGCAATCGATCCTTACCAGAAGCGTATGGGACATGATGCATAATGTCTTACATAAAGATCTGATACTTTATCAATCTTCTTCCATAATATTTAATGTGTCACGTTCTCACAATTCAAACTATAAAAAGAGGGATGCCTTAATCATAATCAAAATTTTGAGAATGCACTATGTATCCTTCACAAATTTATTAACATTCCACAACCTAAGCCTTTAGATTTGAAATGAAGCATAATATTCTCTCCCTTAATTATAGCAAAACAACTATTCAACCCTTACGACTTTGCAAAGTATAACTCTTGTTTTCTATAATTAATATTGCTAACTGGCAATACTTGCCTTAATAATCATACAAGCATAACATTTATGCTCCCACTATCTTAATGATTATTATCATATAAGCATAACACTTATGCTCCCACTAGCTTTGACATGTCTTCAGAAAACAGCTTAACTTTCAGATAAACAATACCTATTGAATTTCTTAAGTTCATATTTCTAATACCTAATGCTTTGATAATCTTTTATCTAAGCTTCGTAGTCTTATACACCTTTTCTTTAGATAGCTCATATGTGTGTCTAAACAATTCAGACTAATTGCCAAATCTCACAATTCGAATCATGGAAAGGGATACCGTAACCATAATCGAATTCGAGAAAACAATTTCACAATCACTATCTTCTTAAAATCTCTCTTAGTGAAAGCATTTCCTCACAATCATTTTCATGAAGGAGGGAATCTTATGACACTTAGATTTTAATGGTGTATGTGTTCCTATCCATGCGAATTTGTCAAAACCAAAGTTTGCGACAAATCCAAACTCATATGGACCGAACCGTCTCAATATTGATTTCTTGCCTTAAGACGAGTGCCCACCATGTCTTCCAAGTAGTTAAGCAGCTCACCCTTTCCTATCAATGTACTTCTCATTGATCAAGGTGCTTGCCTATTATGCGTTCAAATGAGAACTCATAGAACACACATGCATAATTAATTCGATTGGAACGGCAGAGAAACAAGATAGTGTCAACACGATAGGTTGTGAACCTCAAGTCGTGTGATAGTGATGATCGATAAGGTTTATTCTTGATTTTTCTTGAAACCTTTCAAGACCATTGAGACACCCACTGACTCCTTGACATATAAGATTCTCTTGTCAATAAACATTTCTTGACAAACAAATATTCAAGAGTTAATGTAGCTTTTAAAAACACTTCACAAAAGTGGTCTTAGTTGGTCTTTGTCTTATCCAAGACATCACAACTTTCCAATTTCAAATGTGCAGTAATAAGAAAACCTTTTTTCAATTTCCATATTTTATGAATGTTATAAACCTTCTTAAGACTTGTCGCTCAATGTCACAATCTTAACTCTAAGACTTGTTTTGGAACGAAGTATGATGGATTTCTTGATTTAACCATTTCTTCAATTCTTGATTCCTCTTCTCAGACATACAATTGTATTAAGACTCACTTAGAGGCTCAATTGAGATATGGTTCTTAATCATTAAGACCTATTAAAAAACATAATAAACGGTACTCTCCCTTCTTCTTAGAATAGAGAAACTTCTATTTTTCTACCTAATTGGTTCTTCTTATCCGTTCTGCTATTGATTAAAACTCTTTCAATCAACTCAGAATTACAATTAATCTTATAAGTATAATAATATTATTAAACCTTTATTGAATCACGACGAATATCTTTGTCACTCTTGTGGTGGACTTGATCAACACACAACTTTGTGTACTTGATCTCCTGGTCCTTCACTTGACACTTTGTCAACGAGTTAGTCTAATTTCCAAATATGAAATTTCACATTCATCATGCAACCAAGTTGCATGATTCCAAGTTTATGTCCAATTGAAACTTGGGTGATGAGAAACTTTCCATATTTGGTAAATTCTTGACCTTTCCACAAATAACATAATTAAGAATCAAATCCATTATTGCTAATAATAGAAACTTACAAACATCAATTTTTCATACACGCCATTTCAAGGATAAACAAATAATATAAAATCAAAATTTATTTTATTGCGGAAAAATTTGTCCTTACAATGCAATTCAATGAAAAACTATGTTAATACATATTTCTTAGCAATCTATTCTAACTCTAAGTAGTAGCTCAAGAATCCAATCTTCAAGTAATGCGATCGAAATCCATTTCTTCACGATTAGATTCCGCTCACTTCTTCCCTTAAGCTTCCTTTCTTTTCTTCGATCCTACAAAAACATCAATTGTAATCTTATCACATCATGTATTAAGAATCTAGAATAGGAACTTAAAAGAGTTAGTTAATGAATTTTTCAAAAACTAGGGCCACACGTTTTGACTCTCCCATCTCTTAGATCTCATAGGTAAATAGGGTTGCTTCGTCTCCAATGCCCTTCTCTTGACAATAAAAGCAAATTGACTCTTTTGGAATAGCACATGGAACTACTTCAGACTTTGCCTTTCTCTTACGATTAAACTTTTCAATCATGGCATGCCTTTCGTTCCCATTGCCTATATCCATAGAGGTCTGGAATGCAGATTCACCGATCAACTTTGCATTTCCAGTGCGCCAAACCATTGCTGATTCAACAACAATAAGCATGTAGGTGAGATCTATAAGGGTCACGTCGTGGTTCATCATATAGTACTCTCATACGAACTCACTATATGAATCAGGAAGTGACTGAAGAACCCAGTCAACAGCCAGCTCCTCACAGACAACGGATCCTAACATTCTTAACCTATCAATGTGCGACTTCATCTCAAGGACGTGTGTACATACTGACTTTCCTTCTTTATGTTTACTTGCCAAAAGGGCTTGAGTGAGTTTGAACTTTTCAAGCCTTCGAACTTGTGGGTTAGGGAGAATTATTGGAGGAGGTGGAGGAAGTGAAGTATGATCTCTTGTTCCTCGATCGAATCGACATCTACAAATCAGGAGAAAATGAATTTATGTTAGTTGATTGATTAATTCCTTAATAAATCACCCAAATGAGATACTAAGGCTAGGACCTAACACAATATTCCACAACTTGGGAGAGGGATGCCGTAACCCAAATTGCAGAACATTTGAAGGTAAATGAATGACGATTCACTAATTTTCCACCATGAAAAATGAAAAGCAGATTAAGTTTTAAATGTTTTGAAATCTACAAGATCCTTTGAGATTCATTGAACTTTTCAACGACATGTTTAAATCTCGATATGCCCCTCGATTTGTGACTGACCGAGGATCACAAAACAGGGTGTGAATAACCATGCAAACTTACATGGTGTCCCCACATGTTACAGTCACCTATTCGGTATGCCGGTTAACCACACACGCTCCACCAAACTATGACAAACATTGAGTCACCCTTTGCTACCTTTGCTTAAAACCATTTAGTGTGTCGGTTAACCACACACGCTCCACTAACGTCTTCGCAAGGGCACAAAGTGTAATTTCATGGAATTGCATCAATTCACTTTTGCCTAAAGTAACTAATATTGGGAATTTGTAAAAGCATTGAGTTACTTTAGTACTTCATTATACTAATAATGGAAGGTTTCTGTCCTATCCTACCTGTTCGGCTAACGACCCTCCACTAGTCAAGAGTGTGGTGGGTAAGAGTGGATACCCATTCAATCGCCATTTGATAGGCAATTTTCTTAAACACCCCTTATAGACCAGCTTCATGAATGAGGCCTACTAACGGTAAGACTGACTTTTACTCATACATATATATAATATTAGACTTTTAATGTTATATATAGTATATGGTGTATTTTACACTTTCAAAACACTGTGTGTTCTAATTTAATAAATTATACTTTTAATTTAATTAAATGTAAACCAAAACTTTATGGGTTTATTAAGTCTCTTTTAATTATACACCATAATTAATTAATAAAACCATAAGGGTGTGATTTGAACTTTTCAAAAACAATACTAGGGTTTCAGAATTTTAACATTTCTAAATTAAACTTTTAATCAACTTTTAAATTCCAAAACTTGAGGGAAAGTTTTGAAACATTTCAAAACATTAGGGTTTCAACTATTTAAATTTCAAAACAAAACCTTTATGTTCAAATTTAAACCATAAAACTTACATGGGCACAATAGAAATTTTTTCACAACACAAGGATCAAATAACAAATAATAGAAATTAAATAATTAATTTTTCATTATCTATATTTGCCCTAATTTCAATTTCTTGCAAGATAAATTACCCAATTAATACAAATAATCAATCTTTAATCATATAAGGAAGATATTATCTAATCAATTGGCAATTATCTTGTGTTTTGGCAAGGATAATCTTTTAGAAACATTAAAAATTGTATTTTATAAGTTAAAAACGAATATGGTAATTATCCTTAAGCAAAACAACAATAAAATCCGAAATATCCTCTGTCTGACGCTCCGACTCGCCGAGTCAGTTTGAACAGAAGGCCAGAATTCGATTTTCAGTTAATAATTCAACATAGCATCACATACAACAGTAGCCAATCAAGTCTCTGATACCACTGATGGGTTTTGGCCATAAGAACAACCTATATGCTCATGCAAACCCTAATGCTTAGATCTAGGTTTCTCTATTGTACATGCAATGTATCCAAGACTTACAATCTTAGATCTAACATATTATAAACTGAAATAAGGGTTTAGAGAGTTACATTTGATTGTTATATAGCAATGACAATCACAAATCCTCCTTGTAATGACTTTAGAAAGCTTAGAGTCACAATTGTCACTCCTCTAATGGCTCACAAACACCAAGAGAAAAAGGATGAAGAATAAGGAGAGGGGAGGCTGCCCAAAACGTCCAGAAACCCTAGTGGAACTCGTAGCCACGTTTTTGGGGCTTAAGGGTACTATATATACATGTAGGCTATTAGGGTTTTCTACTAGGAAACCCTAATCTGAATGCTTAAGCACTAAACAGCCATGGACCCTTTAAGAATATCCCTTGGATGATTTCTAATGGGTTTCCCCATAGAATTCGTCCATCCTATTATTCCAAGGTGATCCATAGCCTTAATGTAATTATCTTATAATTACAGTTCCAGTCCCTTAAGTTTAATTAATCTCTTTTAGCCAGAAAATTAATTATCAATTAATTCTTGAATAATATTAATTAAACAATATGATTTTTCATTTAATATATTATTCTCATAATATCATAATTAATCCTCTCTCTCCATAATTCATCCTATCAAGTTGCTTTGGTGAAGCCAACCCAAAAGGACCATGCACCATCGGGTCAAGCACATACCAAAATATATATGGACTTAGACACTAATCCAACATTATGGTCGTAAACCCTTCATAGGTTCATTGGCAATACACACCCTAAAAAGGGTCCAAATTGTAACACCCAATCTCAGGTAGGCATTTAAATTCAAGTCAAATTTTATATTTTACTCAAGGACTCGGCGAGTTGGGGGCTCAACTCGTCGAGTAGGACCGACTCCGGATTAGGGGAATTAGTGACCTACTCGGCAAGTCAGAAGTCATACTCGGCGAGTAGGAGCTGTCTGGGTGAAACCCTAAATTGGAGGGTTTGCACCCTATTTATACATCTTATGACGCTTCCACCCCAGCCTCCATCACCTCCAGAGCATTACACCCGAAACGCTAATCCTCCATAAGTGATCTTGAGCTTTCTTGCCTTATTTGAGTGTTCCTTGGTGTGTTTGGAAGCTAGAGCAAGAAGTGGAAGATTGAAGACCCAAGGGGGAAGGAATAGATCCAGGATCAACATCATTTTCTCCTCATTTTCTAGTAATCAAGATTCATACTTGACTTGAAGTTTATTAGATCTCCTTGTGGTCATTTATTTGGATTTTTGGGCCCAAGTAGCTTGATCTTTGGGATTTGGACGTCCCAAGTCAATATATCTTTAGATCTGAAACCTTGGAGGGTCCTCATGGCATCAAGGTGCCATCTTTATGGCCATGAGAACCCCATGTATGAAGTAAACCCCATTTTTGGACATTAGAGCTTAAAAATCCCATGCATGTACGTAAAGTTCATGACTTTATGTGTTTTATCGACTTAAGGAGCCCAGATCTACCTGTTGGATGAGAGTTGTACATCAGAAACCGAGTTTTGGACATGGACAACAGTCGACTCGGCGAGTCGTTCTTGGGGCTCGGCAAGTCAGGGGTTTGGGTTTCCAACCTTATATGATTCTAGGGAATCTAGTTTAGTCTAGAAAGGATTTAGATGAGTCTAGAGGAAGGAATCAGTGAAATGGACATAACTATTGACCTGGAAGCCATGGGACTCGGCAAGTGTATGAACGCACTCGGCGAGTCCAAAGCCATCTCCCAACCCATGAAGATGGACTCAACGAGTTGTTCATACAACTTGACGAGTCACATACTAGACACAATCAAATGACGAACATAAACTCGACGAGTTCAAGGAGGCACTCGGCGAGTGAGTTGAAGATTGTCTGGATGATATGATTTAAGGAGAACTCATCGAGTTCTTGCTAGACTCGATGATTTGAGTCAGTTTGAGAGACAAATGAAGGGGCAGGGACTCGGCCAGTTGGCGGGCCAACTCGGCGAAACAATTCTATTGGAAGTTGACTCTGAGCAGGATTTTGACTTTGGCCAGGGGTAAAATAGTCATTTTACCCTAAGATTAGTATCAGTTTTTGACAAAGTGTCCTTATGGAATTTATAGTCGGAGAGTTACCGGTGCAGCAGACAGAGACTCCTCATCGAGAGTTGCAGCAGTCAGTTACACGAGGTGAGCTGCCTTCCAGTAGGAACAAGTCTAAGGCACCAAGGCCGACCCGTTTAAGTAGTAGAGTATGTCGGGGGTAAGCCTGATGTTGGGGATACCCCGATGTAGTTTATATGTTTCCGGACTTCGGTCCGATGCCGGGGCAGTCTCGAGAAGTAGTTATGTATCCATGATGTCTTTGTGATTCATGCATGTTAATGCATTATGTGTTATATGTTCCGAACTCTGGTCAGATGTTGGGGTGAGCCCGATGCCGGACAGGAGTCCGATGCAGGGTAAGACGATGCCGAGATTCGTCCCGTTGCAGTTGGGAAGAGTCCCAAAGTTATGTTATTTGTTATATGTGCTTTGTATGGTATGTGGTAGTTTGGGGGAGCTCACTAAGCTTTGTGATTATAGTTTCAGTTTTGGTTTCAGGTACTTCAGCTAGTAAAGGGAAGGGCTCGAGCTGATGGCATGGCACACACACACCACAGTTGATTAGCTTGGGAGTTTATTCTGATATTTGTTATGAGACCGTATATGTTATCAGATTTTTTAAGTTTTCAAGATATATGTTTTATGGTTTACACTATGGAAATGATATTTATGTTTGATAAATTATTTTGAAAACGAATTTTTTGGCTTGTATTTTTGCAATGTTTCAAGTTGGTATCAGAGCCTAGGTTTGAGGAATTCGGGAGCATTTTGGGTGTGCCTGAACTCAAACTAAGGAAGTGGTATAAAGTTTTCAAAAGAAAAGAGTTTTAGAAAAGTGAAGAATTTTTAGAAAGAAAAGAACTGTGAAAAGAGAAAAACGGTGTGGTGCATGCAATCAGCCGAGCTCAAGTAAGTACTCCCAAATTACCCATACAACTTTGTGCTATGATATGATTATCAGCTTTATTAGAACAACATGCTAGATTAAGACTAAGGATTTAGGAAGGATACCTTGTGTGCCTGTTATATATGTTTCAGCTTTACGAGAACTGCATGCTAAGTACATAAATGACAGTATGATAGTCAGACTAGTATATGCTTGATTATGTGTACTCGATGCTCGAATGTTGCTTGCTTTGTGGTTTTAGGAGTCTTAATTATCTTTTACTAACTAGTAAATGAATTTGTTACGTTACATATTGCAAGGATTAAATAATTTCAGAGGGTTAGGTCTAGCTCTATTTCGCAGCTCTTGTTTGAGTCCAACCGTTGTAGGGTAGGATCTCTCATTCGAAGAATTATCTAGTCTGAGTAATATGTAATAGTAATCGCGAGCTAGTTAGGGGAAGAAAGTGGGAACTTCTTGTGCAGCTAATGGCGGACAGTGAGTTGGAGATTACCGTAGGGCAAGCTTAGGATGAGAGTAGCAGTAGAAGGGACATGGTGGAGTCAAGGCAGTTCTTGAGGAAAGTACATATAGATGTGGAAGGTAGTATGGGCCCGTACTACTGAAAGTAGAGGATCCATACTCGAATCAAGGAAGGCTGAGTCGAGACCATGGAACTTGTGATATATGTGATCCTTCAAGTTATAGTACTATTCTGATGTTTGCCATTATGTGTTTTCAGAATCGTGGTTTTACGCCCGAGACTAGTAGTCATCTGTTCAGGTGCGTGGGAGGGATCAGGTTCAGGCTCTAGAGATGAGCACTTGGATGAGCAGACCATGGAGTTTATCTCCTCATAGATCACGCGTAGCATACTTGAGCAGACTCCTGTGATATTCAGTTTGATCAAGGAGGGTATCCTGGAGCTTATGGATAAGAGGTTGGTTGTGTTTTGTACTGAGGTGGTGAATATGATGGGGTCATGCACGCTCACATTCAGAGTGTTCAGACCATATGGAGCTCCTGATTATGAGGGGGCTCGAGACCCCATTGCTAGTACCCGATGGTTGGCAGATGTCGCCAATGCATTCCGCACCAGCAGATGTCCCGAGGGGTACAAGGTTAGGCTCACGTCCTGTCTTCTGAATGGTCGGGCACGTGATTGGTGGGAGGAGGTTGGGAGAGAAATTGGAGATGAAACTTTGATGGATGCTATGACCTAGAGTGATTTTACAAGAAGGTTCAGAGCCAAGTTCGCACATGATATTGAGGTGCAACAGCTTGCCAGGGTGTTCCAGGATCCCTAGTAGTTGACAGAGACTGTGGCGAAGATTACCGCCATGTTTAGGGAGAGGGCCCTCCTTGTTCCGCAGTATGCGCCAGTCGAGGAGATGAAGAAGGCCCGATATCATAAGATGCTGCGGAGTGACATCCGCCAGTTTTTGAGTCGGTCCAGCTGCAAGACGTTGGAAGATATGATAACGAGGGCTCGAGAGAGGGTGTTGGATTTAGAGATGGAGAGGAAGAGGAAGCCAGAGGGAGTTCAGACGAGAGTTCAGGCATGAAGCCCAAGGTATTAAGATCACAGATCTTGGAGTCACCAGGGCCACGGTCGTTGTGGAAAGTGTGGCAGGATGCACGAGGGAGAATGCAAGGCAGGGAGTTCAGACTGCTATAAGTGCGGCCGTACTGGACACATGAGCTAAGATTGCATAGCTACTACCACCACCACACCAGCATCAAATATGATTTGCTTTCAGTTCAATTAGAGGGGACACAAGCGATCCTAGTGCTCGAGGTTAGCAGCAGTAGGGAAAGTGGTAGCACCTTCTCCTGTCACCTCGAGGATTACAGACAACCGTCAGGGCCCAGCTGAGGCACTGACGGTGCGGAACAAGGCACTTTTCAGCTTATTGTAGAGGAGGCACGATCAGCTCCTGACGTCGTGATGTGTATGTATTTTTCTTCTTACCTCTGTATTTGATTTTGTATATGTCTCATGGTTGTGTTGTTTATAGGATCGTTCTTAGTGAATGGAATTGCAGCTATGGTATTGTTTAATTCGGGTGCTATCCGATATTTTGTATCGCTCGCTCTTAGCAAGTGGTTTAGCAGAGATTCGGGGGAGCTGGATTGTCCACTTGACGTCGAGATAGCGGATGACATGACCGTCAGGGTCACGAGAGGTCATAGAGGTTGTACGCTTCGATTATTTGATGAGCGGTTGCCAGTGGCCCTGGTTCCTATTCCCCAGCATGGGGTACAAGATCATAGTAGGTATGGATTGGTTGAGTCCCAACGGGGTAGTGATAGATAGCAAACAACAGTTGGTTAAAGTTTGCACTCCCAGTGGGGGAGAGTTAGTGATACAGGGCAAGAGGCCATAGTGCAGACTAGTATTCTGCTCTGCAGCGAGAGCGAGACGTCACATTCAGCAGGGTTATGCAGGATATGTCGCGTATGTCATGGATACCCGGGATAAGGGTAAGGCGATAGTCGATGATGTACTAGTGGTACGAGAGTAACCAAATGTATTTCCAGAGGATTTGCCTGGGATACCTCCGGAGAGACAGGTTGAGATCCGGATTGACCTGATTCCTGGTGCGGCTCCGGTAGCCAAGGCTCCATATCGGTTGGCTCCTCCCGAGCTGCGGGAGTTGTCTACCTAGCTGTATGAGCTGCTAGACAAGGGTTTTATAAGGCCGAGCAGTTTGTCATGGGGATTGTAATAGCCCGGATTCCCAGGTATTATTCATTCTTATATTTTTTTGCGATTTGTGAGGAGACTCGGCGAGTTGGTGCCCAAACTCGCTGAGTATGATTGCGGCTATGGGCACGGGTTTGCGCCTGGATTCGGCGAGTCCAAAAGTGGACTCAGAGAGTCCACGCTGTTCAATGAAACCCTAATTCCCCGGGTTTGGAGCCTATTTAAGGGCACTTATAGCCTCCCATTGCGGCTAACAGTCCCTTGAGAGAACCCTAGGAGAGATAATTCGTTTTGGGAGAGTGGAAGTCACATTTGGGCCTTTGTATTCCTTGTTTAGCAAGAAGAAGGTGGAAAGAGCAAGGAGGAGGTGAGATTCCAGCAGATCCAGAGTCCAGAGGCTACATTTTGAGGTAATAGTTCGAACCTCCTTCAGTTTTAGGGTTGATCTTTAGAGTTAGGGTTTTCTAACCCCTTTGGAGAGTGATTATGTGAAGCAAATGGTCCCTTTTCGAGTTTGTGCTTTGGATCTGGACTCAAAGAGGTCCAGAGACCTTAACCCTTGGAGCTTTTTGGGTTATTATGGAGTTATTGGACCTAGGTGGTCATTTTTGGGACCAAATCTCCTTTTGATGCCTTGTAGGGGTTATAGAAGCATCAAGTTTCGAACTTTACGTGACATTCATGCTTGGGAAGGCCAGATCTATGGTATGGGAAAGCAAATCTGACCTCAGAAGGTCAATATAGTTTGTGCATGGCATGAACTCGCCGAGTTGTTCTTGAGACTCGGCGAGTTGAGTCGTGGTTGCCCCGCGATTCATGCCAGGTGGAACTCGTCGAGTTAGTGAAGTACTCGACGTGTCAACAGAGGATCCGAGAGAGTCAGTGAACGCGTATACACTCGACGAGTCGCTTTGGTGCACTCGCCGAGTCCGATCAAAGTTGACCGTTGACCATTGACCAGAGTTGACCAGTGTTGACTTGATAGGGTTAGCCAACCTTAGTTGTAAAAGTGTTAATTAGAGATATATTGTATTATAAGAGGATTATAGCTCGGGGGATCGAGCACGAGTGATTTCAGGGATTTGCGATTTATCGAGATACACGAGGTGAGTCTTCTCACTATACTTTACCTTGAGTAGGTAACTAGAGTCATGTGATACAGTGTTTGTATGCTATATATGTGTTATGTGTTGCACTGCATTATTCTATGTGATTTATGCTGTGCTTGTTTACAGAGTTAGAACCTGAGGGTTCACAGAGTTTGGGTGCACGGACCCACAGAGTTATAGCCTCGAGTGGCTAATATGTGTTATATGTGGTATTTTGGGGAACTCACTAAGCTTTGTGCTTACAGTGTTTGGTGTTATTGGTTTCAGGTACTAGTGATGACCGTGGGAAGGCGTCAGCTTGATCAGTACACACACACGGGATTTTATGTTATGAGATCTTGGGAGTTTTGTGTGGCATGGATTGAATTTCAAACATTGGTGTTTTTACGAATATTAAATGAATTATGTTTTTATAAAATGCGAAAAATTGTTTTGAAATTACGGTTTTACAGGGATCCCCGATCCTGTTTGTGAAGAAGAAGGATGGGTCACACCGTATGTGCATAGATTACCAGGAGTTGAATAAGGTAACGGTGAAGAACCGTTACCCACTGCCGAGGATAGATAATATGTTTGACCAGCTTCAGGGAGCATCTTTGTTTTCCAAGATTGGTTTACGGTCCGGATATCACTAGATGCGGTTCAGAGATGATGATATGCAGAAGACCTCTTTTAGGACCCGCTATGGTCATTATGAGTTTATGGTGATGCCATTTGGTCTCACCAATGCTCCATCCGCATTCATGGATCTCATGAATCGTGTGTGTAGACTAATGTTGGATCGCTCTGTAATAGTATTCATTGATAACATCTTGGTTTATTCCAAGACTAAGGAGAAGCACGAGGAACACCTGAGAGAGGTGCTGGAGACCTTGAGGAGGGAGAGACTTTTCGCAAAGTTCTCCAAGTGCGAGTTCTGGTTGCGCGAGGTGCAATTTCTCGGGCACCTTGTCAACTAAAAGGGTATATTAGTAGATCCGGTCAAGATAGAGGCTGTGATGCACTGGGAGGTACCGAGGTCTCCAACTGAGATTCGGAGCTTCCTGGGATTGGAAGGGTATTATTGGAGATTTATCTAGGAATTCTCCAACATAGCAGTTCCGCTTACCCAAATGACCAAGAAGTTGGTGGTGTTTTGCTGGGGTTCTGAGCAGCAGTCAGCCTTTGAGACGCTCAAGCAGTGACTGTGGGAGGCGCCGATTCTCACCCTACCAGAGGGAATGGATGACTTTGTAGTCTACTGTGATGCTTCGATCACAGGTATGGGAGCAATGTTAATGCAGCAGGGGCATGTGATAGCTTATGCCTCGAGATAGTTGAAACCTCACGAAGCTAAACACTCGACGCTTGATTTAGAGTTGGGGGCAGTAGTGTTCACCCTCAAGATTTGGCGGCATTACCTCTATGGGGTCCGATGTACTATCTACACGGACCACAAGAATCTAAGGTACCTCATGGACCAGCCGGGCTTAAACATGAGGCAGCGTCGGTGGTTAGATGTGGTAAAGGACTACGATTGTGAGATCCTTTACCATTCGGGCAAGGCCAACGTAGTGGCCGATGCCTTGAGCCACAAGGCGGTAGCGGCTCCGATCCAGGATATATGCCTGAGGATGACAGTGATTAATCCACTGTTGGAGTAGATTAGAGAGGCACAGGTTGAGGGCCTAAAGGAGGAGCGCCAAAAGAGCGAAAGGATAGTGGGGTGAGTGGCTTCGTTGGATTACGACAGCCGAGGATTGTTAACCCTGCATGGGAGGGTCTGGGTACCGTACTGGGGTGGAGTACGGCAAGTGCTGATGGATGAGGCCCAGAAGTCTCAGTTCTCCATCCATCCAGGGGCGACGAAGTCTCAGTTCTTCATGAAGCGGGACGTTGCTTGGTATGTGGAGAGATGCCTGACCTGCAGGAAGGTCAAGCCAAAGCACCAGAGGCCTCACAGTAAGATGCAGCCATTAGACATTCCTGTGTGGAAATGGAAATATATCACTATGGATTTTATTACTAAGCTTTTTGAGACCACACATAGGGTTGATTCGATATGGGTCATTGTGGATCGATTGACCAAGAGCACCCATTTTATACCGATCCAGGATAGCATCTCGGCCGAGAAGTTGGCCGAGATTTATGTGCAAAAGGTAGTGGCACGTTATGGAGTGCCTGTCTCGATGGTGTCAAAACGAGACGTCCGATTCACTTCTAGGTTTTGGAAGCGGTTTCACGACGAGATGGGTACTCACCTCCATTTTAGCAACGCTTTCCACACTCAGACGAAAAGGCAAAGCGAGAGGACGATTCAGACTCTTGAGGACACGCTTCAGGCATGTGTGCTGGATTTCGGAGGTAGTTGGGATACGTATCTTCCGTTAGCGGAATTTTCGTATAACCACAGCTATCACTCCAGTATAGACCGACCTCCCTTCGAGATACTCTACGGGAGGAAGGGAAGGAGCCTAATTTGTTGGGGTGAGGTCTGTCAGAAAGTCATGGGGAGTACGGAGGTAGTACTGAAGACCACGGAGCGGATTCAGCTAGTTCGGAGCAAGCTCCAGACTGCTCAAAGCCGACAAAAGAGTTACACCGATAAGCGGCGTTCGGGCTTCGAGTTTCAGGTGGTTGACATGGTCCTCCTGAAAGTGTTACTCAGGAAGGGTGTTATCAGGTTTCGGAAACGAGGCAAGATGGGCCCAAGGTTTATTGGTCCATTTAGAGTTTTGTGCCAGGTGGGTTGGGTTGAGAATTTTTTAGACCTTCCATTAGGTCCCAACAAGATCCACAGCACGTTCCATGTTTCTCAGTTTCCGAAGTGCTTCGTGGATGCTTTAGTAGTGATACCTCTTAAGGACATCCAGGTTGACGATAGCCTAAACAACATCGAGAGACCCGTTGCTATTCTAGATCGTAGGACGAAGGAGCTGAGGAACAAGAGGGTAGAGTTAGGGAAGTTGTAGTGGTGGAACCGAAAGGGTTCGGAGTAGACGTGGGAGCCCGAGGAGGAAATGAGGGAACACTACCCAGAGTTGTTTCCAAAGTCAGCAGACTTCAAGGACAAAGTTTAACACAAGTGGGGGAGAATTGTAACACCCGGTCTCAGGTATGCATTTAAATTGAAGTCAAATTCCATATTTTACTCTTGGACTCGACGAGTTGGGGGCTCAACTCGTCGAGTAGGACCGACTGCGGATCAGGGGAATTAGTGACCTACTCGGCAAGTCGGAAGTCAGACTCGTTGAGTAGGAGATGTTTGGGTCAAAACCTTAAATTGGAAGGTTTGCACCCTATTTAAACATCTTATGAGGCTCCATCAGCTCCTAAACACTACACCTGAATCCCTAATCCTCCATAAGTGAGCATGAGCTTTCTTGGTTATTTTAATCTTCCTTGGTGTGTTTTGAAGCTAGAGAAAGAAGTGGAAGATAAAAGACCCAAGGGGGAAGGAATAGATCCAAGATCAACAATATTTTCTCCTCACTTTCTGTTAATCAAGCTTCATAATTGACTTGTAGTTTCTTAGATCTCCTTGTGGTCATTTCTTTGGAGTTTTGGGCCCAAGTAGCATGATCTTTGGGACTTTGACGTCCCAAGTCAATATATCTTCAAATCTGAACCCCCCCCCCCAGGGTCCTCATGGCATAAAGGTGGCATCTTTATGGCCCTGAGAACCCCATGTATGAAATAAACCCCATTTTTGGCCCTTTGAGCTTAAAAATCCCATGCATGTACATAAATTTCATGACTTTATGTGTTATATTGACTTAAGGAGCCCAGATCTACCTGTTGGATGAGAGTTGTACATCAGAAACCGAGTTTTGGACATGGACCTTAGTCAATTCGGCAAGTCATTCTTGGGGCTCGGCGAGTCGGGGGTTTGGGCTTCCAACCTTCTATGATTCGAGGGAATCCAGTTTAGTCTAGAAGGGATTTAGCTAAGTCCAGAGGAAGGACTCGATGAAATGGACATAACTATGGACCTGGATGCCACGGGACTCAGTGAGTATATGAATGCACTCGGTGAGTCCAAGGCCATCTCCCAACCCATGAAGATGGACTCGACGAGTTGTTCATACAACCCGGCGAGTCACAGACTAGACACAATCATATGACGAAGATAAACTCGGCGAGTTCAAGGAGGAACTCAATGAGTGAGTTGAATATTGTCCCCATGATATGATATAAGGAGAACTTGTCAAGCTCTTGCTAGACTCGATGAGTTCAGTTGGTTTTAGAGACAGAAGAGTGGGCAGGGACTCGGCCAGTGGCGGGCCAACTCGGCGAGATGAGTCAATTGGAGGTTGACTTTGATTAGGATTTTGACTTTGTCCAGGGGTAAAATAGTCATTTTACCCTAAGATCAGTATCGGTTTTTGACTAAGTGTCTTTATGGAATTTATAGTCGGAGAGTTGCCGGGGCAGCAAACAGAGACTCGTCACTGAGAGTTGCAGCAGTCAGTTACACGAGGTGAGTTTCCTTCTAGTAGGAATCGGTCTAAGGCACCAAGGCCAGCCCATTTAAGTAGTATAGTATGCAGGGGTAAGCCCGATGCAGTTTATATGTTTCCGGACATCGGTCCGATACCGGGGCGGTCCCGAGAAGTAGTTATGTATTCTTGATGTCTTTGTGATTCATGCATGTTTATGTGTTATGTGTTATATGCTCTGGACTCTGGTCCGATGTCAGGGTAAGCCCAATGCAGTATATGTGATTATATTATATGTTATGTGTTCTGGGGTAAGCCCGTGTCGGGGCAAGCCCAATTTATGTTAGTCATTATGCCATGTTTTATGTATTCGGGGCACGCCCGATGTATGCTAGCTTATGTATTATATATTTCGGACTTCAGTCCACTCTCGAGGTAATCCCGATACAGTTTACATGATTATGTTATGTGTTTATGATATATATGTATCTTGAGTATGTATCGAGGTAAGCCCGATGTTGGGGTGAGCCGGATGCCCGATGCGGTCGAATGCTGGGGTGAGCCTGATGCCGGACAGGAGTCCGACGTCGTGTAAGCCGATGCCGGGATTCATCCCGATGCAATCGGGAAGAGTCCCAGAGTTATGTTATTTGTTATATGTGCTTTGTATGGTATGTGGTAGTTTGGGGGAGCTTACTAAGCTTCGTGCTTACAGTTTCAGTTTTGGTTTCAGGTAATTCAATTAGTAAAGGGAAGGGCTCGAGCTGATGGCATGGCACACACACACCATAGTTGATTAGCCTAGGAGTTTACTCTGATATTTGTTATGAGATCGTATATGTTATCAGTTTTTATGAGTTTTCAAGATACATGTTTTATGGTTTACACTATGGCAATGATATTTATGTTTGATAAATGATTTTGAAAACAAAATTTTTGGCTTGTATTTTTGGGATGTTTCACAAATCGTGTGTTTTTTCTATCTACTTTTTGAACTTTAGACACACTAGTTTCCCCATGGATCAAATCACCCTTTTTGCATGTTTCTTCCATGAGTCAATTGGAGGTTGACTTTGATCAGGATTTTGACTTTGGCCAGGGGTAAAATAGTCATTTTAACCTAAGATCAGTATCGGTTTTTGACTAAGTGTCTTTATGGAATTTATAGCCGGAGAGTTGCCAGAGCAGCAAACAGAGACTCGTCACCGAGAGTTGCAGCAGTCAGTTACACGAGGTGAGTTTCTTTCTAGTAGGAATCGGTCTAAGGCGCCAAGGCCGACCCATTTAAGTAGTATAGTATGCATGGGTAAGCCTGATGCAGTTTATATGTTTCCGGACATCGGTCCGATACCGGGGTGGTCCCGAGAAGTAGTTATGTATGCTTGATGTCTTTGTGATTCATGCATGTTTATGTGTTATGTGTTATATGCTCCGGACTCTGGTCCGATGTCAGGGTAAGCCCAATGCAGTATATGTGATTATATTATATGTTATGTGTTCCGGGGTAAGCTCGTGTCGGGGCAAGCCAGATTTATGTTAGTCATTATGCCATGTTTTATGTATTCGGGGCATGCCCGATGTATGCTAGCTTATGTGTTATATATTCCGGACTTCAGTCCACTGTCGAGGTAAGCCCGATGCAGTTTACATGATTATGTTATGTGTTTATGATATATATGTATCTTGAGTATGTATCGAGGTAAGCCCGATGCCGAGGTGAGCCGGATGCCCGATGCGGTCGAATGCTGGGGTGAGCCCGATGCCGGACAGGAGTCCGATGTCGTGTAAGCCGATGTCGGGATTCGTCCCGATGCAATCGGCAAGAGTCCCAGAGTTATGTTATTTGTTATATGTGCTTTGTATGGTATGTGGTAGTTTGGGGGAGCTTACTAAGCTTCGTGCTTACAGTTTCAGTTTTGGTTTCAGGTAATTCAATTAGTAAAGGGAAGGGCTCGAGCTGATGGCATGGCACACACACACCACAGTTGATTAGCCTAGGAGTTTACTCTGATATTTGTTATGAGATCATATATGTTATCAGTTTTTATGAGTTTTCAAGATACATGTTTTATGGTTTACACTATGGCAATGATATTTTTGTTTGATAAATGATTTTGAAAACAAAATTTTTGGCTTGTATTTTTGGGATGTTTCACAAATCGTGTGTTTTTTCTATCTCCTTTTTGAACATTAGACAAACTAGTTTCCCCATGGATCAAATCACCCTTTTTGCATGTTTCTTCCATGAGCGTATGGCCGTACACTCATTGGCCGTACACACCTTTCATACAATTGCATGTGATTTTATCACTTAGTTTCAAGTATTCCTAAGTCCCTTGGGTTGCTTGCCTACATGATTAGTCGTTATATACACTAATTATATTCACACATGTGTCATTATATGCTTAATATGATCCCTTTGTGCTCGAGACTTCACTTGACACTTAGCATCCTGCACCGATCTTACATTCGAATCACTCACTACATGTGAGTTAATACCCCTGCAATCAACCTATTAACAATTTTAAACACTTTTTTGGAGGGGGGGATACAAGTTGAAAGTCTTGTTTTAAACTCATTTTCAAACTATTTTTAAACTTGGTTAGACGTTATTGTAAAATCCTTTTCAAAAACTACTCCTAAACTCTTTTCAAACTCCTTTACTTTCAAAACCGTATTCTTTTATGTATTGGTATATAAGTATGCTTTAATGGACTTAGGACTATTGTTAATGACCTTGACTCATGTTCCTTGTTTGGTTGTGGGCTTAGGGTAGGATACCCAAGTCCGACTGTCGATTAACTCATAGTTATACACACTAAGTACGTATAAGAATCTAAAATGTTACCTTTAGAATTATACCTAACCCAATTGTTCAAGCGGAACAATTGAGTCTTTTTATACTAGTCAGATACAAAACAAACATGTTAGTAAGCTATTATAGGTATAGCTTAGAGAACATATACAAGAACAGTAATGAACATATACATATACAACAACAGGAAAGAGCATATGCATATAGATTTAGAAGTGCAGAAGGTAACATACACAGTATAACAAGTACGTAATAACTAGAATGTGAGATACTACTTCATGGTACAACAATACATTGTCATATCACCTTGTAACCAGAGTCTGCTGGAGGGAGAGCGGGCATTGTATTTATACAACTATATGGGATAGACACTCCCACACCCCGACTGCTAGATACAGTCCCAACCGGTAAGGCCAAGAGATGACAAAATGTCACTTCATTACTTTTTGACGCCAGAAGGTCGTTGTAACGCCTGTGTGTCTGGGCTTGCCATTTTTAGCAATGTAATAGTCTAGGTTAAACTTTGTAACCCATTTTGAAGTAATAAGATTGTATTATTTGAGTATTGTGTGTTTTGTGCTTAATTGCTTAATTATGTGGTTTGAATAATTAAGAATAAAAATAAGCGTCAAAATTTAAGTGTAAAATAAACTTACTATCTTTGAATAATGTTGTAGTAGTTGAAACGAGGTTTCCGAATATATATAGAACGCCCAAATCTGACTTCGTATGAGGGAGTTATGATTTATCGAAGTTTCGGCTTAGCGGGGTGCAGCCTGTTTTACTCGATTTGAGATCGAGGGGTTTTTAGCCGAAGCAATCTAAATGAGAATCGAAGATATCATTGTTGGTATCGAAGCGATAAAAAGTTAGGCGAGAACGGACGTCAAACGAAGAAGTTATGAATTTATAACGAAAGTTTCTGTCCCGGCCTATTAAAAATAATTAATAAAAATAAAGTCAAAATTAGCCGACGGAGTCTAAACGAAAGTCGTAGAGCATGGTCTCACCTTTCCGTGGATATAAAGAACATCGAAAACGGAGTTCGTATGAAGAAGTTATGAATTTCCGAAGTTTATAAATCATTTTGTATTTAAATTTAAATCAAAATTCGGAAGCATTATCCGAAGGAGTCACCGATCTGATCTGAGGTACGCCCCGCGTACTCCGAGGGATGTCGACACTCGCACTCGAGCACTTCGGATACGTAAGCAATGACGTTTTGGGCAGTACGCCCCGCGTACTCCGAGGCTCCAGCCTCCTATAAATAGGAACCGAAGGCAGCCGACCCAATTGCCAATTTCTTCTCTTCTCTCTCCCATTTTGCATCGTTTTGCGTGCCATAAATACCCCGAAGCCCCGGTATCATACTCTAGTCCCGAAGCAATTCCCGAGATCCCGAAGATCCCGAGAAGTGCGGTTCCCGAGTCGAAGCTCTGCCCGCGAGAAGTTCGATTTTTGTGAAGATCTACCAGATCTGCTGTGGATTACTACTTCTATAAGCCGTAGTGCTGTCCGATCATCTTCTGATCAAGTGAGTGTATACTAACTTTCATAAACACGATAATAATACAAGTTTGGTCCGAGTGTATTAAGTGTATTGTTGTTTATAAGTGTGAGTGTGTAGTTATTTTCTTTCTAATACAATAATACGAAGTATTTTATATAAAAATACGTGCTATGTGTATATATTTGGTTATGTTATGTGTGAATGTGTATTCATTCTCTTCTATCTTATAAATCTGATCATTTCTCTATGAGATATGTGTTATGTGTGTGTGTGCCTCATCTGTTATGTGATATATGTGTTGATTAAAGCATGCTATACAGGTTTTTAAACTATATATACAAATGTATATTTTTATCTACTAATATGTTGGGTAGAACATGGGTAGACAGTTGGTGTGTAATAAACAAATGAGAGGCCTCGTTGTTGTTTGATTGAGTCATCTAGCGGAGTTTAGATGACGACCACTGGCTATTCTAGACAGTCTTGTGGAAACATTAGCAGGTTCGCCACCTGTAGGTGTTAATGAACTTGGGTGTTCATTCGCTGTACTCCATCCCCCTCATGGTTGCCTTATTTGACTTATATTGCTGAGGTACCCCGAAGCATGTGTTGTCGCCCCGATGATATATTCTTAGACTAAGTCCCTTATGTTAGTTGTTTTAGGGACATTAAAGTGAGAATAACGGGAATGGGTAATTGGGTTATTGTTGGTTGGTGAAAATTAAATATGATATTTATTGTGGGTTGAAAACCCTATATGCTCACCAGGCTCCCAAGCCTGACCCACTCAGTTTTAAATTGTATTACAGGTAGTGGCGGAAGGGCATGAGATGGATGAACCATCAAGTTGTTTTGTTTACAAGTCTGCATATGTTTATATTTGTTATATGACTTGTAATGTATTCGTTTCTGCTTATTGGTCTGTATTGGAACATGACACCCCGAGTTTTGATTATAATGAAAATACATTTCTTTTATGAAATGCTTCGGTAAACAATGTTTTATCATGTTTTGTTTTTGGGAACAAATTCCGCAACTCTTTCAAATCAAAAGGATTTACTCTGAAAATATTTAAAAGCATAAATGAAAATCGGTCTTTTCTGGCCGAGATTTTAGGGGATGTCATAGTTGGTATCAGAGCATTAGTTTAAGCGAACTAGGAATTTGTAGGATTTCTAGACTTAAACTTAGAATGCTAAGTGAAGTTTTGAGATGCGTGTCTGTTATGTTTTAGACACGAGCACTAGTTTATTTTAGGAAAGTTGCCTAAAATGCTTTATGTGCTAAATGTTATATGTTGCCATATATGATATTATTTGTTCGGATCTATGGTCTGTTGCCGACCGGATCTAGAAACCTTATGTGTGTAGGATTCTAAGCGTACGTCTACGATATTAGAACTAGCATGTAAACGTTTCGGAGTGATAAGGATGATTTGAATATCCATCATGATTGAGGATCTAATTTCACCTTATTTGGTGTGTAGATCAAAATGGTGAGAACAAGAAGTGGAGTTGGAAATGCTGACGAAAACAGGAATCAACCACCAGTGATTGAGCCAATACCTGTCGTAGCAGCAGCACCTGAGCCAATAACCATGGCTGGTGTGCAATTGATGATTCAGACGATGTTGGATCGTCAGATGGATGAAACTAGACGGCTGCTTCAACAAAATAGTGAAGAACTGTCGATTCGTGTGGAAGAGCCTGAACTGAATGAAAGGCACTCGGAAGGTGGAAACTTCAGTGGGTTTGTTGGTCCAGCCAACCCACCGATAGTTAGGCAAGATAACCATGATGGAAGGAATGATGGAATGGGATGCAAGTACAAGGACTTTTTGACTTGCAAACCATCGACCTTCAATGGAAAGGAGGATCCGATTGGGGTTATGGATTGGATCTCCGAAATGGAGCTAGCCTTCATGACGTGTGGCTGCAGAGGTAAGTTGCAAACTATCTATGCCGTGCGTCAATTCCGAGGTGGAGCTGTTCGTTGGTGGAACACTCTAGGGAAGACCTTAAGCCCTAATGAGCCACTGCAATTGACATAGGTAGAATTCTTGGTGCAGTTCAAGCGCAAGTTCTGCTCGGCTCAAAATCTGTTGGAGTTGGAGAATAAGTTTTTGACATTGACGAAAGGAAGCATTTCAGTTGATGAGTACACCAATAACTTCACCGATAAGATGGAGTTTGCCTTACGTATCGTTCCAGATGAGCTGACAAAGGTGGATCGGTATGCGAAGGGACTTCCATGGGAGTATGAGGTGCCAGTACGTCAGGCACTTACTCTAGAGGCAGCTATCTGGGCTGCCAAGTCTATGGAGAACATGATCAAGGGGAGAACCACCATCAAGTTTGAGGTTGGTGAGAAAAGGAAGTTTGAGGGAACATCTGGTTCCGGTAAGAAAGGAAAATTTTCGAAATCTGATTCGAAAAAGTTTGGAGGAAAAGGAGGCGAGGCGAAGTGGTGTGATAAGTGTAAGAAAAAGCACTTTGGGAAATGTAGAGAGGATGTGACCTGCTACAAGTGTGGAAAGGTCGGACATTTTGCCAATGAATGTCCGAACAACAAAAGGATGTGTTTTGGGTGTAATGAAGAGGGGCATATTTTGAAAGACTGTCCAAAGAAGAAGGAGGCAGCAAAGCCCAACATTCCACCAAAGCCAAAGGCGAGAGCATTCCAGATGACACTGGAAGCTGCGAAGGATGAAGCTGATGTCGCTTCAGGTACCTTTCTCGTAAACGAATTACCTGCTCATATATTGTTTGATTCAGGAGCCAACTACTCCTTTATTTCGCATGAGTTTGGTAGAAAGCTAGCTTTGCCTGTTGATAGACTAGATAATGCTTTATTAGTCGAAGTAGCTAGTGGCAAGTTTGTACCTGTTAGCCATCGTATGAAAAACGTCTTGATCGACCTTAATGGGAATAAGTTTCACGAGGCGTTATTGCCTATCGAACTTAATGGTTTCGACATCGTCTTGGGAATGGATTGGCTTAGCGCCAATGATGCCGAAATTTTATGCAAGAAAAAGATAGTTAAAGTAAACTCGCCTGGAAAAGATTCATTTATGGTGTATGGGGACAAACGGCGAGTGAATTCTGGGATCATTTCTCTAATGAAAGCCAGAAAGTGTTTGACCAAGGGATGTACATCATATTTAGCATTCGTGATTGATGCTAAGAAAGAAAAGAAGGTGATGCAGAGCATTCCAGTGGTGTGTGATTATCCGGAAGTATTTCCCGAAGATCTTCCTGGATTACCACCTGATAGACAAGTGGAGTTCAGAATAGACTTGTTACCAGGAACCACGCCAATAGCAAAAGCACCTTATCGATTAGCACCGACGGAGATGAAGGAGCTAATGATGCAACTTTAGGAGTTATTGGACAAAGGTTTCATTAGACCTAGTTCATCGCCCTGGGGAGCTCCGGTGTTATTTGTGAAGAAGAAAGATGGAAGTATGAGAATGTGCATCGATTACAGAGAGCTGAACAAGGCAACAATAAAGAATAGATATCCGTTGCCGAGGATTGATGACCTATTTGATCAATTGCAAGGTTCGAGCTATTTCTCGAAGATCGATCTTAGGTCAGGATATCATCAGCTGAAGGTAAGAGAGCAAGATATCGAGAAGACTGCATTCAGAACTAGATATGGACACTACGAGTTCTTGGTTATGTCGTTTGGACTAACCAATGCTCCAACAGCGTTCATGGATTTGATGAATAGGGTTTGTAATCCTTTCCTTGATAAATCCGTGATAGTGTTTATAGACGACATTCTGATTTACTCAAAAAGCCAGGAGGAGCATGGCAGACACTTGCGAGAAGTGTTAGAAGTTTTGAAGAAGGGGAAGCTTTATGCAAAGTTCTCCAAATGCGATTTTTGGATTCGTGAAGTCCAATTCTTGGGTCACGTGGTCAACCAAGAAGGTATAATGGTTGATCCAGCGAAGATTGAGGCTGTGATGAAGTGGGAACAACCGAAAAGTCCCACGGAGATTCGAAGCTTTTTAGGATTAGCCGGATATTACCGAAGGTTTATCCAAGGTTTTTCTTCGATTGCTACTCCATTAACAGCTTTGACCCACAAAGGAGCTACTTATGCTTGGAGTGAGAAGCATAAAGAAGCATTCGAGAAGTTAAAGAAGAAGCTATGCGAGGCACCGATACTTTCTCTACCTGATGGAGTTGAAGACTTCGCTGTTTATAGCGATGCGTCTGGTGTTGGATTGGGTTGTGTTTTGACCCAAAGAGGAAAGGTGATAGCATATGCGTCTCGACAGCTGAAAGAGCACGAAAAGAATTACCCGACTCATGATTTGGAGTTGGCAGCGGTAGTTTTCGCTCTGAAAATATGGAGGCATTACCTCTATGGCACGAAGTGCAAACTTTTCACTGATCATAAGAGTCTCCAATACCTCTTTAATCAGAAAGAATTGAATATGAGGCAACGACGCTGGCTAGAATTACTTAAAGACTACGACTGCGAGATACTTTACCACCCCGGTAAAGCTAATGTTGTTACTGATGCTCTCAGTCAGAAGGTCAATCTTGAAAGGAAGAGGCCAAGAGCGTTGAGGATTGAAGTTGTCTCGACTATTGTGGAAAGTATAAAGAAAGATCAAGAGGAAGCTTCTGAGAAAAATGACCGAAAGGAGGAACGTTTGGGTAAAACGTTGGTGTTTGGTACTAACGGTCATGGACTGAAGGTATTCCAAGATCGTATTTGGGTACCTAAGTTAGGAGGAATTAGGGATCTTCTGATGGAAGAGGCTCACAAAACCATGTACTCAATTCATCCGGGTAGCACTAAAATGTATAGGGACCTAAAACCCTACTACTGGTGGCCGACGATGAAGCTTGATGTTGCAAAGTATGTGGCTGAGTGTGTGACTTGTGCGAGAGTCAAGACACAACATCAGAAACCTTACGGGAGTTTAGAACCATTGCCTGTGCCTATGGGTAAGTGGGAAGACATTGCTATGGATTTTGTCACTAAACTGCCCAGAACAAAGAATGGTCACGACATGATTTGGGTGGTCGTTGATCGATTCACTAAGAGTGCGCATTTCATAGCAGCCAAGGAGAAGTGGTCTATGGAGAAGCTTGCAAATTCTTATGTGAAGGAAGTTGTGAGGCTTCACGGTGTTCCGTTAATGATTGTATCGGATCGTGATAGCCGTTTCACCTCAAGGTTTTGGAAAAGTCTACAAGAGGAAATGGGTACCAAGTTATGTTTAAGCACAACTTACCATCCGCAGACTGATGGTCAGAGTGAAAGAACAATACAAACACTTGAAGATATGCTGAGAGCATGTACCTTGGAATTCCTAGGTAATTGGGATGAACATTTACCGTTGGTAGAATTTTCCTATAATAATAGTTTTCACTCGAGCATTAAGATGGCACCTTTTCAAGCTTTGTATGGACAGAAGTGTCGTACGCCGTCTTGTTGGCTTGAGGCTGGGGAAAAGCAGTTTATGGGACCGGAGATGGTTCATCAAACTGCTGAAAAGTTGAAAATAATTAGGGAAAGAATGTTAGCAGCTCAAGATCGTCAAAAGAGCTATGCTGACAAGAAGCGAAGACCGATGACTTTTGAGGTTGGAGATTCGGTTTTGCTTAAAGTCTCGCCGTGGAAGGGACTTATAAGATTTGGTAAAAGGGGAAAGTTGAGTCCAAGGTTTATTGGACCGTTTAAAGTCCTTCAGAGGATTGGGAACCAAGCATACAAGCTCGAATTACCCGAAGAACTGAATGGAATTCACAACACCTTTCATGTGTGTTATTTGAGGAAGTTCACGGGAGAAGTTCCCGATATAATTCCAATTTCTGAATTGAGAATTGATGAGAACAAAAGGTTGATTGAAGAACCAGAGGCAATTGTTGACCATAAGACTAAGAAGTTGCGACGCAAAATGGTTGGATTAGTGCTTGTCCGATGGAAACACACGAATGGGCCGAATCTCACCTGGGAGACGGAGAGTGACATGTTGAGTCGCTATCCGCATTTGTTTGTTGATGTGTGATTCCGGGGACGGAATCATTCTAAGGTGGAGAGAATTGTAACGCCTGTGTTTCTGGGCTTGCCATTTTTAGCAATGTAATAGTCTAGGTTAAACTTTGTAACCCATTTTGAAGTAATAAGATTGTATTATTTGAGTATTGTGTGTTTTGTGCTTAATTGCTTAATTATGTGGTTTGAATAATTAAGAATAAAAATAAGCGTCAAAATTTAAGTGTAAAATAAACTTACTATCTTTGAATAATGTTGTAGTAGTTGAAACGAGGTTTCCGAATATATATAGAACGCCCAAATCTGACTTCGTATGAGGGAGTTATGATTTATCGAAGTTTCGGCTTAGCGGTGTGCAACCTGTTTTACTCGATTTGAGATCGAGGGGTTTTTAGCCGAAGCAATCTAAATGAGAATGGAAGATCTCATTGTTGGTATAGAAGCGATAAAAAGTTAGGCGAGAACGGACGTCAAACGAAGAAGTCATGAATTTATAACGAAAGTTTCTGTCCCGGCCTATTAAAAATAATTAATAAAAATAAAGTCAAAATTAGCCAACGGAGTCTAAATGAAAGTCGTAGAGCATGGTCTCACCTTTCTGTGGATATAAAGAACATCGAAAACGGAGTTCGTATGAAGAAGTTATGAATTTCCGAAGTTTATAAATCATTTTGTATTTAAATTTAAATCAAAATTCGGAAGCATTATCCGAAAGAGTCACCGATCTGATCCGAGGTACGCCCCGCGTACTCGAGTACGCCCCGCGTACTCCGAGGGATGTCGACACTCACACTCGAGCACTTCGGATACGTAAGCAATGACGTTTTGGGCAGTACGCCCCACGTAACGCTGTACGCCCCGCGTAGTCCGAGGCTCCAGCCTCCTATAAATAGGAACCGAAGGCAGCCGACCCAATTGCCAATTTCTTCTCTTCTCTCTCCCGGTTTGCATCGTTTTGCGTGCCATAAATACCCCGAAGCCCCGGTATCATACTCTAGTCCCGAAGCAAGTCCCGAGATCCCGAAGATCCCGAGAAGTGCGGTTCCCGAGTCGAAGCTCTGCCCGCGAGAAGTTCGATTTTTGTGAAGATCTTCCAGATCTGCTGTGGATTACTACTTCTATAAGCCGTAGTGCTGTCCGATCATCTTCTGATCAAGTGAGTGTATACTAACTTTCATAAACACGATAATAATACAAGTTTGGTCCGAGTGTATTAAGTGTATTGTTGTTTATAAGTGTGAGTGTGTAGTTATTTTCTTTCTAATACAATAATATGAAGTATTTTATATAAAAATACGTGCTATGTGGATATATTTGGTTGTGTTATGTGTGAATGTGTATTCATTCTCTTCTATCTTATAGATCTGATCATTTCTCTATGAGATATGTGTTATGTGTGTGTGTGCCTCATCTGTTATGTGATATATGTGTTGATTAAAGCATGCTATACAGGTTTTTAAACTATGTATACAAATGTATATTTTTATCTACTAATATGTTGGGTAGAACATGGGTAGACAGTTGGTGTGTAATAAACAGATGAGAGGCCTCGTTGTTGTTTGATTGAGTCATCTAGCGGAGTTTAGATGACGACCACTGGCTATTCTAGACAGTCTTGTGGAAACATTAGCAGGTTCGCCACCTGTAGGTGTTAATGAACTTGGGTGTTCATTCGCTGTACTCCATCCCCCTCATGGTTGCCTTATTTAACTTATATTGTTGAGGTACCCCCGAAGCATGTGTCGTTGCCCCGATGAAATATTCTTAGACTAAGTCCCTTATGTTAGTTGTTTTAGGGACATTAAAGTGAGAATAACGGGAATGGGTAATTGGGTTATTGTTGGTTGGTGAAAATTAAATATGATATTTATTGTGGGTTGAAAACCCTATATGCTCACCAGGCTCCCAAGCCTGACCCACTCAGTTTTAAATTGTATTACAGGTAGTGGCGGAAGGGCATGAGATGGATGAACCATCAAGTTGTTTTGTTTACAAGTCTGCATATGTTTATATTTGTTATATGACTTGTAATGTATTCGTTTATGCTTATTGGTCTGTATCGGAACATGACACCCCGAGTTTTGATTATAATGAAAATACATTTATTTTATGAAATGCTTCGGTAAACAATGTTTTATCATGTTTTGTTTTTGGGAACAAATTCCGCAACTCTTTCAAATCAAAAGGATTTACTCTGAAAATATTTAAAAGCATAAATGAAAATCGGTCTTTTCTGGCCGAGATTTTAGGGGATGTCACAGTCGTCATGTATTCATCCATCAATCAGCATGGTAACAACGACATTCATTCTAATCCTTAATTAACCAATTCAGTTTTATAGGAAATAAGACTCTCGAAAGCGTATGGTACATTTAATACGCCTATGAGTCTTCATTTTTCCCATGTCTATATACAACAGTGGTACTGCTGGGTTAAAACCTACTATTTTTCCTAGTAAAAGATAGTAATAATATGGGAAAATACATTTTATATAAAGTACTACTATACTTACTACGACTGCTTATACAAACATTACATTTTTGCATGAGAACAAACATACAAACCGTCGAGCCTTGAGTGGAAGGCTACATTTCATCTTAAGTAGGAAATATAGGATTTTCTGGGAAAACTTTACAAACAAACGAACATATCATATACAAACATTTTAAAGTTTTTGAATCCAAACAAATGACACCACACACTTATGAACGCACCAGCATTTATCCTGATACCCTCTGTCAAAATAACTTGTATTCTCAAGGAACCAGTAGACAAGTACACCCATGCAGCTTTTGAAGGATGGAGTGGATTCAAGACTCGTCATTATTTTTTCTATACATTTTGGTGTCATTTAAACTTTACTAAAGAACACACATGTATTTAACTATTCTGTTAATGCAATGGATGTTGTTGCTTGTTTTACTATTATGCATTGTTATGATACTATACATTACGTCTTCCGCCACCGAATATTTCCACCAATTCGGTTTGGGGGTGTGACAGTTTATTCGGTATCAATATCAATATTAATTTGTTCGTTATCATTTTCAATATTAATTTGTTCGTTATTATTTTCACTATTAGTTTGTTCGTTATTAATATCAATATTAGTTTGTTCGTTATCATTATCAATATTAGTTTATTCATTATTATTTTCACTATTAGTTTTTTCATTATTATTTTCACTATTATTTTGTTCGTTATCGATTTCAATATTAGTATGTTCATTATCATTTTCGATATTAGTTTGTTCATGATCATTATTATCAATATTAGTTTGTTCTTGTTCATTATCAACATTAGTTTGTTCTTGTTCATTATCAACATTTTAGTTTGTAGTTAAAAAAATTTAAAATGATCCTTTTTCTGATTCTATAAAAGCTTCTTGTTGGATTTTCCTTTTTCTTTTTAAAGCCACTGATTCGTATCTTCTATTTGACGTGATTATTAAGTATTTTGTTATTAATAACAATGCACAATCACCAAGATGACTACTATATGTAACAATGTAAATTTCAAACAAATTTTTCACTTTTTAAAAATGTAATTTCATTCATAAAGATTCTCATTTCTCAATGTATCACATAACAAATCCATAAATTCACATCCCAAGATTAAAATGTATGAAACTCCAATAGTGTACTGATCATGTCGGCGCCTTCCCGCGATCCTCACTGTTACTGAAACACATAACACAAATACTGTAAGCAGAAGGCTTTGTGAGTTCCCCGAAATACCACATATAAGACATATTAGCCACTCGAGGCTATAACTCTGTGGAACCTCCGGTCCTAACTTTGTGGACCCTCTGCTCCTAACTCTGTGAACCTTCCGGTTCTAACTCTATAAACTTTGGAACATACACGACATGAATCACATAAAAATAATGCAATGTATCACAATCACATAAACAACATACAAGATACTCAGTCATATAACTCTAATTACCACTCTAGATAAAGTATAGTTAGAAGACTCACCTCGGGTAACTCGGTAAATGTCGAACTTGGTAAATCTGGTTTAGCCTCCGCCTAATCACATGGAATAAGTACTCTAATCAATACAACTCTCAAGGCTAGACTAATCCCTCTCTTAGCACTCTCAGAAGGGTAAAAGACCATTTTACCCCTCTCATGACTCAAAGACCATAACATTGACCAAACCCTAAAAGTCAACAAAAGTCAACTCTCCGAGTTATGCTGCGCCTACCAAACCTGTACGCTAGGCGTACCCGACAACCTCACAGAAACGGGGAACGCGACCCCCTACGCTGCGCGTATTGGGATTACGCTCCGCGTAAGTCCCAGTTTCACGCTCCTTAGCTTTTGGGGTCTTAAACTGTTAAGAAACACGTCCAACTCTCAGATCTGACCACCCCTAAGCCTCTTAATCCATAAAGTTGGTGACTTTAAGCCTTTACATGGCTGTGAGAGTCACCAACACCGAAATCTTTCCACTTTCAACACTCTAAAGCCCATAACTCAAACATAACTTCCTAATGACGACCAAGCTGGGATTTTTATGGATCAACATCACACATAACACTGAAATGGGACAAATCTAGGTCCATGGAGCCCCTCTTGCTCATAAAGTCTCCACCTTTGGGACTTAAACCCTAGAAATGGACCATAAAACCCAGAACTCAGATCCAAGCTTGAACTCCAAACCTTAGCCTCCACAAGTACCCCTCCTTCTTCTTCACTAACACACAAAGGCACTTTTAGCTGAAAACACTCACACACAAGCTTTAGGACGAATGAAATGCTCTCTTAGGGTTTGACTCTGTGAAATGGTGACTGAGGATAAGGCCTTAGCATTCGTTTTATAGTGCACAAGCCATAAATTAGGGTTTGCATCTGGGCCCGCTACACCCAGCGTAACCCTGGGTACGCCCAGCGTACCTACGCAAGTCCGCATCCAATTAAAGCGCATGAGTAGGTGTAGCGTACTCTTCAGTACGCCCAACGTACTCATTTTCCTTAATATTTCAATTAAGGGATTAACTTGACAACCTTGGAAAAGGAAAAGGGTTTAAGAGACATACCTGAAATTCAGGATGTTACAATTCTCCCCCACTAGAACCAGACTTCCCCCCCGAAGTTTCATGCCGCAAACAAATCCGGATACAGCTCCCGCATCTCTGTCTCTGTTTCCTAAGTCAGCTCAGACCCTCTCCGATGTTGCCACTGGACCTGAACCAGAGGCACCTCCTTGTTCCTTAGAACCTTGATCTTTCGGTCCAAGATCGCGATGGGTGTCTCAACATAATTAAGACTTGCATCCACTTGGATATCCTCCAACAACACTACTGCCGACTCGTCGGCTATACACTTCCTCAGCTGAGACACGTAGAAGGTATCATGAATCTAACTCAACTCCGCAGGTAGCTCCAAACGATATGCTACCCTTCCCACCCTCGTGGTCACCCTGAACAGACCAATGTACCAGGGCCCTAGCTTGCCCCTCTTCTTGAATCGGATCACTCATTTCCAAGGAGTCAGCTTCAGGAGTATGAATTCTCCCACCTGGAACTCAAGCTCGGACTGTCGCATATCTGCATAACTCTTCTGCCGACTCTGAGTTGTCAACAACCTCTGCCTGACCTGTTGTATCTGCTATGTCTTCTGAAGCACTAATGCAATGCTACCCAACACTCGCTTCCCGACCTCTCCCCAGCATATGGGAGTGCGACACCTCCTCCCATACAACAACTAAAAGGGAGGCATACCGATACTCGAATGGTGGCTGTTGTTATAAAAAAAACTCAGCCAACAGAATATACGAGTCCCAACTTCCTCCGAAGTCGAACACACATTCCCTATGCATATCCTCAAGCGTCTGAATTGTCCGCTCGGTCTGACCATCCGTCTGTGGGTGGTATGCGGTACTGAAATGCTGCCTAGTACCCAACCCCTCGAGGAATTTCTTCCCGAACCTGGAAGTGAAACGCACATCTCGGTCCGACACGATTGAGATCGGTACTCCATGTCGCGATACCACCTCTCTCACATAAAACTCTGACAGCCTCTCCGTAGAAGAGCTCTCACTAATAGCCAGAAAATGAGCACTCTTCGTCAGCCAGTCCACGATCACCCAAATTGCATCGACACCTCTCACAGTCCTCGACAATTTGGTGATAAAATCCATGGAAATCTGTTCCCACTTCCACTAGGGAATCTCAAGTGGCTGCAGCTTGCCATGCGGTTGCTGGTGCTCGGCCTTAACCCT
Organism: Lactuca serriola; assembly: GCF_051521515.1. Lineage (NCBI taxonomy): Eukaryota > Viridiplantae > Streptophyta > Magnoliopsida > Asterales > Asteraceae > Lactuca > Lactuca serriola. The sequence continues at coordinate 308,671,733 of NC_136410.1, read as the reverse complement.
ACGACAAGTCAAGCACCTCTCTACAAACCACGCCACATCACTCTTCATACAGGGCCACCAATAGTCTCTCTTCAGGTCCAAATACATCTTAGTGGCCCCGGGATGGATTCAAATCCTCGATATGTGTGCTTTCTCCATTAAAATGGTACGTGCCCCGCCCTCAAATGGCACCCAAATCCGGCCCTGGAAGGTCATCAGCCCTCGGCTATCGGCAATAAACTCAGATACTTGCCCGATCACCCGCTCTCTCTGGTGGTTCTCTGGTCTCATGGCCTCTACCTGGGCCTCCTAAATGGTGTCTAACAACGGAGTCATCACCATCAACCTCATACAAACATCCCGTATCGGGGCACTCTTCGCCCTACAGTTAGGATATGAGCATTCTAACACTCCTAAGTGTACATGCAAACCTAAATACCTTGGATCTATATTTTCTCTATTATACATGCAATCATGAACATACAAGGTATTATCCTAATCTAGCATACAAAATAATGAATATAACAAGACAGAATACATACCTATTTGATGTAGAATGTATTCATGAAGATTGAGTGCCTAGTGCCTCAAGTGTGACACCTCAAATGGTTCACACAACACCAAATACACTTGGAATAATTTGAGAGTAACTTAGAACCCCTTGAAATTGGCTAGCCCTTCTCTAGAATGATACTAGTGATGATTTTGGTCCAGAATAAGATGCATATATAGTTAGGGTTACACTATGTAAACCCTAATTGACATGGCCTTTAATTTCCATGATCCATGGGTACAAAAACACCATGGAGCATCCATGAGGCATCATATAGGTTTTAGCCCAACTAGATAATCCATGGAGCATTAGCCCACTATATAAGTATGGATGATTTACACAATCAACCCGTATATTTAATTAGTCTTCTTTTTTATCACTTAATTAATCCTAGATTAATGCTTGATCAATACTAATTAAATAATCTTATTAATATATTAGAAATTATAATATATTAACCAACCTTAAGTGTTATTTCTCTCATTATAGTCTATCCAAAGCATGACGCCATGCAACCCAAATGGACCATGTCAGGTCAGGTCAAGTCTCACCAATTATAGTTATGGACTTAGACATTAATCCAACAGTTTCCCACTTGGATAAATCTAAAACTTGTAACAACAGAAATTTTAAAACAAAATTTTCATTTTTTAAAATGTATTTCAATCCAAAATAAGGCATAAAGATCCAATGTATCCTGTCATAATACAAACATATAAATCCCAAGATCATAAATTCTCCATCAGTGTGTACAGATCACGCCGGCGCCTTCCCACGGTCCTCGCTAGTACCTGAAACACATACACAACAACTGTAAGCATAAATGCTTAGTGAGTTCCCCAAAATACAACCTACGCACATACGCCTTTCTAGGCCCCGACCTTCCTGTCCATGTGTCTCAGGGGACTTCCGTCCTGACTGGGTAAACCTTCAGGTCCTACCCATGCCAACCTTACAGTCCACATTGCAACGCCTTCCGACCCATATCAAGCATATCATACATAGCACAAATAACAATTAACTTATCACATATAGCACATATGTCTCATACCATATCCGACCTTCCGGTCACACAGTCAAACCCTTCTGGGTATAGTATAGTGAGAAGACTCACCTCGTGTATCTCGATAGCTCACAAATCCCGAAATCACTCGTGCTCGATCCTCCGAGCTACAATCCCCCTATAACATCATGCATTTCTTATTAATACTTTTACCACTAAGGTTGACTACCCTTTTCAAGTCAACACTAGTCAGCTCTGGTCAACGGTCAACGGTCAACTTTGACCGGACTTGGCGAGTGCACTAGGGCGACTCGGCGAGTCTAGACGTTTTCACCAACTCTCTATGATTCCCTTTTTGACACGTCGAGTATTCCCCTGACTTGACGAGTTCCACCTGGTAAGAATCGCGGGGCCACCCCGACTCAACTCGTCGAGTCTCAAGAACAACTCGGCGAGTCTCAAGGGCAATCTTCATGCTACTCGCTGAGTCTGTTCATTGGACTCGGCGAGTCCATGCCATGCATCAACTCAAACTTGCTTCTGAGGTCAGATCTACTCCAACAATTCATAGATCTGGCCTTCCTAAGCTGATTCATCACGTAAAGTCCTTATCTTGGTGTTCATAACACACCCCATGGCTCATAAATGGTGTTTTGACCTTAGGCATAAGGATTCCAATCCAAAACCCTCATTGATTCACAAAAAGCTTGGGCAAAGGGACTCTCTGGACCTCCAAGGGTCCAGATCTATAATCTAAATCGCTTAAGGGACCACGGAAGCACTAGAGCTAGCCACAAAAGGGCTCAATAAGCCCTAAATCAATATAAACATCAACATAACAGGGAATAGCTCGAAAATAGTACCTCCAATGTGATGTTCTGGACCTCAAACCTTCAGGAAGTGGCTCCTCTTGTTTTCCCTTAGCTAATTCTTCCTTTCCCTTGCAAGATGACACCTCCAAGGTCAATAATGGCTTCCTACTTTGCTCCAAACGCTCACACTCGCTAGGGTTTCACTCAAAGGACTGGTGAGCACAAATGACGGCCTAAAGGCCCTTTAAATAGGTCCCAAACCCGAGAAATTAGGGTTTCATTAAACAGCGCGGACTCGCCGAGTTCATACCTTGGACTCGCCGAGTCCAGGCGCGAACCCGCGTCCAGAATCGCGATCCTACACGGCGTGTCTGAGCTTCAACTCGCTGAGTCCCCTCACAAAACATCAAAATTATAAGCATAAAAAGGTACCTGGAAATCTGGGCTGTTACAACTCTCCCCCACTAGAACTAGACTTCGCCCTCGAAGTCTCGCTCTGAAAATAGCTACGGATGCTGCTCACGCATCTCACACTCCGGTTCCCAGGTCATCTCCGATCCCTTCCGATGTTGCCACTGAACCAGCACCAGGGGTACCTCCTTGTTCCTCAGAACCTTGATCTTCCGATCTCTGATGGCCACTGGTGTCTCGGCATAATTCAGGCTCGCATCCACCTGAATTTTCTCTAATTGAACCACTATCGACTCATCGGCTATACACTTCCTCAGTTGTGACACATGAAAAGTGTCGTGAATCTGCCCCAACTCTGCTGGCAAATCCAGACGATAGGCTACCCGACCTACCCTCGCCATCACACGGAATGGGCCAATATATCGGGGCCCCAACTTGCCCCTGTTCCTGAATCAAATCACTTCCTTCCAAGGAGAGACCTTCAGGAGAACAAGGTCGCCGACCTGGAACTCAAGCTCGGACCGGCGTCTATCTGCGTAACTCTTCTGTCGGCTTTGAGCGGTCAACAACCTCTGTCTGACCTGTTGAATCTGCTCTGACGTCTGAAGCACAATCTCTGTGCTGCCCATCACTCTCTGCCCAACCTCTCCCCCACAAATGGGGGTCCGACACCTCCTCCCATACAACAGCTCAAAGGGTGGCATACTAATGCTCAAATGATGGCTGTTGTTGTAGGAAAACTCTGCCAAGGGTAAATACGTATCCCAGCTACCCCTAAAATCCAACACACATGCTCGAAGCATGTCCTTAAGCGTCTGAATCGTCCGCTCACTCTGACCGTCTGTCTGGGGGTGATATGCGGTACTAAAATGCAGTCTAGTACCCAACTCCTCATGAAACTTCTTCCAGAATCTGGAACTGAAACGCACATCACGGTCTGAAACAATCGAGATCGGCACCCCATGCCGAGATACCACTTCCCTTACATACACCTCCGCCAATTTCTCTGCTGAAGAACTCTCACTGATGGCAAGGAAGTGAGCGCTCTTCATCAACCTGTCCACAATCACCCAAATTGCATCAACTCCTCTGGCAGTCCTCGACAATTTAGTGATGAAATCCATAGTGATCTGTTCCCACTTCCACTCAGGAACCTCCAATGGCTGCAACTTGCCATCCGGCCTCTGGTGCTCGGGCTTAACCCTACGGCAGGTCAAGCACCTCTCAACAAACCATGCGACGTCCCTCTTCATACAGGGCCACCAATACTCCTTCCTCAAATCCAAATACATCTTCGTAGCCCCGGGATGAATCGACAATTTCGATCGATGCACTTCCTCCATCAAACTAGTACGCGTACCGCCCACAAACGGTACCCAAATCCGACCCTGAAAAGTCACAAGCCCTCGACCATCCGTAACGAACTCCGAAACCAACCCAACGACCCATTCCTTCTTCTGCATCTCAGGTTGCACAGCCTCGGCCTGTGCCCCACGAATGGCATCCAGTACTGGAGCTATCACGGTCAATCTCAAACATACATGCCGCAGTGGAGTGCTCTCCGCCTTGCGGCTCAATGCATCGGCTACCACATTAGCCTTGCCTGGGTGGTACAGGATCTCACAATCATAATCCTTGACCACATCCAACCACCTCCTCTGCCGCATATTTAGGTTGGGCTGATCCATCAAGTACCTTAAACTCTTATGGTCTATGTAAATCGTACACCGAACCCCATACAAGTAGTGACGCCAAATCTTGAGGGCGAACACTACTGCCCCCAACTCAAGATCATGGGTGGGATATCTCGTCTCATGAGGCTTCAGCCGCCTCGACGCATAAGCTATCACATGTGCTCTCAGCATCAGCACTGCTCCCAGCCCCAAAATCGATGCATCACAATATACCACAAAGTCCTCCATCCCTTCCGGGAGAGCCAATATCGGGGCTTCGCACAACCTTTGGCGAAGTGTCTCGAAGGAGGCCTACTGCTCGGGACCCCATGAAAAAGCAACACCCTTCCGGGTCAATCTGGTGAGTGGCACTATGATCTTCGAGAAATCGTTGATAAATCTCCGATAATACCCTGCCAACCCAAGGAAACTCCTGATCTCAGATGGTGACTTCGGCACCTCCCAACTCATCACCGCCTCAACCTTGGCCGGATCGACCAGTATCCCTTCCTGGTTAACAAGATGTCCTAAGAACTGGACCTCCCGCAACCAGAATTCACACTTGGAGAACTTTGCATAAAGCTTCTCCGATCTCAGAACCCCAACGACCTCCCTCAAATGTTCCACATGCTGCTCCCTAGACCTCGAATATATCAGAATGTCATCGATAAATACAATCACCGACCAATCCAACATCGTCCTACATACTCGGTTCATGAGATCCATGAACACAGCCGGGGCATTGGTGAGCCCAAAAGGCATCACCACAAACTCGTAATGCCCATAACGCGTCCTGAACGCTGTCTTCTGGACGTCCTCATCCCGCACCCTCACCTGGTGATATCTAGACCTCAAATCGATCTTGGAGAACCAAGATGCTCCCTGTAACTGATCGAACAAATCATCGATCCTTGGCAATGGGTAACGGTTCTTGACCGTCAGCTTGTTCAACTCCCGGTAATCAATGCACATCCGGTGTGAACCATCCTTCTTCTTGACGAACAGGATAGGCGCTCCCCACGGCGAGCTGCTCGGCCGAATAAACCCCTTCCCGAGCAGCTCCTGAAGCTACGAGGATAACTCTTGCATCTCTGGAGATGCAAGACGATAAGGCACCTTAGTGATAGGCGCGGCCCCCGGAACCAAGTCGATACTGAACTGCACTTGCCTCACTGGAGGCACTCCCGGCAACTCCTCGGGAAAAACATCTGGAAACTCACGCACCACCGGAACCTCCGCAACTGAACTCGACCTCTCGGGAGCCACCTGCGTATCCATCACATATGCCACAAAACCCTTACAGCCCTGCTGTAGACACTGCCTCGCCCTAGCGGCCGAACAAAATGCTGATCCTAAACGTGTAACCTCGCCGTACACCGAAAGAACTCCCCCACTAGGGTCTCGTATGGTCACCAGCTGACCCTCGCAATCGATAACTGCGCCGAATCTACTCAACCAGTCCATACCCACAATGACACAGACATCACCCATCGCAATAGGAACCAGATCAATCGGAAACTCAACCCCGAAAATCTCTAACACACATCCTCGGAGAACCTCCGTGGCACAAATCACTCTCTCGTCAGCTATAGAAACTCTCAGAGGCCGACTCAACGCCTCACGACTAACACTGATATGATGACTAAAGGCCAGAGATACGAAAGACCGACTCGCACCCGAGTCAAATAATACTAAAGCAGGTACAGAATTCACAAGAAAAGTACCTACGCATAAACATGAAATAAGCATAACATCCCATAAAGAATAATAATTACATGAAAGAATACATACCAGCCACAACATCAGGCGCCACGCGGACCTCCTCCGCAATCAACTGGAAAGCTCTCCCACGAGCCCTCGGGGCCTCGGCCTTCACTGGTCGAGCCTCGGTAGCCCTGGCAGCAGGTGCAGATCACTGGTGAAGCTGAGGGCACGCGGCCTTCCGATGGCCGATCTGGTTGCAATGAAAGCAAACCATAAACCCCTTGGGGCAATCCCTAGCAATGTGCCCCTCCTTGCCACACTTGTAGCAGGCACCTGATCGACATGTCCCCTCGTGACCCTTGCCGCACTTTCCGCAAGTGCGGCCCTTCAGACCTCCCTTCCTCGAATCGGCGGACTTAGTCCGCTTGGCTGCCGGCTGAGACTGAGCCAGCCGCCAATCCACCCGTTGAGACTCGGCCTCCTCCCTGGCCTGGGTCCCCAACTCGATCTCGCGCTTCCTGGCATTCACCTGAAGCTCAGCAAAGGTATGATATGTCGAGTTCGATATGAACTCCCGGATATCCCTCCTCAACACACCCAAATACCGGCTCATCTGAGCCTGCTCCGTGGACACCTGCTCGGGGCAGAAAATCGCCCTCTCATGAAACTTCCGCGTGATCATCGTGACAGAATCATTACCCTGCTTGAGGGTCAAGAACTCCTGAACCAACCGTTCCCTCTCCACCGGGGGAACGTACTCGTCTCTGAACATAGAGGTAAACCTCTCCCATGTCACAGCTGAAACCTCTGCCAAAGTGAAGTTCGCCGTCACGAACTTCCACCAATCCTTTGCTCCCAGATGGAGCTGGTTCAAGGCGAACGGTACCCTCAGATGCTCCGGACAAGAGCAAGTATAGAAGCATCCCTCGATATCAGCAATCCATCTCATCGCAGCGATCGGATCCTGCGTCCCGTCAAACTCAGGTGTCTTCATGTTGCTGAACTCCCGAAATAGCAACGAGTCACCTCCCTGTGGTCTGGCAGCGGCCACAACTGCGGTAGCTGCAGCGACTGTAGCCTCAGTCAACGCGGCGTACCGCTCATCAAAGGTCTCCATCAAAGTGGTCTTAATAGACCCAAACATCTCCGGAATCTCAGCCCGGATCGCTGCATCCACCTCCTCATGAATCATCTGACGAATCTCCTCGTCACTCACACTGCTCGTACTAGGTCTGTGGCGTGGTCCGACCATGATGCCTCTGAAATACAACATAGAACTATCAGAGACTCTATCGAGCATAATCGCACTTGATAATGCAACCCTACTCAGTCTCCGATACCCAGGGATTCTTACTTGGGTAGCCCACTGACCCGGTGTCTTCGGTAGTACGGGCCCAATACTACCGACTACACCGCATCAGCATTCATCCCAAGTCCTCCTCCCCAAACCCCGGATCCTGAGTAATCTACTCTTGCCATGCACTAACTACCTGCTCGCTCTCAAAGCATCTCATAGCAACAGATTTCCCTAGACTAAGGCATCACAAATCAGGCCACTCTAGTCCTATTATGAATACCTAGTCTTCTAGCATGCCAATCATATCATATCATATCATATCATATCATATCATATCATATCATATCATATCATATCATATCTCATAACACAACATTGTAAGGGTATTTTGGGGATCTTTACCGTTCGGGCGCTGGCTGATCGTACACACTACTTCATTCTTGTTTACCACAAAATCCTTTATAAAAATTTTATGCCTTTGTTTTTAAAAGTTTTCCTCAAATCCTCGGTTTGAGTACAGTTACGCCCGAAGGTGTACCCGAATACCAGACTTCCCCCCCCCCCAAAGTTTCATGCCGCAAACAACTCCAGATACAGCTCCCGCATCTCTGTCTCCGTTTCCTAAGTCAGCTCAGACCCTCTCCGATGTTGCCACTGGACCTGAACCAGAGGTACCTCCTTGTCCCTTAGAACCTAGATCTTTCGGTCCAAGATCGCGATGGGTGTCTCAACATAATTAAGACTCGCATCCACTTGGATATCCTCCAACAACACTACTGCCGACTCGTCGGCTATACACTTCCTCAGCTGAGACACGTAGAAGGTATCATGAATCTGACTCAACTGCGCAGGTAGCTCCAAACGATATGCTACCCTTCGCACCCTCGTGGTCACCCTGAACAGACCAATGTACCAGGGCCCTAGCTTGCCCCTCTTCTTGAATCGGATCACTCATTTCAAAGGAGACAGCTTCAGGAGTATGAATTCTCCCACCTGGAACTCAAGCTCGGACTATCGCATATCCGCATAACTCTTCTGCCGACTCTGAGTTGTCAACAACCTCTGCCTGACCTATTGTATCTGCTATGTCTTCTAAAGCACTAACGCAATGCTACCCAACACTCGCTTCCCGACCTCTCCCCAGCATATGGGAGTGCGACACCTCCTCCCATACAACAACTAAAAGGGAGGCATACCGATACTCGAATGGTGGCTGTTGTTATAAAAAAAACTCAACCAACAGAATATACGAGTCCCAACTTCCTCCGAAGTCGAACACACATGCCCTAAGCATATCCTCAAGCGTCTGAATTGTCCGCTCGCTCTGACCGTCCGTCTATGGGTGGTATGCGGTACTGAAATGCAGCCTAGTACCCAACTCCTCGAGGAATTTCTTCCCGAGCCTGGAAGTGAAACGCACATCTCGGTCTGACACGATTGAGATCAGTACTCCATGCCGCGATACCATCTCTCTCACATACAACTCTGACAGCCTCTCCGCAGAAGAGCTCTCACTGATAGCCAAAAAATGAGCACTCTTCGTCAGCCAGTCAACGATCACCCAAATTGCATCGACACTTCTCGCAGTCCTTGACAATTTGGTGATAAAATCCATGGAAATCTGTTCCCACTTCCACTAGGGAATCTCAAGTGGCTGCAGCTTGCCATGCGGTTGCTGGTGCTCGACCTTAACCCTACGACAAGTCAAGCACCTCTCTACAAACCACGCCACATCGCTCTTCATACAGGGCCACCAATAGTCTCTCTTCAGGTCCAAATACATCTTAGTGGCCCCGGGATGGATCGAAAACCTCGATATGTGCGCTTTCTCCATTAAAATGGTACGTGCCCCGCCCTCAAATGGCACCCAAATCCGGCCCTGGAAGGTCATCAGCCCTCGGCTATCGGCAATGAACTCAGATACTTGCCTGATCACCCGCTCTCTCTTGTGGTTCTCTGGTCTCATGGCCTCTACCTGGGCCTCCTAAATGGTGTCTAACAACGGAGTAATCACCATCAACCTCATACAAACATCCCGTATCGGGGCACTCTCCACCCTACTGTTGGGTTATGAGCATTCTAACACTCCTAAGTGTACATGAAAACCTAAATACCTTGGATCTATATTTTCTCTATTATACATGCAATTATGAACATACAAGGTATTATCCTAATCTAGCATACAAAATAATGAATATAACAAGATAGAATACATACCTATTTGATGTAGAATTTCTTCATGAAGATTGAGTGCCTAGTGCCTCAAGTGTGACACCTCAAATGGTTCACACAACACCAAATACACTTGGAATAATTTGAGAGTATCTTAGAACCCCTTGAAATCGGCTAGCCCTTCTCTAGAATGATACTAGTGCCGATTTTGGTGAAGAATAAGATGCATATATAGTTAGGGTTACACTATGTAAACCCTAATTGACATGGCCTTTAATTTCCATGATCCATGGGTACAAAAACACCGTGGAGCATCCATGAGGCATCATATAGGTTTTAGCCCAACTAGATAATCCATGGAGCATTAGCCCACTATATACGTATGGATGATTTACACAATCAACCCATATATTTAATTAGTCTTCTTTTTGATCACTTAATAAATCCTAGATTAATGCTTGATCAATACTAATTAAATAATCTTATTAATATATTAGAACTTATAATATATTAACCAACCTTAAGTGTTATTTCTCTCATTATAGTCTATCCAAAGCATGACGCCATGCAACCCAAATGGACCATGTCGGGTCAGGTCAAGTCTCACCAATTATAGCTATGGACTTAGACATTAATCCAACAGTTTCCCACTTGGATAAGTCTAAAACTTGTAACAACGGAAATTTTAAAACAAAATTTTCATTTCTTAAAATGTATTTCCATCTAAAATAAGGCATAAAGATCCCATGTGTCATGTCATAATACAAATATATAAATCCCAAGATCATAAATTCTCCATCAGTGTGTACTGATCACGCCGGCGCCTTCCCACGGTCCTCGCTAGTACCTGAAACACATACACAACAACTGTAAGCATAAATGCAAAGTGAGTTCCCCAAAATACAACCTACGCATATACGCCTTTCCAGGCCCCGACCTAACGGTCCATGTGTCTGAGGGGACTTCCGTTAAGACTGGGTAAACCTTCCGGTCCTACCCACACCAACCTTACAGTCCACATTACAACACCTTCCGGCCCATAACATATTCGCCTTCCGCCCATAACATAATGCCTTTCGGCCCATATCAAGCATATCATACATAGCACAAATAACAATTAACTTATCACATATAGCACATATGTCTCATACCATATCCGACCTTCCGGTCACACAGTCAAACCCTTCCGGGTATAGTATAGTGAGAAGACTCACCTTGTGTATCTCGATAGCTCACAAATCCCGAAATCACTCGTGCTCGATCCTCCGAGCTACAATCCCCCTATATTATCATACGTTTCTTATTAATACTTTTACCACTAAGGTTGACTACCCTTTTCAAGTCAACACTAGTCAGCTCTGGTCATCGGTCAACGGTCAACTTTGACCGGACTCGGCGAGTGCACTAGGGCGACTCGGCGAGTCTAGACATTTTCACCGAATCCCTAGGATTCCCTTTTTGACACGTCGAGTATTCCCCTGACTCGACGAGTTCCACCAGGTATGAATCGCGGGGCCACACGACTCAACTCGCCGAGTCTCAAGAATAACTCAGCGAGTCCCAGTTCGACTCAGTCCACCTGTCAACCCTCTCTAACTCGCCCTGACTCACTGGTCAACCTATAACTCGGAAGGACCACTCACTGAGTGGTTTAGGGCAATCTTCATGCTACTCGCCGAGTCTGTTCGTTGGACTCGGCGAGTCCATGCCATGCATCAACTCAAACTTGCTTCTGAGGTCAGATCTGCTCCAACAATTCATAGATATGGCCTTCCTAAGTTGATTCATCACGTAAAGTCCTTATCTTGGTGTTCATAACACACCCCATGGCTCATAAATGGTGTTTTGACCTTAGGCATAAGGATTCCAAACCAAAACCCCCCATTGATTCACAAAAAGCTTAGGCAAAGGGACTCTCTGGACCTCCAAGGGTCCAGATCTATAATCTAAATCGCTTAAGGGACCAAGGAAGCACTAGATCTAGCCACAAAAGGTCTCAATAAGCCCTAAATCAATATAAACATCAACATAACAGGGAATAGCTCAAAAATAGTACCTCCAATGTGATGTTCTGGACCTCAAACCTTCAGGAAGTGGCTCCTCTTGTTTTCCCTTAGCTAATTCTTCCTTTCCCTTGCATGATGACACCTCCAAGGTCAATAATGGCTTCCTACTATGCTCCAAACGCTCACACTCGCTAGGGTTTCACTCAAAGGACTGGTGAGCACAAATGACGGCCTAAAGGCCCTTTAAATACGTCCCAAACCCGAGAACTTAGGGTTTCATTAAACAACGCAGACTCGCCGAGTCCATACCTTGGACTCGCCGAGTCCAGGCGCGAACCCGCGTCCAGAATCGCGATCCTACCCGGCGAGTCTAAGCTCCAACTTGCCGTGTCCCCTCACAAAACATCAAAATTATAAGCATAAAAAGGTACCTCGAAATCCGGGCTGTTACAAAACTATTATTGCGTATGACTTCAAGAACCGACTGCAATCGTAGCTCTCAAAAGCTTCTGTCGAACTCTGACCTTGTAGATGAACTCTGACATTTGTCAATGACTTGTCCATTAGATAAGGGATCATATATTCCTCCATTCTAGATATCATATGGACTGAGACATGGATTATAATCATTCTCTCTGTCCATTTTTTGTTTCCTGATTTCTGATTTATGACGGCTGACTAATTGAACAAATCAAATCAGTCATGGCTCGGCCGGGCACTTCCATTTGTCATCATCAAATCATCGAGGGGCCCACAGATATCGCTTTTATCCCGAAGGTAAAAGGAATGGATAGAATTCAACTCATATGGCTTGTTCTACTACATGTTAAATCATATACAAAGGCACGTTTTATAACATCAAGTTACCGAATGTGTTTTCGTGCAATCAATGTACACCTAACTCATAGTAACAACTCATATCTCTAGGTTTGAAAAATATATGATATTATCATCTCATGATCACTCGTGATAAAATCCATGAAGTGATTACAATGAGCGCGGGTTGAATCCAATACTAAGAACTTATGAGCACTCATGAGTGTTGTAGCCCTTTGTCCAACATCTTAGACCTCTACAAGCCAGCCCATGACAGTCTTAATTCATATCTACTTCTAACATATGACCGACTGTGGATGGTCTGAATAACTTAGTCATCCAGAACAAAGACCTAGTTATTCAGGAAGTTAAAACATGCAAAGTGAAACACAATAATAATTGAATACAATATGGTATCAAAACCTATGAACATAAATAAAACACCTTTTATTTCTCACCATATGATTACACATTATTCATTATATACTGTTTCAGCTATCAACTTTATTTTTGAATTTAAAACAATAGTTGTCCCATGCTCCAAGCATGTACACTATGTTTTCTAAATACTAGTCATGCCATACAACAAGTATGCATACTATGTTTGTCTATGATCTTTACTTTGTGAAATAGATCAATTGAACATAACTCCAATGATCCTCTTTTCACAGTCCCAAATCCTTACTGCAGATGCAAGAATTCCAAATTCATGCCATTAACTGAAACCTGTTAGATTCTAAAGTTATATGCATTGATCCTCTTGTAATGATTATGCACAAAGTCAAAAAGACTTGACAACAACCATTACAGAGCATTCCAAAGGAGATCAGCTCCTCGGAAACATCCTTCTTGCATTAAGTTTCCTAATCTTACACAGATTGAATAATTTCTAACTTTGAAACATTTCCAGATTCCATTTTGACTATCACTTCTGAACAAGAGTTGTATCCTTACAGATTATATCAATATGGTCTTTCCAGAATTATCACAATACTTCCAACTGTCCTTGAGCAACCAATCTTTGGTAAACCTTAGATTGTCCTCGACAATTGTTTAATCCTTTTAGTCATATCCAATTCTAGACCTTTTCCTTTCTTAATGCCCCAGACATTTGGAAAATTTTAGAAAGGATGAATATAGCACATGTAATCGATCCTATATCCGAAACATATGGGACACGATTCACGATATCTCACATAAAGACTAAACCAGTCTTTTACTATAATATTTCCATTTCAATTTGCCAAGTTCTCATAACTCAGATTATGAAAACGGATGTCGTAATCATAATCAAATTTTAGAACGCAAATAATGGAACCATATACAAAATTTCCTTATGTTGAGCCATTCCAACATGAAATTCATATATATATATATATATATATATATATATATATATATATATATATATATATATATATCGTTGACTAAATACGATTAAAACCTCAATCTAAGCTTTTAGATTTGAGATGAAGTATAATTTCTTCTACATTAATTATAGCAAAACAACACTTTCCTAATTGAAACTTTTTTTTTTCTATAATTAACATTTCTAACTTGCAATACTTATCATAATTATCATGCTCCCACTAACATGATGATTATTAGCATAACACTTATGCTCTCACTAGCTTTGACATGTACTCAGAAATCAGTTGGACTTCTAGAAATCAATACTTTATTGACTTTCTTACCAAAGTTCAGATTTCTGATACTAGATTGCTTTGATAAAACTTTATCAAAATCATACCCCTTATCTTAGATAGCTCACAGGTTTGTCTAAACAATTTTAAGAACTCTGTAAAGGGATGCCATAATCATAGTCTTGATTGTTTAGACCTTTGCCACTTCTCACAAGTCCATGTTAGTGTGCCGGTAAACCACACACGCTCCACTAACGACTTTGAGAATGCAAATATCACAATTGCTATCTAGCTAAAATCTACTTAGTGAAAGTGTTTCCTTACCATCATTTTCATGAATCGGAGAGAAACCTTATGACACTTAGATTTAATGGTGTACGTGTTCTTATCCATGTGAATTTTCAAAACCATAGTCACAAGACAAGGATAATGACAAATCCAAACTCATATGGACTGAACTCAATCTTAATTTCTTGCCATCTGGTAGCTCAAGGGTCTGCCATTGCATCCAAGTTTTATGCAACCAATTGAGAACTCTAAGAACTCATATGCAAAGCCAACTTTAACTAGAATGGGCACAGAATATGTCAACTACAGGTTTTTATTCTTGATTAGATCTTTAAATTCTTTTTAGGATCTTTAAGACTCCCACTGTCCTCTTGACATATAAGACTATCTTGCTAAATATTCAAGAGATAGTTTGGATTCTTTATCAAGACAAACACTTCACACAATTAGCCTAAGTTGGTCTCTGTTTTATCCAAAACATCACAACTTACCAATTTGACTAGTGTTAATAAACCTTCTTTAAGACATGTCACTCAACTTACAGTCTTGGAGTATGACTCTAAGACTTGTTTTGGAATTAAGTATGACTCATCTTCTTGATTTAACCATTTAAACAATTTAAGTTCCTCTTCTTAGTCATAAGAATGCACTAAGATTTCCTTAGAGAACTAATGGTTTTATAGTTTCTTAATCATTAAGATGATCACAAAAAGTGATACTAAAGTACTCTCCCATCTTTTCAGATTTGAGAAACTTTTATCTTTCTGCCTAATTTGACTCTTCTTATTCGCTCTGCCTTACATTGAAACTTTTCCAATGTTTCAGAATTATACTTAAACTTGTAAGTATAACCATATTTACTGAACTTAAGTAAATCATGACGAATAGTCTTATCGATCTTTTGTGGTGGGCTTAATCTGTGCACAAGAATGTGTACTCGATCCCTTAGTCCTTTACTTGACTCACATATACATATGAACAAGGAACTAGTCTTAATTTTCCAAAGATGAAAAAAATTCTCATTCATAATGCTATACAACTTGCATGATTCCAAGTTCCGGTCCAAATGAAACTTGGGTGATGAGAATCTTTCCTTATTTGGTAAATTTAGACACTACCACAAATGAAAGAATCAAATTCATATTTCCACTCTTGCTCTTAATGGAATCTTTATAAGCAACACAAATTCCACAAATGCCCTTGTAAGGATATTTTAAAATAAATAAAATCATCATCTTTCCTTTTATTTTAAAAACTTTCCGGAAAAACTATCCTTACAATGCAAAAGAGCATGAAAACTTTGTTGTTATCCATTCCTAAGCCATATACATCATTACTCCTAAGAAGTAGCTTAAGAATCCGATCTTCAAAGTATGCGATAGAAATCCATCTACGCAATTAGATTCAACATATTCTTTCTTTAAGTTTCTTCACTTTTCTTTGATTCTTAAAATATCACCATGTGACCCAGTCACATCATGTATCAAGAATCTCATAGTAGAAACTTAGCAGAGTTAGATAGTCGACTTTACCTGAAGTAGGGTCAAACTTATTGACTTTAACACCCTTAGGTAAATTGGCAGCTTCGCAACCAATGCCCCTTCCTTTGGCAATTTAAAATATGGACGCTTTGGTAATGGAACATGGGACTATCATATACTTAGCCTTTCTCTTTACCATTTGGTCAACCGGGTTGACTATGGCCGGTCCCTTTCCATTAGGAAGAGAGAGCTTTACTGGATATCCAATGTCATTATTATCAATGTCCACAAATTTTTAGGAAGTTGATCTTAGCGAATAGATAAGATCATTAAGGGTCTTGTCATAGTCTGTTTCATAGGAGTCCCAAAGGAGCTCACTTTGTGACTTAGAAAGTGATTGAACCACCAACTTTCTCAAGACTTTGACACCCAACTCTCCCGGCTTGTCAATATGTGACTACATCTCAAGATGTGATCACACATAGACCTTTGCTTGCCAATAGGGCTTGAGTGACCTTAAAATTTTTCAGGAACTTGTGGGTTAGGGAGAATAATTGGAGGAGGTGAAAGAAATATGATTTCCATGGGACATCATCTTCATTTAAGAAAGCTTGTTTCAAGAGATTTGGGAAGATCATAAATGTCTAAACCAGACATCTTTTGGGAGATATCCAAGATAGTTGACACCCAATATGAAATATTAAGGCTAGGACCCAACAAACTATTTTATCACTTAGAAGAGGGATGTCGTAATCCAAGCTATAAAATATTTGAAGGTAGGTGAATGACAAATCACCAATTTCCACCAAGATAAACGAAATGTATTATTAGGTTTTAATTGGATTTGAAACTCCTAGATCTTCTTAGATTCATTGAACTTTTCAATGGCATATTTCAATCTCGAGTGTGCCCTTCAGGTTTTTTGACTGGGATGCCGAGGATCACAAAACAAGGTGTGAAGTAACCATGCAAATTACATGGTACCCTTAAGTGTTTACCCCTCAATCGATGTGTCGGTTAACCACACACGCTCCATCGATACTATGATAAACATTAAGTTACCCTTTGTCGACCTTCTTAAATACTAGTTATTGTGCCGGTTAACCACACACGCTCCAGTAACCGACTTCAACAAAGTGCAATGTCTAATTTCATGGATTAGCACCTTCTTCACATTTGCCTAAGCAAGTAAGATTGGGTATTTATAAGAGGTTTAGTTACTTAGTATTTATCATTAACACTTTTAATGAAGGGAGATTTATAGTCCTTGTCCTACCCGTTCGGCTAACGACCATCCACCAGTCAAGGAAGCGTTGGGTGAGAGTGGACAACCATTAAACTGCCATTTTATAGGCAGTAACCTTATACCCCCTTATAGACCGGCTTCGTGAATAAGGCCTACTAACTGTAAGACTGACTTTACTCTTATACATATATATATATATATATATATATATATATTTAAATATTATTAACTTATAATCTTATAAAGTATAAGGGTTGAATTTTAACTTTTAAAATTCTAAGGGATAACTTGGAATTAAAGTATTCATAAGAGATGTAAGTCCCCAAAATTAAGGATCCAATTTAGTAATAAATGAAGTTAATTGCAATTAGATTTAGATTGAGAAGAAGAAGAAATTGAATCAAGCATGCACACATTTATATCATATAAATGTCAGGTACACCTTGGGAAAACACACACATACGTCACTGACTTCTAGCAAAAAGTACAGACTGACACACCTCAGTGGCTATAAATATTACTCCTCCTACTAGCACAAGTGTGTGCAGCCAAGCACATGTGTGCGGCCGCACACCCAGTGTACGGCCGCACACACACATGTGTGGCAGCACACATTACATGATTACAAACAAAACACTGCAAAAATGACACAATTAACTAAACAAAATGATGCCTAGCTTAAACCACAAATTATGTTCTTTCAGTCTCCCCCTTGGTTTGAGACTAGCATAGTCTTGTCATCATTCCTTTGGCTCCTCAACAGGCTTCTCAAACAGCCTCAGATCTGATCTCCCCATTGAACCCATCCACAAACTTCCATTTATGATTCTAGCTACCATTGCAGTGTATTCTTTAGCGGCAGCTTCCATTACTTCTTTTCTGCAGATTATCTGGTGACGAGCCAGAGTCCGGATGTCCCATTCTCGAAAACGAAGAAGATCTTTTGCATTAATCAGCCTCAAAACACGTTCTTGATCCTTGAATTTGATGGCAGCAGTTGCAGTTTCGTCATCGTATGACCAAAATTCCATATTGTCAAGACATCCCTCTTGGAAATGCTGAGGGATTGGAATTTCTTTCTGCTTTTTTGTAGCAAGCCATAAGATTATCTTCATAGGTTTTCCTGTTTCTGGATCAAGAACATCTTTATCCTTTCGATAAAGGGCTTTGGCAGTCTTCATTCTGTGAAAATTTTCTTTGACCTGCCTATCAAGAAACCTCTTAAAGTTAGATGCACTTGGATCTTGTGATGGATTGTGAAAGGGGACTCTAGATAATTCTGCAAGATCAGTCTTTGTCCAAGAATTAAAATCATGGGTGCCTTTGTAACACTCAGATATTCCTGAGTTTCGCTTTACCACCAACAAATTAGTTTCTGGATCGAAAGCCCACATACGGATACCAGATCTGTCACCGTACTCATCGCCAAACTTTCTATTTTTCAAATTTGTTACAGTCAGGGCAGGTTCTTTTGCTTTGCGATTTTCATTTGTATTTTTCATAAACAAAAGTCCTTCGCGTTGGTTTGCAGTCACAACTCTTTTGCCCTGTTTAATTGTGATTCTAGCTCTGCTTCCTTCTGGTTCATTTTCAAATTTGTCAACAATGGTAGTTGTTCTTGGAGCAGGTGGGTTAACAGGTAGATCATCAGTTGCAGGAGGTGATTGAGCAGAAGGAGGATCAACTACTCCACGAGGCTGTTGGAAGAGGGCTTTGACTTTTTCACCAAAAGCATCATACAATACATTCTTGAGATTAAAATAACTGGCTAGAACGGATCCAAGACTCGTTTGTAAATCATGGATTTGTTTGGTCTTTTCTTCATCCTTTGCCCTGAGCTCAAAGATATATGCAGAAAGTTGATCCATTTGAATTAATTTTTCAATGAGCTGTTGGTGGAGAACTCCAACATCCTCTCGAAGATCAGATGAAGAGAATTTGTCATCATCTGTCCGACCCTCGTTAAATGATATTCCTTTCCCGCGTGAAGAGGTTGGACTTGATTGAGCCAAATGTCTTACTAGTCTGATAGAAGCTTAATCTAGAGAAGGTCGAGTTGGCGAATATTCTGGAACATAAGAGGATCCACCAGTCTCGAACATGGTGCTTGGAGCTTCATTAGTCTGCTTTGGAGGAGAGTGAGCAAAGGTTGCAGTGATTGTTGAGGTAACTTGAGGAGCACTTTTTACAGCGGGAATCTCCAGACTTTCAAGAGATTGGCTTGTTCTTAAGGAAGTCTGAGAAGTCTGAGGTTCAGATAAGTCGGAAATGATTGGAGCTGATGTTGAGACAAGTGACACAGAGGGAGGAATCTCTGATGTCACATCTCCTTGGCTTGTTGTGACCTCCAAGGGCTTTGAGGTGGAAAGTAGAATTTTGAGAGAATCTTCTTCAACTCTAGTCTTGGTTGCTAGAGAAACAACTTCATTGACTTTATTTGCATGGCTGCTGGGGATACCGAGAAAAGGATCAAAGTCTTCATCATTGAGATCAAATTCTATGTTTGCTGCAATGTCATCATTGATTCATGTAAAGTCAATTTCTTTCAAGAATTCAACATCATCATAAAGATTATCGTCATCATCCCCTTGAGAAGATTTTGAATCATTTGCCTTCTGATAATCATGTTCATCAGCTACACAAGCTGTAGGGGAGTGATGAATCTCCTCCACTTCAGGTTCAGAGGGAGAGTGATGAGTATCTTCATTTTCCATTGGCATAGATTGTTCTTCCGATTCGTCTCTATCATCTTCTTTAAAAATCCCAAATTTTATCAATGGGATTTTCCTTCAAATACAAATTTCCCGCCTCTCTTCTGTTTCATTAGCCAAAAAGCACTTGGACCAATGGATTTAAAATCCAAGACATCATTTCCTATCTGTAGCTCG
Source organism: Lactuca serriola (assembly GCF_051521515.1). Taxonomy (NCBI): domain Eukaryota; kingdom Viridiplantae; phylum Streptophyta; class Magnoliopsida; order Asterales; family Asteraceae; genus Lactuca; species Lactuca serriola. Next base: position 308,651,761 of record NC_136410.1, on the reverse strand, counting down.
GTGTGATTCACGTTGAGGATGATTTGCAGAAATCTTGGAGACATCCAAAATTTGTCTCTTTTGTTCCCTTCAAGATTCAGGATCATTTCATTCAGTATGAATTTTGAGAAATTAAACTCAAAACCTGCAGCCAATGCTGCAATGGCACCAGTGTTAGCAAGATAGATCTCGTTAGCTCCAGATCTCCTGCCGGAAATACACCTCACGAACACATGAGCCAAATACTTCCAACACGGAGGAAGCAACTTCTTGATTGTAGGGGGAAATGTTCCCTCATAGCCCATATGCTCCAAGACATCCTGAGTCTGATGAATATCAATCTCCATGGTATACTCAGGTCTGTCCGATATTTGAAGGGATTCTCTTATGATGCTCTCCGTTACTTGAATTTTCTTTTCTTCAATTGTTACTTCAACAAATTTGTCACCCTAACCATTTTTCTTTACGACAACATTTCTCCAAAATTCTTTGATCAAACTCTAGTAGATAGCAGGACTTGTTGTTAGGGCATGAACCAAACATGATTTCTTCAATCCATCCACAATGAATTTCATGTCACTGTGGGCTGCAGGAGGGTCTTCAAGAAAAATTGCAGAATTATGAGCTTTAGCAAATTCCTGGTCTCCCATTTTAATCTGAAAGAAAACACATGAAAAATTAGGGCAACAAGAAAATGTTCAGCCGCACATTCACAAAATCATGCAGCCGCACAAGGTCAGCCGCACACGCTTGTGTGGCAGCACATGGTCAGCCGCACACTCTTGTGGGGCAGCACACGGTCAGCCGCACACTCATGTGTGCGGCCCCACACGGTCAGCCGCACACTCACGTGTGCGCCGCATACACAGTGTGCTGTTACCCAAACAAACATTTTTTATGAAAAACTAACAGCAAACAGTAGATAAATTTTTTGAAAAATGATGAAAAATTCAGCCGCGTTCATAAGAATTACCGAGTAAAAGCTTGTTTTCACTGAAATTTGATGGAAATTTTCAGAGAGATTGAGAGAGAAAATATGTGTGTGCGGTTGAGGCAACAGTAAATGACGGTGAAAAAGCCTCACCGCACAAACTCTATATATATTCACAGAATTTACACATTCTCCCCCTTGTCCTTTAAACATTTATTCCAAAACCCCTTTTCGCACACAATTTTCTTAAAAGGAATTGTTTTGAGGATTAATAAATTTTTTAATTTCAAAGTTTTAATAAAAAATAAAAATAAAAATAAAAATAAAAATAAAAATAAAATAAAATTTAAAAAATTATTAATCGACAAGAATCAATTTAAACCTTTATAAATTCCTTTAATCTGTTAAGGATTAGGGATCAAAGTTTTTACATGACCATTATCTGCTTGTCGGTACCTTTCATATTCACATCTTTGTCTGGTCGATTGTCGGTATTGTTGTCCACTTATGCACGAAAAATTGTGACAAAAATAGGACATACTATAAGTGACAAGACAATGTGATCCTATGTTCCTAGATATTATATCTGATCCTAAGTTTCTAGATACTATATCTTAAGGACCATTAGCTGACGACGACCAGGGATATTGTTGTCCACCTAAATTGAGCAGCGAGATCTATAGACAATCTGTATATGTTCAATTTTAGGTGTACTAGAATGTGTTTCCCGCTTCCTGATATGCCTCAGCCATCAAGAACTTTGAGAGTACTCCATACACCGTGTGAGCAGACAACCATTCAGAGAGAGAAGAGATACATAATTCTTCAGAGGGGTTGAGAATAAGAAGGTTGCATATGCTGTGTAGAAGGTCAGATTAGAAGTCGCGCAAAGGAGACAACATATGGCTAACAGATAAGAAGTTTTTCACACATTTCACACACACACACACACACACACACATATATATATATATATATATATATATATATATATATATATATAGCTTGCAGAGAAATAGAATTGCATATGTTGTGTACCAGGTCGGATTGGAGATCGAGCAAAGGAGACAACATATGACTAATAGAGGGAAAGAAAGAAAATGATATTCTACAGAACTAATTTATCGGAATTTACCAGTCGCTCCATCCAACCGGAATTAAGGACAGAATCCACACATCGAGGAAAATTTAAACCACGGTTCCGAGTACGGGTTCAATTAATGTGATGAGTAGATTCCCATATATATCTCCCTGCTCAACCTATCCAAGTGACGTATTGTCAGTCTAAACGGAACTATCTAGGTCAAGATTTGTCAAGTCATTTGATTTCCTAAGTTCAATTCTGCCTAGTCATGTCCATTTAGAATCTTTCGTGCCTACCGACACATCAAACCAGAGCATAGACCCTTCAACTTTGGGTACGTTACACAGACTCAGGTTGCCTGTTATCACATGATCATATCACTTCCCATATTATATCCCTCAAACACAATCTATAACCAGCATAATTTTATTGTCTAATATTTTGGATTTTCTAATTTTTTTTTATTTTCTCTTTTTTAATGTTTTTGGTTTTTCTCGCCCTAAATTTGTGCATAAAAGAAATGAAATGCACAAATTTTTTCAAAAATTAATCCTCAAAACGAATCATTTTTAGAAAATTAACCAGCACATCGAATCGAGCTTTGTTAAAAGGCTTGGTGAACAGATCTGCTACATTATTATCAGAGCGGACCTGTTCTAGCCGAATAAGCAAACGTTCATAACATTCTCGAATAAAATGAATTTTAATGTCAATGTGCTTGGTTTTTGATTGCAAGACCGGGTTTTTGGCAATTTGAATTGTAGGCTCATTGTCACAAAAAATAGGGGTTTCTTGAAAATTCAAACCATAGTCCAACAATTGATGTTGGATCTAGATGACTTGAGAACAACAAGCAGATGCAGCAACATACTCTGCTTCTGCTGTTGAGGTTGAGACTGTGTGCTGCTTCTTGCACTGCCATGACACCAATCTATCTCCCAGAAATTGGCATCCTCCTGAAGTCGATTTTCTATCAAGCTCACACCCGCCATAATTGCTGTCTGCAAAAGCATAGAGATCAAATTCGGGATTTTTCGGATACCAAAGACCCAATTTTGGGCACCCTTTGAGATACCGAAAAATCCTTTTAACAGCAATTAAATGAGAGAGTTTAGGATTAGCCTGGTAGCAAGCACATTGACAGACCGCAAACATGACATCTGGGCGACTAGTAGTAAGATACATGAGTGATCCGATCATTGATCGATAATGAGTTTGATCTACGGATTCACCCTCAAGATCAGGAGTCAGAAGAGGCCGTTCCGCCATGGGCGTAAGAGCAGGTTTTGCGTCTTGAAACCCGAACTTCTCCAGCACATCTTCCACATATTTTGCTTGATGAATAAGGATTCCGGTTGAAGATTGTTGGACCTGAAGCCCCAAAAACATGGTCATTTCCCCAAGTGAACTCATCTCAAAGCGCTTCTTCATCACCGCTTCAAACTCCTTGCAAAGTTGCTGGCTTGTCGACCAAAAAATAATGTCATCCACATAAATTTGAACGAGAATTTGATCTAGACCAACATGCTTGAGAAATATGGTTTGATCAATGGTGCCTCCGGAATAGCCGTGATTGAGCAAATGCTGAGTAAGAGTAGCATACCAAGCTCGAGGAGCTTGATGCAATCCATACAAAGCTTCATCTAACTTGTAAACATGGTTTAGAAGAGATGAATTAACAAAACCCGGTGGTTGGTCAACGTAACTCTCCTCCTTGACTTTGTCGTACAAGAATGCCGTCTTGACGTCCATTTGGTATACAGTAAAGTTCATGTAGGAAGCATAAGCAAGGAAGATACGAATGGCTTCCAAACGAGCAACCGGAGCATAAACTTCTGTATAGTCAAGACCCTTAACCTGTCGAAACCCTCGAACCACCAATCTTGCCTTGTTTCGCACAATGACACCTGAATCGTCTTGTTTATTTCGAAATACCCAACGAGTACCAAGAGATTTCTTTCCTTTTGGTAGTTCCACCAATTTCCAGACTCCGAGTTTCTCAAATTGATTTAATTCATCATGCATGGCTTCAACCCAGCTAGGCTCATTCAGATCCATTTCGACAGATTTAGGTTCTATTTGAGATATGAAGCAAGAGTAAAGACATGTATTTACATCCCCACTTTTACTTCTCGTTTTAACCCCGTCACCCAACTGGCCAATGACATTCTCTATTGGATGATCTCGCTGAATGCGTGAAGGGATCTGATAACTAATATCATTGACCGAAACAGGAAGATTCTGAATGTTAACCGCTCCATCATTTGTTGTATGGTCTGTAGAGGATGAACAAGGTTCGTTAGAAGAATCCGCTACAAACTCTTCTGCAATATTTTCTGGAAAAAGAAGTTCCATCAAAGTTGAAGTTACAGCGGAAGTCTCGTGATTCATGAACTCTTTTTACATTTGAGTTAAAGGAGTAGCAATGGCATCAGGAGAAGGTTGTTGACGAGATTCTGAAGATTCAAAATGAGTAGGGGTATCGAGGGAGGATTAGTGGAAATCAATGGAGGTCGATAAACAACTTCATCTTCTTCGTCTTCACTAGGAATCTTCAAATAGGAAGTAGATCCTTCTTGATTATCCGAAGACACATTGAATGATTTGAAAAGAGATGTGTAGTCAAACAACCAGTCAGGACCCACTCTAGCATCTGTCTCATTTTCCTCAAGCCAACGAACATCAAATGATTCTGCAATCTGTTTAGTCTTCTTATTGTAGACCTTGTACGCAGTTCGAGCAGCATATCCAACAAAGTAACAGTCATCGGCTTTGGCATTGAATTTGGGATTAGATTCCAAGTGGAGAAGGGTGCAAGGGCAGCCAAATACTCGGAAATGACTGACAGATGGCTTGTGTCCAAATAAAATCTCATACGGCGTCTTCATTCTGGCTTTGTTGATTAGCACACGATTTTAAACATAACACGCAGTGTTAATCGACTTTGCCCAGAAGAATACAGGAAGCTTGGAATCACAGAGCATCGTCCTTGCAGCATCTTTTAGAGTTCGATTCCGACGTTCGGCAACCCCGTTTTGTTGAGGTGTTCGAACAAACTGAATTGACGCACAATCCATTTCTCAGCGCAAAAATGATCAAGAACAGCGTTCTTGAACTCTGTTCCATTATTAGTACGCAACGCTTTCACTTGATTGTTAGTCTGATTTTCGATCATCACAATGAACCTCTTGATAAGGTTAGGAATTTCATCTTTGTTAGACAGAAAGAAAACCCAAGTGAAACGAGAGTAATCATCTATCACAACAAGGCAGAAAGAGTTGCGATTGATGCTCAAAACATTAACCAGACCAAATAAATCCATATGCAATAACTCGAGCACATGACTTATGGAGTTTATCTGCTTTGGAAAGTGTGGTTTTCGATGATGTTTTCCCTGGGCACACGAAACACATTTCTCAAAAGTAATGAAATCTTTGATGGGCAGCCCACGAACCAATTCATTCTTCGCAAGCCGATTCAGGTTCTTTACATTCGCATGATAGAGACGACGATGCCACAACATCGCATTTTGTTCAGAAGCTTTGGAGAAGAGACACGTGACATCATCAGGAAAATTGCTATTCATGTCTATAATGTAGGTATTTCCATCCCGTTTAGATCTTACAAGAATCCAATCGTCAGGGATAATAATGCCAGGTTTTAAGATCAGACATTCCTTATCTGTGAAATGAGTAGAGTTGCCCTTGTCGCATATCTGGGATACACTCAGCAAGCTGTGCTTCAGTTCTGGAGCAAAGTTAACATTCTCAAAATTCAACACTCCATTGGACACAGTTCCTCTTTGAGTGATTTTTCCACCCTCTCCGCCCGCAAAAGAAACATATCCCCCATTAAAAGTTTGAATGTCGTGCAATTGGGATATGTCTCCAATCATGTGCCGGGAGCAGCCGCTGTCGACATACCAAGGTCTGGCGACATTCCTCCACAGTTGTCCCTGCACGATGAATGGAATTATTTAGATTTGGGAACCCAGGTCATCACAATCCTGGGTTGACTCTTTCCTTTTACAAGTTTTTCATTTGATTCTTTCTTTGCTTTTGAATTGGAGAGTAATGGAGATTGATTTGAAAAAGATTTTGGAATCCATTGAAAGTCAGGTTTCAAAAATTTGTGAGTTTGCTTTGAACCGGTGGATCTCTTACTTGAAGAGTTAGAAGATCCTGTCTTGCTCTTTGACAAATTCGACTTAGGCTTGGCCTGAGTTGACTTTGGCAAACTTCTGTTGTTTTAGAAAAAACCTTTTTATTCTTTTGAAATCTTTCGAATTTTTTGTTTAATGTTGTATTCAAATCTCCATTTCTAGAATGAGTTTTGGGAATTTTCCTAGTCAAAGATCGTCCCCGAAATTCATTCTCCCCTCTTTTTGTTGTAAGAGATACAAACATCCGGTTCATGCAGTTTCTTGCAATGTGTCCAGCAGTGCCACAATTAAAACAATTTGTTTGTTATCAGAAGCTTTCGCACTTATATTGTCAGTGTTGTTCTTTGCTTTTCCATTTCTAACACAATTACACTTGCAAGATCCATCATAGAATTTAGTAACAGATGTGTAAGATGCAGAGACATGTTAATCAGATTTAGCAGTTTGATCAGAAACAACACTATTAGAATCATTTTCAGACTGAAATAAAATACCACCCGACACAAAAACATTTGTGTTTGATTTTGACACAGACTCATGATTGTAATTAACACCAGACTCAATCACAACATTATTTGACTCAAAAGTTTCAGTAGCATGCTCCCCCTGGACTATTGATATATTTGCACTTGAAGCAAAAACATTAGTATGCAAAGTCTCATAACTAGACTGTATTTCCTGCTCAAAAGCTGACTTTCCGTACACCATGCAAGGTTCTTTGTCAATTTCTTCTTGAGACAGGGGAATAGCAGTATAATTGTGATTGAAGGGAGGAGGGACACTCTCATAACCTAATCTAACTTTTATTTGATTAACATGAGTGATATCTCTCCAGTGTGATTGACCTTCGATTAATTTTGCAATCTTTTCACTTGACCCATCGTACTTTTTGAAATTAAATTCAGCTTTTTCAAAACAATTTTTCAATGTGTCAAGTTCCATGGTTACAACAGCAAGTTTTCTTTTGAGATGATCATAGTTCTCGCATTTGTTGCTGTAATCCTCTTGCAATTTTTTAAAATCTTTTGTTTTATTTTCTAATTGAGTTTTTAAGGGCTTTTGATTTTTTTCTAAGAGTATATCCCTCATATTTCAAGTCCTCGTTCTCTCTCTTGATTATTTCAATTTGATCTCTCAAAAACTTAACAATTTTAATACAAGATTGAGAACAACTGAATTCACTAACCTCAGATTTGAATGGTTCAGGAGTGGTCTAAACCATGAATGCAAACTGCAAATTCATCATCTCCTCTTCTGAATCTGCTTCCATTTCTTTACTTGCATCCTTGACTTGAGCAAGATTTGCCTTTTTAGGTTCCAAAATGTTTAGGGCCTGAACTTGATCTTCCCAGTTGAACAATTGAGCTACCATTGCCATGTTTGCAGACTGATTGTTTGAAGATGATCCTCTGTTGTTGCTGTGAACGTACGTTACTGACACCATGGATCTTTCGGAGTTTTCTCGCTGATTTGGTTTTGGACATTCCCTCGCAAAGTGTCCTGGTTCATGACAATTATAACAACGTAACTTTCCTTTGCTAAAACCCATGTTTTTGTCTGAATTTACACCCCGGTTGTTCTTTCCAGTCTTTTTTGAGAATTGTTTAGCCCTGAATACTATCATTGCCATTTGCCAAGTAATATCCATTTCTTCCACATCTTCAGGATGAATTTGATCAAGATCAGTGAATGAAAGTTGTGGAGAGAGCTCTCCAACAACAAATGCATTGTAGCAGTTCACCATCCCAGTAGCTAAAGCCATATTTTCCTCCTTTTCTTTTGCAAATGTGCTTTGGGAACCAATTCCAAGAGATTGAATTAAAACATCTGTGGAAGGACTAACACTAGAACCAGCTTGAGATATGGTTTGACGGATTTGAGTTTGTTGCATGTTAGGTATGATGTATGGTATGTTCTGATGGATTGTATGAGGTTGAACAGGAGGAACCTGGATTTGAGTATTTTGAAGAGTGGTGAAGCTTGAAAAAGCGGTGTCATTATTTTGAAGTCCAAGATTGGTTGTAGAGTATGAATTGACATGATTGATTTCTCTTTGTTTATCATCAAGATCGAAAGCTTTGATGATTGCCATTGTTTCAGACAGGCTTAAACGGTTCAGATCTTTTGTCTTTTTAATCACCGAGACATTCATGTCCCATGATTTTGGAAGAGAATTTAGTAACTTCTTGTTGATTTCAGATCTAGTAACCATCACTCATGCGGAGCTCATTTCAATGGTTAGTGTGATAAATCTTTGCAATTGATTTTCCAATGTTTCTCCCAATACATAGTTAAACATGTTGAATTTTTGTCGGAGCATGTCTTGTCGACTTTGCTTCATGTCTTCATTTCCTTCATAAACTTCTATGAGTGCTTACCATAATGCTTTTGCTGATGTATACTCACGAAATCCTTTTGCTATTTCCGGAGACAATGCCATAGTCAGTGTGGCAAGAGCCTTTTCTTGTTCTTCAACTCGTTCAAAATCATCATCAGTGTAGTTTTCAACTTGTTTGTCAATTACCATTCCATCTTCTAAAGTAGAAGTAATCTGAATTGGCCCTCTCAAAATGCTTCTCCAAATTTTGAAATCCTTCATTTTGATGTATTTTTCAATTCGATATTTCCATTCAGGAAATCCTTCAGCTGATAGCAATCTAGGAATACGAGTAGTTGTTCCCATTATTGCATCCAAATCTTGATGAACAGTCATGTTTTGAGATTTCATTTTAGTAATTTGAAACTGCACACTAATACTCTTAAACACACACTCCTTAACCGCACACACTTATCCAGCCGCACACTTAATTGAGCCGCACACACCTTCAACCGCACACACCTTCAACCGCAAACCTTGAAAGTCAGCAGCAAACCTTCAACAGTTGGCAGCAAACACTCAAAAAGAACAACTTAAATTGATACCAAATTGGCTCTGATACCAATTGTAAGTCCCCAAAATTAAGGATCCAATTTAGTAATCAATGAAGTTAATTGCATTTAGATTTAGATTGAGAAGAAGAAGAAACTGAATCAAGCATGCACACATTTATATCATATAAATGTCAGGTACACCTTGGGAAAACACACACATACGTCACTGACTTCTAGCAAAAAGTACAGACTGACACACCTCAGTTGCTATAAATAGTACTCCTCCTACCAGCACAAGTGTGTGCAGCCAAGCACATGTGTGCGGCCGCACACACACATGTGTGGCAGCACACATTACATGATTACAAACAAAACACTGCAAAAATGACACAGTTAACTAAACAAAATGATGCCTAGCTCAAACACAATTAACCTTTGTGTCATCCCTTCGAAACATAAATCATAAGCTGTGATAGTTGGTTTATATTTTCGCAAATTGACAATATCAGCCCAAAAAATTCAAAATTTTATTTTTAAATCCATTTTCAACCCAAAATTTTTTGATTTTAATTTTGACTTTTATATTTGACTTTTGACTTTAAAATTTTGACTTTGACCTTCAAGTTTGACATTTGACTTTAAACTTTGACTTTTTTGTTTGACTTTTAATTTTTCATATTTAGCTTTTCGGTTTGACTTTTAAGTTTGACTTTTTAAATTTGACTTTTAGGGTTGACTTTTGAGTTTTTAGTCAAAGGGCAATTAAAAAAAATTAAAAAAAACAAAAAAAAATGAGTTCCACATCAATTCCGGTAAATGAAGTTTCATGTACTCCATCTTGTATAGCTACGATTAAATTTCTTCGTGAACAAATTGATTTGCTAAAAAGGGAAAATGAAGACCTAAAATATGAAAGATACACCATTAGGAAAGAACGAAAACCTTTAAAAGCACAATTAGAGGCCAAGACTAAGGACTTTAGGAAATTACAAGAAGATTACAGCAACAAGTGTGAAAATTATGATCACATTAAATGCAAACTTGTTGTTGTAACTGAAGAACTTGATGCTTTGAAAGTAAAGTGTGGAAAAACAAATGTTAGTTTCAAAAATTATACCGCATCAAGTAAGACAGTCGAGTCCTTAGTAGAAAATCAATTGAGTTTTAAAGATAATCAAACCAAGGGTCTAGGGTATCACAGTGTGCCACCTCCTTTTAATCACAATTGTAACCCACCCTTTGAGACCAATGAGGAAGAAATGTCTGCTCAGTATGGCCAAACCCCTGCTCCAGATTCAGTTAAGACTGAACAATCAGGGCCAACTGAGGGTGCTGAGCTAAACGATACTAATGCTTCTACTTCATGTGCAGGTAAAGTAGCAGAGGATGAGAACAAGGAAAACACCATTGAACAAACCAACATCTCCTTGAACTCTTAATCTTTTGCTTCTAATTCAGTTGCTTCTGATCAACCTGTTGTTGAGAAGTACAGGCTACCAAGTCAAGTGAAACAGCCGACCTGCTGCAGCTGTGCGTGTGGGAAAAGCAAGAGACATGGCAAGGATACGCCACCAGGGGCAGGAAGAAACAACTTCACAGTGAAGAAAAAGACATGTTTTCACTGTGGAACACCTGGGCACATTGCTCGAAACTGTCCAAATCGCGCATACATTCCCTACTACGCACAAGGGTGGTAGAACGCGTCAAGAGGGAGATATTTCAAAAGAAACCCCTCAAGGTCGCGTTTAGACCATGATGACTGGAACACACAGAAGGCCAAGAATCAATCCCACAAGGCCAAGAATCAAAATCCCAAGGGCCAGAAGGGAATGTCGGCCAAGAAGCCAAATTCAAGAGATGCTCCCGTGAAGTCAAAATCAAAGTCATCTCAACGGCCGACATCAACTTCAAAATCAAGTGCTGAGCCACCCATCAGATCGAAAAAGAAATGGGTTAAACCCAACTACAAATGGGTTCCAAAGGCTCACTCTCCCAAATCTTCTAACGCTTCTAATATTTTTACATCTTCTGTTTGTGATAAGCAGGACATGTCATGGGAGAGAGTATCGTGCAAAGATGACAAAGGTCGACCCAGTTTCAAAATGGACTGGGTTCCAAAGACCAACTGATCCCGCTCTGTGTCGGAGCAGCTATGGAGGCATATCATCAGACTTTGGTTTGTTGGTAGTGGCTGTTCCTGGCACTTGATAGGGGACATCTCTCAACTATAAAACATTCATACATTGTTTGAGAGTATGTGTCCTTTGCGGGAAGGGAAGAAAGGAAGTGATCACTCATGGGGTTTGTGCTTAACGACATGAAGAATTTTTGGATCTGTTCTGAGATTACGTGTGCTGTTCTCAGACCTTCTGGATGCAAATTCAATCGGTGACTTACGGTTTGAGTTTTCTTCTCTATACTCCTAAGTTTTTCTTAAGCTGATTCACTTTAAAGACAAATTTTTGTTTTAGGATAGTTTAAATTTGCGCATTTACTTTCGTTTCTCTCCTATGCACAAATTTAGGGGGAGAAATAAAAACAAAACAAAAATAAAAAATTTTAAAAAAAATAGAAAATCAAAATAATAATATGTTGGTTATGGAATGTGCTTGAGGGAGATGTTTTGGGAAGTGAGTGATAACGGGCAATCTGAGTCTGCGTAACGTACCCAAAGTTGAAGGGTCTATGCTCTGGTTTGATGCGTCGGTAGGCACGAAAGATTCTAAATGGACATGACTAGGCAGAATTGAACTTAGGAAATCAAATGACTTGACAAATCTTGACCTAGATAGTTTCGTTTAGACTGACAATACGACACTTGGATAGGTTGAGCAGGGAGATATATATGGGAATCTACTTGTCACATTAAATGAACCTGTATTTGGAACCGTGGTTTAACTTTTCCTCGATGTGCGGATTTTGTCCTTAATTCTGGTTGGATGGGGCGACTGGTAAATTCCGATAAATTAGGTCTGTAGAATATCATTTTCTTTCTTTCCGTCTGTTAGTCATATGTTGTCTCCTTTGCGTGACATCCAATCCGACCTGGTACACAACATATGCAACTCTATTTCTCTGCATGTTATATATGTGAAAGACTTCTTATCTGTTAGCCATATATTGTCTCCTCTGCGCGACTTCTAATCCGACCTGGTACACAGCATATGCAACCTTCTACATCTCAACCCCTCTGAAGTAATAAGTAATAAGTAATAGAATTCTGAATCTATCTTCTCTCTGAATGGTTGTCTGCTCACCCGGTGTAAGGAGTACTCTGGAAGTTTTTGATGGCTGGGGCATATCAGGAAGCAAGAAACACATTCTAGTACACTTAAAATTGAACATATACAGATTGTCTATAGATCTCGCTGCTCAATTTAGGTGGACAACAATATCCATGGTCGTCGTCAGCTGAATGGTCCTTAAGATATAGTATCTAGAAACTTAGGATCATATATAATATCTAGGAACTTAGGATCACATTGTCTTGTCACTTATAGTATGTCCTAATTTTGTCACAATTTTTCGTGTTTAACTGGACAACAATACCGACGATCAACCAGACAAAGACGTGAAGATGGAAGATATCGACAAGCGGATAAAGGCTGTCTAAAAACTTTGATCCCAAATCATTCTCAAAAGTTAGATATCATTTTATTAAATTTGTTCATAGTTTTCCTCTATGCATAAATTTTAGGGGGAGAATTAAAAAAAATCAAAAATCAAACAAAAATCAGAAAATTAAAAATCCAAAAATAGTGTTATTTATTTTTCCAGAAAATATTAAAAATCCAAAAATATTTTTTTGTGCTAATTTTTCTTTTAGTTTTGTTTTGTCTTGAAAAGTGATTTCAGGCGTAGATGAGACTCATGGAGATTGTATTGAAGATCTTCTGAGCCAAGGCTTCATTCGTGAGCATCGAAGAATTCACATTCGAAGGAGCAAGAAATGAAGATTATTCTTTCGACATTTAATTTGTCAACCCCAGAAGCATGTTGAAGCTGTACTTGAAGATTATGTGACGGATTGCATTGAAGCCTCCTCAATCAGTATGCTGCTATCTTAAACCTACTGAAGTGATCCAGTAGATTATTTCTCTCCGTTGTTCTCTCTGAAGATTCTCAAGCTGAAAGCGCTATCTTTCAAGAATCTCTACAAGAAGCCTCCTCACCCAATGTGCGTTCAATGTCAAATTCTGTAGAAATCCCAACTGCTCAAGATGAAGTCATTTATTGAAGATTCATATGTTCATCTTGATGTTGTGAAGCAATTTGAAGAATAATGCTGAAGCCAAGCTCCCAATGAAGATTAACAAGAAAAAGCCAGCTACTTTTTAGGGGGACTTTGTTGGGACAATTAGAAAAGAAAGCTATAAACCAAGGGGGAGATTGTTGGGTCAAAAATATGGTTTATACTTTGCTTTTCTAGGAAAATATATTTTTATGTAATGTTGTATGTGTTTGCGGTTTGTGTGTATGGCCGTACACGTGTGTACGGCCGCACACCCTGTGTACGGCCATACACAGGGTGTGCGGTTTTACACATGTGTATGGCTGGAGGTCCATATAAATTGAGGAGTGCATGTGGGAGTGTACGGTTAGAAGAGAGAAGGCTTGAGAAGAGAGAGAAAGTTAGAGAGAAGAAGTGTGTGTGAAAGAGAATCTATTGTATGGAGCATCATTCATATTGAATACATCATTAGATTCTTAATCTTCTTCTTCTCCTTCTCTTCTATATTGATCTGGCATCATCCAATTGAGTGGGATTCCGCACCATCAATTGGATCTGATTGATACACAAGCAATTTTGGGGATTTACAAGAGAAAACTTTTCAAATACCAAAACTTGAGGGCAAGTTTTGAAACTATTCAAAACTAATTAATTCCATAACTTATGTGTTTAAAGTAGTTTTAATTAAAAAGCTCTTCAAGTTCCATAACTTTAGGACACGTTATGGAAGACTTTAAATTATTAAAGAATGTAACTTTTTCTTTATTTTGTAACTTATGGAATTAATTAAGGTTACATATTTTATTACTTAGTCAAGTGACTCTTGAACCTCCATAACTTCAGGACAAGACTCTTCATTTTTGTAACCATTGCCACTTTTTATGAGTTTTATGAAACTTAAATGTGACTTTTCATATAACTTGAGGACAAGTTACAAATATACATTTTAGAATCAACTCTTAGATTAAAATGGATTGAAAACAATAATTTCACATAACTTCCTATTAATCTACGTAACTCATAAGAACAAGATAATTCAAATAAAACTTTTTCATGTAATTAGTCTACACCTTAAACTAATACAAAACATGAATCTATTGACAATTATCTTTGAAATTGGATTAGCATGAACATTAGCACATCAAAAACAAGTTTATAAGTCCAAAAACATCTTAGGGTGATGTTCCTGGTCCAATTCCAGCCAAAACAATCGAATATATGTTGTCTTGGGGTCCAACACGTCGAGTGCACGAACAAACTCGGCGAGTTGGATGCATTTTGCGTTGGACTCAGCGAGTCTGCTGAGCAGACAACATAAAAACTCGATTTTTCAGCCAATTTTGCAAGTATAAGAAGAAAACAAGCCTAGGCTCTAATACCACTGTTGGGTTATGAGCATTCTAACACTCCTAAGTGTACATGCAACCCAAAATAACTTGGATCTATGTTTTCTCTATTATACATGCAATTATGAACATCCAAGGTATATCCTAATCTCACACACATAATCCTTTACCACATCCAACCATCTCCTCTGGTCATGTTCAGGTTAGGGGTCCATCAGATACTTCAAGCTCTTGTGGTCTGTGTATATGGTACACCGAACCCCATACAAATAGTAAAGCCATATCTTGAGGGTGAACACCACAGCCCCCAACTATAGATCATGAGTAGGATACCTCGTCTCATGAGGCTTCAGCTGCCTCGATGCGTATGCTATCACAGGTCCTCTCTGCATTAGCACCGCACCCAATCCCGATAACGACGCGTCACAATATACCACAAAATCCTCCATCCCCTACGGAAGGGCTAACACTGGGGCTTCGCATAATCTCTGGCGAAGTGTCTCGAACGAGGCCTGCTGCTCTGGGCCCCAACTGAAAGCCACGCCCTTCCAGGTCAACCTAGTGAGAGGAACAGCAATTTAGAGGAATCCTTGATAATTCTCCAATAGTAACCGGCCAGGCCCAGGAAACTCCTAATCTCTGAAGGGGATCTTGGCACCTCAAAACTCATCACAGCGTCAATCTTGGCCGGATCGACCAATATCCCATTCTGGTTGACGAGGTGTCCTAGGAACTAGACCTTTCGTAACCAGAAATCACACTTGGAGAATTTGGCCCCTTCTGGTTGACGAGGTTTCCTAGGAATTGGACCTCTCGTAACCTAAAATCGCACTTGGAGAATTTGGCGTAAAGCCTCTCCGATCAGAGAACTCCGAGGATCTCCCTCAAATGCTCCCCATGCTGCTCTCTAGGCCTCGAATACACCAAAATATCATCAATGAACACGATCACCGAATGATCCAACATCGGCCTACACACCTTGTTCATGAAATCCATGAACGACATCGATGCATTGGTGAGCCTGAAAGGCATCACCACGAACTCGTAATTCCCATAACGAGTTCTGAATGTTGTCTTCTAGATATCCTCCCCACGCACTCTCATCTAATGATATCCAGACCTCAGATGTGCAACATCTGGATTTCCAGGTATTATACTTTATCATTTTATTTTTGAGAAAAAAAGAGGGACTCGACGAGTTGAGTCGTAGACTCGTCGAGTATGACCGTGAATGCTGACTGGATTAATGAACGGACTCGACGAGTCAGAAAGTGTGGACTCGACGAGTCTGCGCTGTGGATTGAAACCCTAATTCTCGGGGTCTGTGCCCCATTTAAGGTCCTTTATGGCCTCCATTTGCGGCTACCAGTCCAGAGAGAGATACCCTAGCGATTGTGAGTCAGTTGTGAGAGAGTTTGAGCCTTTTTTTCATTTTTGGTGTGATTTTGCAAAGGAGAAAGTGTTCCAGCAAAGGGAGGTCAACGGGATTGCATTTCGGTGGGTTTCCAGCTTAGATCTATAACTTTGACGTAGAAAATCGATCCCTTTTTCTATTTAGTATGAGATCCTTGAATTTTAGGGTTTTCTATACCCTTTATTGGCTTGATTTGATGCTTATGTTGTCCCATTGAGTGATAGACTCTGGATCTTGACCTTTTGTGGTCCAGAGAGCCTTAGTAGTTATTTCACCAAAGGAAGCTTTGGGGTTGTTGCATGTGTACCAAGATTAGACCTTTACATGATTATTATGCTTGGGAAGGTCGGATCTATGGATTAGTGAAACAGATTTGACCTCAAAAGGTCATTTTAGTATGATCATGGAGGGAACTCGCCAAGTTCATAAGTGGACTCGACAAGTCGAGTCGGGGTTGCCCCTCGATTCATATCAGGAGGAACCTGTCGAGTGGAAGGATGACTCAGCGAGCCAAGAGAGGCTAGAAGGACTCAGAGGACCAGCTTGGATTCGGCGAGTCGCCTGAGTGCACTCAACGAGTTGGGTCAAAGGTTGACCGTTGACTTTTGTTGACTTTTAGGGTTTAGTCAGTGTTTGGACTTATGAGCCATTAGAGGGGTAGAATGGTCTTTTACCCTTCTTGGAGAACCTATATAGAGGGGTTAGCCTAGCCTTTAGATGATGTATTAATTAGAGTAATTATTTATGTGATTAGGCAGAGGCTAGTGTAGTATTTCAGAGTTCGAGGCTTATCGAGTTGCCTGAGGTGAGTCTTCTCACTATACTTTACCTAGAGTGGTAATTAGAGTTATGTGACAAAGTATATTGTATACTATGTGTTATCTATGTGATTCTATGCTAGATGTGATTCAGATTTACAGAGTTAGGACCGAATGGTCCACAGAGTTAGGACTAGAGGATCCACAGAGTTACGGGACTGGAGGGACCCACTAAGACACTTTGACCTGAGGGTCATACAGTGTTATAGCCTCGAGTGGTTATATGTGTTGTATGTGGTATTTTGGGGAACTCACTAAGCTTTTATGCTTACAGTGTCTGGTGTTATGTGTTTCAGGTACCAGTGAGGATTGCGGTAAGGCACCGGCATGATCAGTACACACACGAGGAGTTTTATACATTATGATCTATGTGTTACAAGTTGGTATCAGAGCCTTGGTTTGAGGGATTCAGGTGCACCTTCGGGCGTATCTAAACTCAAACTGAGGATTTGAGCCAGTGCCCGAACGGTGGTTTTCCTAAAATACCCTTATATTATGTGTTATGAGATATGAAATAATATGGTATGCATGCTAGAGTACGCTAGGTATTCTTATTAGGACTAGAGTGGCCTGATTTGTGATGCCTTAGCCTAGGGGTTTTGCTGCTAGGAGATGCTTGAGAGTGAGTTGATAGCAGCGAGGAGTTATGAGAGATCTGCTAGATACTAGGCTATGCATAGTGAGAGTAGAGAACTTGGGATTTGGAATCCAAGGAGGAGGACTTGGGGTGAATACTGATGCGGTGTGGACGGTAGTATTGGGCTCGTACTACTGAAGACACCGGATCAGTGTGCATCCCAAGTAAGAATCCTTAGTGTACTAGGGATCGAGTAGGAATGGGATATCGGGTGTGTGTACGCTCCAGAGAGTCTCTGATATTTTGTGTTGTATTTCAGAGAGACATCATGGTTGGGACACGCCACACACTTGAGAACAGTGGTGTCAGTGACGAGGAGATCCGTAAGTTGTTTCATGAGGAGGTGGCTGCTGCCATCTGCGAAGAGATTCCAGAGATGTTCGGGTCTAGTAAGAGCACGATGATTGAGACTTTTAATGAGAGATACGCAACGGTTACTGAGGCTGCAACCGCTGTAGCTACCACAGTTGTTGCGGCTGCCAGACCTCAGGGTGGTGATACGTTGCTGTTCCGAGAGTTCAGCAACACGAAGCCACCAGAGTTTGATGGGACGCGAGATCTGATTGTTGCGATGAGATGGGTTTCTGATATTGAGGAATGCTTTTATACGTGTTCATGTCCGGAACATCTGAGGGTTCGGTTCACGCTGAACCAGCTTCGCTTGGGAGCGAGGGACTGGTGGAAGTTTGTTACAGCACACTATTTGCCTGCTGATCTTGCTGTTGTGACCTGGGAGAGGTTCACCACCATGTTCCGTGAGGAGTACATTCCCCCGGTGGAGAGGGAGCGATTGGCCCAGGAGTTTCTGACCCTCAAGCAGGGTACTAATTATGTTACTATGATCACCAGGATGTTCCATGAGAGGGCGATGTTCTGCCTTGAGCACATGTCTACCGAGTAGGCACGTATGATTTGGTATCTGAGTATTCTGAGGAGGGACATACAAGAGTTCATGGTGAACTCATCGTACCGGACATTTTTTGAGCTCAAGGAAAATGCTCGGAAGAGGGAGATAGAGCTGGAGACTCAGGCTAGAAGGGAGGCGAAGTCTCAGGTAAGGGATCGGCGGCCGTACTTGTGGCAAGTGTGGCAAGGGTCATGAGGGGGTTTGTAGAGAAGGGTCTTGCTACAAGTGTGGTAAGGAGGGGCACATGGCCAAGGATTTCCCCTAGGGGTTTGCTGTCTATTTTCACTACAACCAGACCGGACACCGGAAGGCCGAGTGTCTGCAGTTGCGGGGGTCATCTCAGCGAGCATCACAGGGATCTGCCCCTACTGCTGTTCGAGCTACCGAGAGTCGGTCGGTGGGAGAGCCTTCTAGTTGACAGCAGAGGAGGTCCGCGCAACGCCAGATATTGTGGTCGGTATGTATTCTTTCAATTATTTATTTTGAATTTTTGGTGTTATGCTTATATTATGATATGCGTAGGTACATTTCTTGTGAGTTTTGTACCTACTTTGGTGTTTTTTACTCTGGTGCGAGTCGGTCTTTTGTGTCGTTAGCCTTTAGTCAGCATATTAGTATCGGTCGAGAGACGTTGAGTCGACCTTTGCGAGTTTCCATAGCTAACGAGAGAGTGGTGTATACCAATGATGTGATCTAAGTATGTGTACTCGAGATCTTCATGTTGAAACATAAAAGTGACCCTCTTGAACTAAGATACCGCAATAACCTATCAACCTCAACTGTTCACCATCAGCAATCATCTCAGCACCCGGAGTCAACTCGTCTTCAGCATCTGCAGTCTTTGTTATTTCCTTTTCATATCTTTATGTAATGTACTCTATTATCCAGCATGCCTTGCACGGCTGCTTATAGAGTAGTTTTTTGTTTCTGAGACTCTATAAATAGAGACTCTTTCAGATGTATTCGATACAACTCTTAACTTCTTAATACACAAGATTTTTTCCTCAACCATTTCTCTTATCACTCGATGACTTGTGAATTAATTTGAATATATTTCTCCAAGTTATCTTCTTCACTTATTACTCTTCATACTCTAAATTGCTACTGAACCATAACCTCTCTTCGGAGCAAGTCTTCTAGACTTAATCACTAAACTTGATCTTCCTTATTAACTCGGAGTGAATACGTTCCTTGTTATGAATCAGTTTAAGTGTATTCTTGATATAACAATTGCTGTCATTTATATTTCTTTACTTTCCGCAAATAACTATCTAACTATTTAACTATATTATTGTTGAGCTTTTAGATCCTTTGAGATTAACTATTCCGCAATATACTTGTTCTAACGTTTGTTCAAGTGTGTCTCCCAGTTTTTCTCTCAACAATTGGTATCAGAGCCAAAGTGGTTGGTTTTTGAATATCGGAACTCTGATTTTCTCATTAAACCTTCTATACCACTAAAGCTCATTTCTCAAAAAAAAATGGCACAATCATTATCTCTGAATGTCTCCAATAGTGTTGGTGGTTCTAACCGAGCTCCAATACTGGTAGCAAATGAATATCATCACTGGTCACAAAGAATGGAGAGGTACTTAAGAAGACTGGGTAGAGATGTATGGCGATCCGTGGAAGAAGGACCACACGTTCCAGTCCTCACACCAGGCTAGGAGGAGGTCAACCAACCATGATCCGTCCCACCAAGGATGATCTCGATAAAATGGAAAATGATGCTGTTGCTTTTTATGAAATTTCTTGTGGTGTTGCTCCTAACGACTTTGATATAATCATAAACTACAAGTCAGCAAAATAGATCTAGGATGTACTCAAAAACCTATACGAAGGCTCAGAACAAGCACAAGATAAGAAGCTCACTACCGCACTCAACGACTTCAACAACTTCAAAGCTCATACGGGTTAAAGTTTGGAAGACTCCTTCAAGAGATTCAACCTGATAGTCACAAAGTTATCAAATGCTGGTACCATCCGCAGCAACCATGAAACCAATCTCCAGTTCCTTAATGGCTTAGGACCACATTGGACTACGGCTAAGATGATAGTCCAAGGTGACAGAAACATTCACTCTCTATCACTCTACAAACTCTATGGAGAACTCCAAGCTCAAGAATCCATTGTACTCAAAGACTGTGTTGACTTCGGAGAACCACTTGCTCTCATAGCACAAGCTCCACCGCAGTCACCCTACTCATCATCATAAGGTACCCCACCACAGTCATACGAAGCGGATTCTGAGTATGATGATGAAGAATAATTTCAGAAGGCTATTTCTCTGGTTAGCCAACAGTTCAACCGCATACCACCTTCTTCTTTCGGCAAGAATCAACAATTCAACAAACCTCCTTTCAATCGTAACTTTGGTCCTCAGAACAACCACTCTCGATATCCTAAAGTCTCTCAGAACAATCAACCAAAGGAGGTACCGCAGTCTCCTCAGAACAATGACTTCGATACTGAATCAGAAGACAAGACTGATGTTGTGATTTGTCACAAATGCAATAAAGAAAATCACTTCGCAAAAGACTGTAAGGCCAATGTAGTCAAGGATAGATCATTCTATCTTAGAATGGCTCAAAAGTTGGAAGAAAAAGAAAAAGCAAGGGCATATGTGGCTAAAGTTAAAAGAGACCATCCAGTCTGGTCATCAGGAGATGAAGAAGAGACCATCAACAGTGTTAAAGGAAAAGGGAAAATTTACATGCTGGCCACTGCGGATGATGATGGGTCAGCAATGTTAAACAAAAACTACTGCTACATGGCAAAGGATGGGACTCTAAGCATCGTTGAACAGGTAAAACTCATGATCCAAACTTTAAATTATAGTATGCATGACTATCAACCCTACATAGATGATCTTAATGACACTTGTGCTGCGTCCTTACATACTATAACAAAGCCCTAGATGAGAGGAACATTGCGTCCCAACAGATGTTCCATGTGAGAGGAAGACTGGATAACAAGAGACTTAAGATGGCAATGTTAGAAAAGGATCTAGAGTTAGAGAAAGATGCTAGAATGTTAAGTGAAACCCAATTAGAGATAGCTTTGAACCAGAGAGATTTAGCTCAGAGAGAAATTGTACGCTTAAATCTCTTAATTGAAAAATTATTTAATGAAAGTGAGGCTATTGAAAATTTGGTAAACAATGGAACCGTGGACAATACATATAAATGGGGTTGGTCAAATGGGTATCCTACCGCAATGGATTCCTCACCCTGGTTCAACAAAGACAGAGTGTATGTCCCTCCTGATAGAGAATTTCATTTCCCTGTCAATGACAAGACTTTTCCCGAAGATATCAAAACTCACTTCGGTAGATTACACAATTTGAGAAATAATTGTGTCATTGAGGAAATTGTGCCCAAGGATTCTAGTCACACATGTGATTAAACTCCCAACTATGGCACCATCATTCAAATTCTCAAACTTCATATGTAGTTGATGAAGAAATTGTTGTTGAAAGCCCCGAAGTCTCAAAGGACTTTCCATCTTTTTCCTCAGATCACAATGTTTCACACTGTAGTCAAATGTCCCAGAAGTGTCCCACCGTAGTTTCATCTAAAACCTACTCTGCGGTAGTCAAATCATCTTTACCAAAATCATCAGTTCAAGGAACCACAACTCTTCAACCAATTTTTCATGAGTTACCTATAGATAATTTTGAAGTAGGCCAATGCTCTCAAATTCTAGAATCCTCAAGTTCTGATGATTCTAGTCCACGTTTTCAAAATCATTCAAAAAATTCCAAGAGACCACAGTTGAATAACAATGAGTGCGGTTCACCAAAATTTTTGGCAAAAAGAGCTTTCAAAGAAGAAATTAGATCTCGAAACACAAGCCGACACAGTTTTTCGAAAAATAAGAAACATATGAGAATTCCAAAATCTAAGAGTCCAGAAAAATTTGTTTTCACAAATTACATTTCAAAAAACTCTTCTTTCATGAAAACAAGCAAAAAGGGAAGTTCAGTTTCAAAAGTCATTCCTGCTATTTCTGACATAACCCAAAAAGTTGTCAAACCTGTAAGAAACTATGTTTTTCAGGTCTATTCCTCAAAAGACCCTAATTGGAAAGGAATTTTACCCACTCCAACACTTTTAAAATCACATCAAAACAAGTGGAAAAGGAATCTTAACAAATCCACCTAAAGGGACTCAAAGATTTACACATGCTAAACCTCGTTCAAAACAAACTTTTCAGAAATCAAATGTCAAATCTTTCAGAAGTTACCCACCTCAGACCAATACCAAGTCCAATTCACCCTATAAACCGCTGACCAAGCACAATGTCAGACTCAATGACAAAACCCTCTTTTTGTAAATGTCAGTGCAACTGTCAAAAGTTTTGATCTCATGTCACGTCAAATCAATGTCAAAAACGTCGTACTTTTCAGAAACCTCGTAACAATCCAAACCTGAACAAACACCTAGGACTAGGTCTAATAGTTAACAAAAGACCCGTCCATGAAACCTCGGACTATGCATCATTTAACAATACATCAATTGTCCCTGGCTCCAAACTTGTTTGGATGCCTAAACTAACTGTGTAATGCTCAAGCTTTGTGCAAGGAGGAACAAGAAGAAGAATGGTTAATTGACAGTGCCTGCTCCTTGCACATGAACGGAAGCTTAGAGTACCTTTGGGATTTCAGGCCTATATGCAATGGTGGAAATGTCACGTTTGGCAACAATGCAAACGGTGTCATCCGAGGTTACGGTGTTCTCACTATAGGTAACTTTTCCATTCAGAAGGTTGCTTATGTAGAAAGCCTTAAACACAATCTTATCAGTGTTGGCCAACTATGTAAAGCAGGACATTGCGTTGAATTTGACGATCAATTCTGTTACATAATGACGAGTGATCGAAGCACTTGCTTAATCAAATCTCGTTCCGAAGGCACGATGTATCCTCTGGATGTTTCTCTCATCATTGGTAAACCGCAGTTGTGGTTTCTGTCCAAAGTTGTATCCGAAGTCTGCTGGCTATGGCATCGCAAGCTAGCTCATCTCAACTTTTGGTACATCAACAACCTCGTCACTGGAGAACTAGTCTGTGGTCTCCCCATTCTCCAATTCAGCAACGATACTCTTTGTCCAGCGTGTGAATGCGGTAAACAATCAAAAGCAAGCCATCCTCTGATAATGGATTCTTCTATCTCTGAACCACTAGAGCTATTACACATTGATCTCAGCATTCCCTCAACCGTAGCCAGTCTTCACCACAAAAAGTATATACTGGTTATTGTTGATGACTATACATAATTCACATGGATCTTCTTTATCAGACTCAAATCGGAGACACCACAAATCTTCAATAACTTCATCAAAGAAATCGAACTTCAAATCAAGCTTCCAGTCAGACGCATCCGCAGTGATAATGGAACTGAGTTCACTAATCATCTTCTCAATAGTTTCCTAGTTTCCAAAGGCATCTCTCACAACTTTTCAGCACCCTATACACCATAACAAAATGGTGTAGTAGAAAGAAGGAACCGCACACTCGTTGAAGCAGCCAGATCCATGCTTAACTTCGCCTAACTTCCTCTCTACTTCTGGGCTGAAGCAGTAGTAACCGCATGCTTTGTACAAAACCGAAGTATGGTGTGCAAGTGTCTCAATAAAACACCATATGAAGGTCTCAACAATCGCAAACCCAATGTTCGTTTCTTTCCTATCTTTGGATGTAGATGCTTCGTGATCAACAATAGAAACCAACTCAACAAGTTTCCACCAAAGTCTGATGAAGGTATCTTCCTTAGTTATTCCACTAACAAGGTTGCATATCGAGTGCTCATCAGAAGAACAAGGTTGATCATTAAAAGCTTTGATGTGAAATTTGATGACTCTCACATCCGCATTATACCTCCGTCCACCGAAACCACTGCAATCATGGAAAGTGACATTCCAGCCGCTTCCGGACCTCTGAATCTAGTTGAAATCAACTATGATGATCTTTTTGATCCCATTGAAATGGCGAAACTATCCGAAGTTCTGGTGTCACCCGCAGCTCAGCAACAACATGCTGACGTATCTGGACCATCTCTATCTGAAGTAGTGTCCCTCAATACTTCCACATCTCTGGCTGAGGGGGAAAGCTCTACTCTGGATCTAGTTGCAACCGTTGAGGTTCCAGTACCTGATGCTGCTTACATTCCTACCCGAAGTGAAGCTTCACCATCAAACGAACCTTCGGAGGACTCAGATGATGAATTCATAGAGAATATTGACACGAGAACCGATCCTAGAATTGTCACTCTCCCATCTACATTCCAGGGGGAACCTTCTCAGGTTCTAGAGGAACTCCCATCCGCAATCCAGGGGGAACCTCAACCTCTGCCGATTCCTTAAGTAAATTCTGCTCCAATAGAGCAAGATGATTTAGCAGGATGTTCTCAAATCCAGTGGGAACTGCCATCCCCAACCGCAGATTCCTCTGACATTCAAGATATCCCTTCTACCACAGCTGCTAATCATCTGATGCCACGTCTTCATGTATGGACAAAAGACCACCCACCAGGTCAAATTGTTGGCAACCCATCTGCAGGTATCCAGACTCGGTCTTCCAAGGACTTATCTGATCAGTACCATTATGCAACATTTATGTCTTCGGTTGAACCTAGAACGATCAAAGAGGCATTGCTTGAACCAAACTGGATAGACGCAATGCAAGAAGAATTAGAAGAATTTGAAAGAAACAAAGTATGGCAACTTGTTCCTCTTCCACAAGGTCATACTATTGTTGGTATAAGATGGGTTTTCAAGAATAAGCTAGATGAATCCATCTCTGTCATCAGAAACAAGGCAAGACTTGTTGCCAAGGGCTACAGTCAACTAGAAGACATTGACTACGATGAAACGTATGCTCCAGTAGCACGCATGGAAGCCATCTAGATCTTTCTAGCATACGCAGCCCACAAAAATGTCACAGTACACCAAATGGATGTTAAGAGTGCTTTTATCAATAGTAAACTAAAAGAAGAGGTTTATCTTCAGCAACCACCAGGATTTGAAAATAGTGAATTTCCAGACCACTGCTACAAGCTTGAAGAAGCAGTCTATGGCCTAAAACAAGCCCCAAGAGCTTGGTATGAGACATTCTCCGAATTCCTTGTCTCATCCGGGTACAAAAGAGGAGTGATTGATCCCACATTATTCAGAAAAGCAATGGTGACCACCTTATGATGGTACAAATATATTTGGATGATATCATTTTCAGGTCTACTGATCAAGGCATTGTAGATGAATTTGCTAAGCTCATGACCAACAAATTCAAAATGAGCATGAATAGAGATTAATTTCTTTCTAGGTCTTCAAGTCAAACAAATTCAACAAGGAATTTTCATTCATCAAAAGAAATACACCACCGAACTTCTGAAGAAGTATTCAATGGACAACTGCTCTTCTGTTAAGGTCCCTATGCCCTTCGGTTATAAGATCTCTGATGATCACTCTGGTGAATCTGTGGACCACAAGACTTATAGAGGTATCATTGGTTCACTGATGTACCTCACCGCAAGCCGACCTGACATTGTCTTCGCAACTGGTGTATGTGCAAGATAACAGGCTGATCTAAAAGTATCTCACATGACCGCAGCCAAACAAATTCTTCGGTATCTTAAAGGAAGCAAATCAATGCATTTATGCTATCCCGCAGGAAACGACTTCAGTCTTCAAGCCTTCATCGATGCGGATCATGTAGGTTGCAAGCTCGATAGAAAAAGTACATCAGTTGGATGCCAATTCCTAGGAGGAAAACTCGAAAGTTGGTCTTCAAGAAAACAAACATGTGTATCCCTATCTACTGCAGAAGCCGAGTATGTGGCCGCAGCCAGCTGCTGCTCCCAAGTGATGGGTTTTAGCCATAAGAACTTTCCTATGTGCGCATGCAAAACCCTAATGCTTGGATCTAGGCTTTCTAATTAAACATGCTTTGAATCCAAGACTTCTAATGACTATTTAGGTGTAATAACAATATTGAAACAGATCTAGAATCATACCTTTGAGTTCCTTGTTGATCTTGTTGTCTTGGAGCTTCTAGAGTCACAATTGTCACTCCTCTAATGGCTTACAAACACCAAATAACAAAGAGGATGATTTGGGAGAGAGGAGAGGGGAGGAATTTGCCCAGGGCTTCTTTACTTTTTGTTAAGTTTCGATTTCCTTATGCCATAGGGTCTATTTATACTTGTAGACTCCTTAAGGGTTACAACCTAAACCCTAATTGGATAATCTTCTCTTAAAGCTATCCAAATCCATTCCTTAGATAACCTCTTGGACGATTTGAAGCCATCCTTGGCTTCTAGAATCCGTCCAATGCATATCATTATGGATTTACAGTCTAAAGTTTAACTATCAAACAATTGACAGTTTATACCCTTTTATTTAATTAATCTCTTTAAGTCTCCAAATTAATTCCAATTAATTCTATGACTTATATTAATCAAATAACAATATATTATTCTTTATATTATTCCCATAATATATTAATAATATTTACTCTCTCTTAATAAATCATCCTATCAAGTTGCTATGGTGAAGGCAACCTAAAAGGACCCTGCACAACCGGGTGAAATACATGCCTAATATAGTTGTAGCCTCAGACACTATTCAAACAGTCTCCCACTTGGATAAGTCTAGTAACTATATGCACAAGTACAATTCGGTTTGCTATCGTAGCTCTCGAAGACGCTGTCAAACGCTGATCTAATCAATCTTGTCCTTTAGATAAGGGATTGTACAGTCCTCTGTTAGATATCATGCTGACAATCCTATGGAATGGTTAGTCAAGCATTTAGGTTTCTCGATTTCTGATTTATTTGACATAGAACATAATCCAACACATCAATTCAGTTCTGACCGGGCCCGGCACATAAGTCAAATCAAATCATCGAGCGGCCGAGATATCGCTTTCACCTTCTTAGATAAAAGTTACAGATACACTTCGACTTATATGCATTTACTTATTCATTAACCAACTATACACAACAATGCGTTTTATAACACCGAGTTACTGATACTTTTTCTCATTATCAATGTACAATCAATTAACAAATAACAAACCATATATCTAGGTTTTAAGACTATTTGATATTATCGTCTTGCGATCACCCTTTTATATCATATTCCATAAGGTGATTCCAGCAAGCGTGGATTTGTTCCAATGCTCAAAACTAGTTTGTAAGCACTCATGAACGTTGCAGCAACCCTTTGCTATGTCTAACACCATTTAGACAATCTACACACCAATTCATGATAATCTTCATTCATATCTACTTCCAACATATGAACGATTGTGGACAATTTGAACAATTCGATTATTCCTACTAAACTCAATTATTCTGGAAGTCAAAACATCCAAAGTGAAACAATAGTTAAACAATTAACATAAGATAGTAACATTACTCATAAATAAAACTCCTTTATTTAATCATCAAATGTTAATTACATTTACCTATTACACGTTTCTAATATTATCTAATCTATGCTAATATCATTCTTCAGCCTAATACTCCTAGCGTGCTGCAAGTGCTTAACCCTACTCAGTCCCTTCGTAAGTGGATCCGCTGGGTTATCTTCTGATGATATCCTCTTCACTACGAGTTGTCCTTCTTCTACACGATGTCTAATGAAGTGATATTTTCTGTCGATATGTCTTGATCTACCATGATCCCTCGGTTCCTTGGTCAAGGCAACCGCTCCTTCGTTATCACAGAAAATCTCCATGGGCTCCTTTATGGCAGGTACAACTCCAAGATCACCGATGAAGTTCTTTAGCCATATTGCCTCCTTCGACACTTCGCTCGCTGCAATGTACTCTGATTCGCACGTTGAATCAGCTATGGTTTCCTGCTTGGAACTCTTCCATGTTACTGCTCCTCCATTTAGAGTAAAGACCCAGCCCGACTGCGAACAGTAGTTGTCCCTGTCGGTCTGAAAACTGGCGTCACTATACCTTCGCACCTTCAAGTCATCACTCCTTCCGAGGACTAAGAACCTTTCCTTCATCCTCCGAAGGTACTTAAGGATATTCTTCACCGCAATCCAATGTGCTCTGCCAGAATTCCCTTGATATCTGCTAACCATGCTCAAAGAGAAGGCTACATTAGGGCGAGTACAAGTCATAGCATACATGATTGAGCCAACTACGGAAGCGTATGGTACTCGGCTCATTTCTGCTATTTCAGCTTCGGTACTCGGACTTTGAGTCTTACTCAACTTGACATTACTTTGTATCGGTAATTCTCCCTTCTTTGAGTTCTCCATAATAAAACGTTTTAGTACCTTCTCTAAGTAAGTATTCTGACTAAGTCCAATTAGTCTCTTACTTCTTTCTCTTACTATCCTTATTCCTAAAATGTAAGAAGCCTCTCCGAGGTCCTTCATAGCGAAGCACTTCCCGAGCCAGGACTTAACCTCCTGTAGAGTCGGGATGTCGTTTCCTATGAGTAATATGTCATCGACATATAGAACGAGGAAGCTTACTATACTCCCACTGGCTTTGACATATACACATGATTCGTCTTCGCTTCGTACAAATCCAAACTCTTTGACTTTCTCATCGAAGCAAAGATTCCATCTGCGAGATGCTTGCTTAAGTCCATAAATGGACTTCTCAAGCTTACACACTCTATTCGGATGCTTCGGATCCACAAACCCCTCTGGCTGAGCCATGTAAACATCCTCAGCCAACTTTCCGTTAAGGAAAGCGGTTTTGACATCCATTTGCCAAATCTCATAATCATGAAATGTGGCAATAGCTTGCATCACTCTAATAGATTTTATCTTTGCAGCTGGTGAGAAGGTCTCATCATAGTTAACTCCGGGAGTTTGAGTAAAGCCCTTCGCAACCAATCGCGCTTTATATGTGTGTATGTTTCCATCCACGTCGGTCTTCTTCTTGAAGATCCATTTGCACCCAACGGTCTTACGTCCGGGCACATAATCAACCAAATTCCAAACTTGGTTATCATACATGGATTGGATCTCGCTATCCATTGCCTCTTTCCATTTTGCAGACTCCGAGCCTGCCATGGCTTCCTTATAGCTATTAGGTTCATCGAGATTTATTAGTGTACCATCACTAATATACGTGTCCCCTTCGGTAGTAATATGAAAACCATAGAACTGGGGATGAACTCTAACTCTATCGGAACGTCTAAGAGGTAAGGACTCGTCAATCGGTTCAACCGGAGTTTCCTCCTCGGGTTGAGTGCCAGCGGTAGAGGTTCCTTCATCTATCGACTCTTGAATCTCTTCAAGCTCGATTTGCCTCCGACTGTCTCCTTGGCCTATGAGTTCTCGCTCTCGGAAAACTCCACTCCTCGCAACAAAGACAACATTGTCCTTCGGTCTATAGAACAGATATCCAAAGGATGTCTACGGGTAGCCGATGAAAATACATCGCTCACTTCGAGGTTCGAGCTTGTCGTGAGTATCTCGTCTTACAAAAGCCTCTCAAGCCCAAACCTTGATATGTGCCAACTGGGGAGCTTTCCCTGTCCACATCTCGTGAGGTGTTTTGGCAACCTTCTTAGTAGGGACTCGGTTAAGGATATGGGCGGCAGTCTCTAAGGCATACCCCCAAAAAGACATAGGTAGTGAAGCACGACTCATCCTAGAGCGAACCATATCCAATAAGGTTCGATTACACCTTTTTGCCACACCATTCAACTGCAGTGTCCTAGGAGGCGTCAATTGCGAAACTATTCCACACTCCTTGAGATAATCGTGGAATTCAAGACTTAGGTACTCTCCTCCTCGATCGGATCGAAGCATCTTGATTTTCCTGCCCAATTGATTCTCCACTTCATTCTTGAACTCAACTTTTCAAAGGTTTCTGACTTTTGCTTGATTAAATAGATATACCCATATCTACTATAATCATCGGTAAAAGTCACGTAGAAGCGGTTCCCATCCTTCGTGGTTGATCTTAATGGTCCACATACATCGGTATGCACTAAGTCCAATAGACCCTCACCCCTTTCACATGTACTTGTGAAGGGTGACTTAGTCATCTTTCTAAGTAAACAAGACTCGCATGTGTCATATTCCCTAAGGTCGAACCACTCCAACACTCCATCCTTTTGGAGTTGGGCTATGCGTTTCTTGTTGACATGTCCAAGACGACAATGCCACAAGGATGCTTTATCCATACTAATGGAAGAATCTATGTTCAAAACATCATTTCCTAAGTTATCAACAATCATGACAGTTTCATAAATTCCATTACGTGGTATAGCTTCAAAGTAAAAGACACCATTTAGATAAGCCAAAATAGAACCATTCTCATTATTAAAAGAAAATCTAAAACCTTGTCTATATAAACCATGAAATGAAATGATGTTTCTAGCTATTTCTGGCGAATAGCAACAATTGTTCAAATCTAAACATAAATTATTCCTAAGCACTAAAGAATACACTCCAATCTTGGTCACAGGCGACGATCTTCTGTTCCCCATGATTAGATTGATCCTTCCTTGCTCCACATCCCTACTTCTTCTTAGTCCCTGCACATTAGAACAAATATGGTAACCACAACCGATATCAAGAACCCAAGAAATAGCATGATTAGAATCGTTAGATTTAATTGTGTATATACCTGCGAAAGATGGCTTGATCTTTCCTTCCTTGATGGCTTGCAGGTACTCTGGGCAGCTTCTCCTCCAATGTCCTATCTTGTGGCAGTGGTGGCATTCTGCCTCCATCAGGTTAGGGCAGGGCTTAGCAGGATCAACTTTGGTCCCACTAGAAGAGGCACCATCTCGGGCTTTAACCTTGCGATAGTTCTTAGACGAAGCCTTCCTCTTCTTTCCCTTTCCTTGACCAATAGCTAAGACAGGAGCAGCGGTTGGATTGGGAGTTGGTGCAATAGACTTGTCTTTGAAGTTGCTCTCAACGACCCTCAATAGACCTTGGAGTTTGCTTAGGGTGACCTCCTCTTTGTTCATGTGGTAGGTCATTCTAAATTGATTGTACATCGGAGGCAAAGAGTGAAGCACCATGTCGATCGCCAAGTCTTCCCCAAACTCAACATTTAATTTGCGAAGGCGGTCGACATACCTTTGCATCTTTTGTAGGTGCACGGTAAGAGATTCTCCATGACCCATCTTAGCGGAAATCATGTTAGTGAAAATCTCATAACGCTCTTCTCTCGCGTTCTGGTGGTATCTCTCTAATAAGTCTTGATGCATCTCGTATGGGTACATGTCCTCGTAGGACTTTTGGAATTCGGAGTTCATGGTGGCTATCATGATGCAATGTACCTTCGTTGCATCTCGCTCATGAGTTTCAAAAGCGGTAATTTCAGCCGGAGTAGCGATTTCGGGGTTGATCTTTTTGAGCTTCTCATCGAGGACATACTCCTTATCCTCATAGCGAGCAATGGTGCGAATGTATCTTATCCATTCGCTAAAGTCCGTTCCATTGAAGGTGACCTTTTGGCAAAGGCTCATCAACGTGAAAGAACTAGCAGCAGCGTTGTTTGCGTTCGACATCTACAAAAGGAAAAGGACAAAGATAGATTAGAATATGAATCCCTAATTATCACCCAATAAGAAAAATTAAGGCTAGGATCCAACAACAACATTTACATATTAGAAAATGGATGTCGTAATCTAACATGCAAATAAATTGAAGGTAAGTGAATGACGATTCACTAATTCTCCACCATAAAAAAAACTAACTATAAGTCCTAAATGTTTTGAGAATTCCTAGGTTCGGATGAGATTCATTGAAACTATTCAATGGCATGTTTAAATCTCGATATGCCCCTCTTGTTTGTGACTGGGATACCGAGGATCACAAAGCGGGTGGGAATTACCATGCAAATTCACATGGTGCCTTCATTGTAACGATCACCTATTCGATGTGCCGGTAAACCACACACGCTCCATCGAACTATGATAAACAATGAATCACCCTTTGCCACCTTTGCTTAGAACCAATTAGTGTGCCGGTAAACCACACACGCTCCACTAACTTCTTACCAAGGGTGCAAAGTGTAATTTCATGGGATTGCATCAATTCACTTTTCCTAAAGTAACTAGGATTGGGAAATTTTAAAAATGTGTAGTTACTTTGTATTACTTATTATACTTTTAATGAGAGGATGAGGTTGCCCTATCCTACCCGTTCGGCTAACGACCCTCCACCGATCAAGCAAGCGGTGGGTGTGAGTGTACACCCATTAAGCGCCATTTTATAGGCCGCAACCTTTATACCCACCTTATAGATTGGCTTCGTGAATGAGGCCTACTAACGGTAAGACTAGCATTTTAGTTATACATACATATATATATATATATATATATATATATATATATATTATTCTTGTAATATTATATTAGTATAGGGTTGTATTTTAAACCTTTTAAAATCTAGGGTTTGAAATTTAAGTTGTCTAAATTAAAACTATTAATCACAAAATATAAATTTCAAAACTTGAGGACAAGTTTTAAACATTTAAAACATGGAGGATCAAATAACAAATCATTTCAATTAACAATTAATTTCCTAATTATCTATATTTGATTTATTCAAGATTTCATGCAAGATAATTACCAAATTAATCAAAATAATTAATTAATTATCATATAAGGAAATTAAATATTTTATTATTTGATAAATATCTTTAATTAGATCAAGATAATAGTCATATATATCAAAAAATCGGATTAGGATTGATCTACTATGATTAAGGTAAGTTTCCATAAGATAATCATGAAGAAATCCCGAATCTGGCCATTCTTGACGCTTGGACTCGCCGAGTGCACAAAGGGACTCGCCGAGTCAGGCCAACTCGCCGAGTCCACTTTGGAACTCGCCGAGTCCTTGACTCAGAAACACAAAAATCGAATTTTGCAGTTTAGTTTCAGACAATTAAGCAACAATTTAATGAAAACCAAGCTAGGCTCTGATACCACTGATGGGTTTTAGCCATAAGAACTTTCCTATGTGCGCATGCAAAACCCTAATGCTTGAATCTAGGCTTTCTAGTTAAACATGCTTTGAATCCAAGACTTCTAATGACTATTTAGGTGTAATAACAATATTGAAACAGATCTAGAATCATACCTTTGAATTCCTTGTTGATCTTGTTGTCTTGGAGCTTCTAGAGTCACAATTGTCACTCCTCTAATGGCTTACAAACACCAAATAACAAAGAGGATGATTTGGGAGAGAGGAGATGGGAGGAATTCGGCCAGGGCTTCTTTACCTTTTGTTAAGTTTCGATTTCCTTATGCCATAGGGTCTATTTATACTTGTAGACTCCTTAAGGGTTACAAGCTAAACTCTAATGGGATAATCCACTCTTAAAGCTATCCAAATTCATTCCTTAGATAACCTCTTGGACGATTTGAAGCAATCCTTAGCTTCTAGAATCCGTCCAATGCATATCATTATGGAATTACAGTCTAAAGTTTAACTATCAAACAATTGACAGTTTATACCCTTTTATTTAATTAATCTCTTTAAGTCACCAAATTAATTCCAATTAATTCTATGACTTATATTAATCAAATAACAATATATTATTCTTTACATTATTCCCATAATATATTAATAATATTTACTCTCTCTTAATAAATCATCCTATCAAGTTGCTATGGTGAAGGCAACCCAAAAGGACCATGCACAACCGGGTTAAATACTTGCCTAATATAGTTGTAGCCTTAGACACTATTCCAACACCAAGTTCTTTGGATGAAGACACAATTGCTAGACTACGGGTACAGAATGATGCGGATACCAATTTACTGTGACTCTGAAAGTGCTATAGCTATCTCTCATAATCCTATTCAACACTCCAAGACAAAACATATTGAGTTACGTTATCATTTCATCAAAGATCATATTCTAAAAGGTAATATTGAACTCATCTTTGTTCCTACTCATGAAGAGATTGCTGATGTTTTTACAAAAGCTCTTGACTCTACAAAACTCAACGCATTCTTACAAATGTTGGGAATGATGAATCTGGACTCGCAATTCTTTCTATAGTGTTAGCTACCGTAGACCATCATTGGTCCCCGTTGCGGGTCTAACTGAGAATTACATATGATAGATGGTTTTGGTACCGCAACCTAGGTACCGCAACCATATTTCATACGTATGTCACATGGGTTTTAATGATCTTTTATTTCTAACTTTTGTACAATTGTTTTTCACACGGATTCTCTCTAAAGTCTTTTTGTGCTCATCCGCGATGAAGTTTCTCAACCACAATAATGATTCCATCTGCAATCGTCTTAAATAAATTCCAACAGATTCATTAACTCCCAAATCTTATTGTGCTATTTAATGATCCTTCAATAAATAAAATACAAACATTCCCTTTAGAAACTGTCACATTCCCTTTCTGAATAAACCCCGTATCAGACCTATTTTAGGGATGATGACATAAAGAACGATTCCCAAATAAATCCATCCTCAACTTGTCCTTTCCTCTCCCAATCACGTCCCATCAGTTAAAACTTTCTCTCTCATCACCCCAAGTTTACCTGACGTATTTCCATGCGTCTAATCTGCCATTAATTGCAAACCCTTTTTAAGATCTCTCAAAATCATTCCAAAACTCGTCTCATCTTCGTGTGGCTGAGATTGAATCCCAGAATCATTGATTCCCCCCAAAAACCCCATTCAACTTCTTACCCTCTTTTATCTTTTACCTAGGGTTAAAATGCTTTTTACCTACTTTATAAACCCATCTTCTTCCCTAAACTCGTTTACGCTCTCTGTTTAATTGATTGTTCTCTCTCAACTCTCCAAAACTCCCATAAACTCTCAAGAACTCCAATTTCTCATCTATCAATGGCGAAATCAGGTGCATCAAAGAAGCAATCCAAGGCTTCAGGATCCTTGAATCCAACTGGTTCCACATCTCCAACGATTGCTTCAAGCAACTTCAGAGCAGTTTTTTATGATCATCCATCGTACAATGCCCCAACAAAGCTTATGATCAAGTATCTCAAGAACCATATTTTGTTTGGCCTTTTTGACACATCCACTGACGTTGTTCCTGTTTCTACACTCTTCAAGTGTGCTCTTTCTGCATATGGACCATTAGAAAACCCACAAGAAGTTCATCTTAACCTCATCGATGATTCATTGGTCATCTTGACCAAAGAGAAGTTCTTGTCTGCCATAAATCTTTTGATTCATCCCTCCATCAAGATCTTCACACAATCCTTATCTGACATCACCACCACACTCTACCAAATCGGTTATCCGAATCCGATCCAAGGGATTGGTGAGTTTAAGAAGAACCAACTGCCTGCGGTTTGGCAGTTCGTATGCCATTTCGTCATCCGCTGTTTGTCTGGTAGGACCGGAGGCATCGACAACATGGGTTTAAAGCTCCTTGAACTAGTATGGAGCATCTACACTGGCCATGATGTCACTTATGGCCAGATTCTTTGGGATGATTTCCTCCAATACATCCCCAAAGAGCACCCAAGGGAGAACCCAACCGAGCTCACCTTTGCTCGATTCTGGTCTTTGTGCATATCTGATCTACATGCGGATGCTGGTATCAAAATGGGCAATGACATCAACTTCTTTGTCACTAAGGATCTCAAAAGGTACAATCCCTCTTCTGATCAAACTTTATTTGGACCTATCTGCAGGCTCCCCATTCACATTCTTACCTTTCTTGGTCTAGAGACTGCTGATGTCTCAGATCATATAGAGGCCACGGAGGGTATTATCCCATGCCCTCTACCCCACCTCTTCCTTCTACAACCATTCTTCCTAAGGGTACCGCAGCCCCCTCTGCTACTACACTATCTAACCCTTCTCAATGGAGAAAAACGGTGGCATCTAAAAAGAAAACTAGTACACCTAAGAAGCATGCCACAAAACAAACCGCACCCTCAAAGAAATGCAAAACCAAACCCACCACTGTATCAAGCAGTGACTCTGAGGAAGATAGACAACCAATTTCTATCCTCAAGAAAAGAAAAACAACCGTAACCTCTGGCCAAATGCGTGACCGGACTGATACTATAGCCTCCCAACAGGCTCCGGTAGTCCTTGGGATGGCCACACATCCATTCAATACCACACTCGAATACCACTCAACCTCATCATGTGAGATTGTTTCATCCTCTTCATCATCCGAACGTGGAGACATCCCCCCAGTTATATCTCAAGTAGATAAATCTGGACATCGCCCTAAGTTCTCCAAGGCTTCCCGGCTGCACACCTTTTCTTCTGAGAAGTTAGACTCCATCCTTTTGCATGTATCCTAAACACTTCAAACACCATTCCATCGGCAGGGCATTTGTTTCGCCCATGCCAGAACTGGGTCGAGGCCAGACTTGACCACGGGTCAAGGAGACTAAGGAAGCCCAGGAAATCCTACTCAGCTTACATTCCTTTCAGGTGGTTTAGGCACGGTGAGCACTCATGTGCAAGGATCCGTGAACCCAAGGGACACCATGGTGCAAACACAACAAATTGACGGCGATGATTCAAGTGACTCTTGGAGTCGGTATCAGCCAACTATTGATGCCGAAATCAAGAAATATGCTGCTTTTAAAAGAGCATTCCAAGCCCGCAAGGAGCAACAGGTCAAACAACAACAACAGAAGGAACAGGAAATGTTTTTTGTGGCCAAGTACTGGACAAATGCCATCAACAATGCCCATACTGCTTCCATGTTAAAAGCTCAACCTCGAAAGTACCTCCTACTCCAAAAGGTTCAAACCTGGATGGATCAAATGGCAGACACCATGTTAAAAGCTCAACCTCGAAAGTACCTCCTACTCCAACTCCTGTTCCATCTCCCGCAGTCAACCCATCTCAAGACGAAGAGCCGGCAATTGAACTCAGCTCAGCCCCTACCTTTGGCTTCGATGATGAAGAC
Organism: Lactuca serriola; assembly: GCF_051521515.1. Taxonomy (NCBI): domain Eukaryota; kingdom Viridiplantae; phylum Streptophyta; class Magnoliopsida; order Asterales; family Asteraceae; genus Lactuca; species Lactuca serriola. The sequence continues at coordinate 308,614,502 of NC_136410.1, read as the reverse complement.
ATCCAAGAGGTCAACAAACCAAATCCTTCAGATGACGACCTTATGATGTTCGAAGAAGAAGAAGAGTCTAGCGGTTCTCAACATTCCACTTCTAAGCCCCAAGAAAAGAAAAAGAAGAAGAAGAAGGATGCTGTTAGTGTTGGATTAGTGTCTAAGTCCATAACTATTTTGGTATGTACTTGACCCGATGGTGCATGGTCCTTTTGGGTTGCCTTCACCAAAGCAACTTGATTGGAGAAATAGATAAAGAGAGAGAGGATAATATGATTTATTAATATGTTATAAGAATAATATATTAAAGGAGAAATCATATTTGTTTAATTAATATTGGTCAATAATTAATTAAGAATTAGTTTTGTGATCAAATGTAATTAATTAAACTAGAGGGGCTGAATTGTAATTATGTGATAGTTACAAAATAAGGTAAGGATTATCTTATAAGGGTGGTGAACAAATTTAAGGTTGGAAAGCCTTAGAATTCGAGTATGATAAGGATTCAAGGATTATCTTATTGGTTGCTTAATGGATAATCAACTAAATAAGGATAATGACTGAAACCCTATCTCTACACCTATATAAACAACCCCAAGGTTATGAATTCGGGTATCCCTTCCCAAGAAGTCCCAAATACGAATTCTAACCTCTCTCCTCTCTCCTTATACCTTCTCCACTTGCTTATGGTGTTTGTAAGCCATTAGAGGAGTGACACTTGTGACTCTCTGCTTTCCAAGGTCAATTCAAGGAGGAATTGGATTGTTATTGCTATATAACAATCAAGGTATGTTCTTAAACCTATTTACATGTGAATTCTGATTTCCATATGCTAGTATTAGGGTTCAAAGTCTTGGATTCAAAGTATGTACAGTAGAGAAACCTAGATCTGAGCTTTAGGGTTTGCATGAGCACATAGGATGTCTTATGACCAAAACCCATCAGTGGTATCAGAGCCATGATTGGTTTCTATTGTATTGATGCTTGATGTAACTGAAAATCGTGTTTTGGCCTCACTGTTCGACCTGACTCGGCGAGTCACTCTTGGACTCGGTGAGTCAGCCCTACTCGGCGAGTTCCAGAGGGTGACTCGGCGAGTCGGTGCGTCAGACAGTGTTTATCTCGGGATTTCTTGCTGTTTTTGCATTGGGATAATTACCTTATCATGTTAGATTAACATTAATCCGATTATATGATATATTTGACTATAATTTTAATCTAATTGAAGATATTTATCAATTAATAGGATAATTGTTTCCTTATAAGATAATTGATTAATTATTTTAAGTAAATTGATAAATTATTTTGCAAGAAATCATCAAATATGGATAATTATGTGATTAAATGTTAATTTGAATTATTTGTTATTTGATCCTTGTTGTTGTGAAAAGTTTCATATTTGGCCCTTTAGGTTACATAGTTTAAATTTGAACCCCAAAAGTTTTGTTGTTTTGAAATTTAAATAGCTGAAACCCTAATGTTTTGAAAAAAGGTTTCAAAACTTGCCCTCAAGTTTTGGAATTTAAATTTTGATTAAATGGTTTAATTTTGATGTATATTTAAATTCTAAACCCTAATGTGTTGAAATGTTTCAAAAATTGCCCTCAAGTTTTGGAATTTAAAAGTTGATTAAAAAAAAGTTTAATTAGGAATGTTAAATTCTAAAACCCTAGTATAGTTTTGAAAAAGTTCAAATCACACCCTTATGGTTTTATTAACTATTTAAGGTGTTTAATTAAAGAGGTTTAATAAATCCATAAAAGTTTAAAGTATAATTGTTAAATTAAACCACCTAGTATTTTAAAAGTTATAAAATACACCCTATACTATATATAACATTAAAAGTCTAACATTATATATATGTATGAGTAAAAGTCAGTCTTACCGTTAGTAGGCCTCATTCACGAAGCTGGTCTATAAGGGGTGTTTAAGGAAATTGCCTATAAAATGGCGATTGAATGGGTATCCACTCTTACCCACCGCACTCTTGACTAGTGGAGGGTCGTTAGCCGAACGGGTAGGATAGGACGAAACCTTCCATTATAAGTATAATGAATTATAAAAGTAACTAAATGTTTTTCAAAAATTCCCAATCTTAGTTACTTAGGCAAAAGTGAATTGATGCAATTCCATGAAATTACACTTTGTGCCCTTGCGAAGACGTTAGTGGAGCGTGTGTGGTTTACCGGCACACTAAATGGGTCTAAGAAAAGGTAGCAAAGGGTGACTCAATGTTTGTCATAGTTCGGTGGAGCGTGTGTGGTTTACCGGCACATCGAATAGGTGACTGTAACATGTGAGGGCACTATGTAAGTTTGCATGGTTATTCACACCCGCTTTGTGATCCTCGGCATCCCAGTCACAAACAAGAGGGGCATATCGAGATATAAACATGCCATTGAAAGTTCAATGAATCTCAAAGGATCTAGGAGTTTTCATAGATTTAAAACTTAAATTCTTTTTTGTTTTTCATGGTGGAAATTAGTGAATCGTCATTCACTTACCTTCAAATGTTCTGCAATTTGGGTTACGGCATCCCTCTCCCGAGTTGTAGAATATTGTGTTGGGTCCTTGCCTTACTATCTCATTTGGGTGATTTACTAAGGACTCAATCAATCAACTAACTTGAATTTGTTTTCTCCCATTTTGTAGATGTCAAAGTTCGACAACTATGGTTTTCCCAAATCCCGTGGAAAAATCTTTCCACATGAAGATGGTATTCCACGATTCAATCGAGGAACAAGAAATCATGCTTCACTTCCTCCTCCTCCTCCTATTGTTCTCCCCAACCCACAAGATCGAAGAATTGAAAGGTTCAATATCACTAAAGCCCTATTGGAAATGAAACATGAAGATGGTAAACCCGTGTGTGCCCACGTTCTAGGAATGAAATCACACATTGATAGGTTGATAATGTTGGGTGTGTCATTCCCATATGAGTTGGCTGTGAATTGGGTTTTGCAGTCACTTCCTGAATCATATAATGAGTTCAAAAGAAAGTATTATATGATGAATCATGACGACAACCTCATTGACCTAACTTACATGCTCATTGCTGCTGAATCAGAAATGATTTGGCGAAGCAATGGAGCGTATTTGTTGGATAAGTCAACCAACCATGCTTCCGAGGACGTTCTAGGAGAACCGACCTGCATTTGCTGCCAAAAGAGAGGGCGTTGGATACAAGTGTGCCCAAAGAGCCTGAAGAGTCCAGAAGATGGGAGAGTCAAAGAGTATGGCTGTGCTTCAGGTAAAATCCACTATCTAACTCCATTAAGTTCCTATTCATTGATACATAATGTGATAAGATTGCATTTGAATGTTTTACAGGATCGGTGAAAAGAAAGGAAGCTTGGTGAAAGAACAAGATGAATCTAATCACAAGGAATGGATCTTGATCGCATGGACTTGAAGATTAGATTTTGAGCTTAGATAGTTATGATAGAGTTGTTAGAAATTTTCTTTTGAAATACATAGTTTTCAATGAATTTTGCATTGTAAGGACAAATGTTTTCCGCTGCTTTTATAAATAAAATAAATTTTGTTTGACTTATTTATTTATTTGTTTATTATCCTTACAATGAAATCGTTATGAAAATTGATGTTCAAATATTTCTACAACAAATGGATATGATTCTTATTTATGGTGTTTATGGAAAAATCGAGAATTAACCAAATAGGGAGAGTTTCTCATCGCCCAAAGTTTCAATCGGACAGAAATTTGGAATCATGCAACTTGGTTGCATGATGAATGAGAAATTCATATTTGGAAAATAGACCAATTCGTTGACAAAGTGTCAAGTGAAGGACTAGGAGATCAAGTACACAAAGTAGTGTGTTGATCAAAGTCCACCATAAGAGTAACAAGATATTCGTCATGATTTACTAAAGGTTTAGTAAATATGATTATGCTTATAAGATTAAGTGTAATTCTGAATTGATTGAAAATGTTTAGATCAATAGCAGAACGAATAAGAAGAACCAAGTAGGCAGAAAGATAAAAGTTTCTCCATTCTAAGAAGAAGGGAGAGTAGCTTTTATGCTTTATGATAGGTCTTAATGATTAAGAACCATATCTCAATTGATCCTCTAAGTGAGTCTTAGTACAATTGTATGTCTAAGAAGAGGAATCAAAAAAAAAAATTGAAGAAATGGTTAAATCAATAAGTCAATCATACTTCGTTCCAAAACAAGTCTTAAAGTTAAGATTGTGGCAATGAATGAAAAGTATTAAAGGTTTATAACATTCATAAAATGTGGAAAGTTGTGATGTCTTGAATAAGACAAAGACCAACTAGGACCAATTTATGAAGTGTTTTGATAAAAGCTACACTAACTCTTGAATATTTGTTTGTCAAGAAATGGTTTTTGACAAGAGAATCTTATATGTCATGGAGTCAGTGGGAGTCTTAATGGTCTTGAAAGGTTTCAAGAACAAATCAAATAAACCTTATCGATCATCACTAGCACACGAGTTGAGGTTTACAACCTATCGTGTTGACATTATTTTGTTTCTGTGCCAATCCAATCGAGTTAATTATGCATGTGAGTTCTATGAGTTCTCATTTTGAACGCATAAAATCAATGAAAGGTACATTGATCGGAAAGGGTGAGATGCTTAACTACTTGGAAGACATGGTGGGCAGCTGTGCTACCATAAGGCAAGAAATCAAGATTAAGAAAGGTTCGGTCCATATGATTTTGAATTTGTCGTAAACTTTGGTTTTAACAAATTCACATGGATAGGAACACATACACCGCTCAAATCTAAGTGTCATAAGATTTCTTCCTTCATGAAAATGATTGTGAGGAAATGCTTTCACTGAGACAAATTTTAAGAAGATAGTGATTGTAAAATTGCATTCTCGAATTCAATTATGGTTACGGCATCCCTTTCCATAATTTGAATTGTGAGGTTTGGAAATTAGTCTTAATTGTTTAGACACACATATGAACTATCGAAGGCAAAGGTGTATAAAGAATCCTTGATAAAAGATTATCAAAGCACTAAGTATTAGAAACATGAACTTAAGAAATTCAATAAGCATTGCTTTTCTGAAAGTTAAGATGTTTATGAATACATGTCGAAGCTAGTGGGAGCATAAGTGTTATGTTTTATAATAATCATCATGATAGTGGGAGCATAAAAGTTATGATTGTATAGAAAAGTATTGTAAGGTTAGCAATATTAATTATAGAAAACAAGAGTCATACTTTGCAAAGTTGTAAGAGTTGAAAGGTTGTTTTACTATAATTAAGGGAGAGAATATTATACTTCATTTCAAATCTAAAGGATTAGGTTGAGAAATGTTAATAAATTTAGTCAAAGGTACATAGTGTGTTCTTAGAATTTTGATTATGATTACGGCATCCCTTTTCACAATCCGAATTTTGAGAACATAGCCAATAAAACATTATGCGTCGTGTCCCATACGCTTCGGGTATAGGATCGATTGCAAATGCTTTATGTTTGACCATTCTAAAATTTTCCAAATGTCGAGCGCATTTAGAGGGAAAAGGGACTAGAATTGGTTTTGACTAAAATAATTAAACAACTATCAAAGGACAATCCAAGTTCGACGAAGATTGGTCGCTTGTGAGTAGTTGGAAGTATAGTATTGGAAAATATGGAAATGTTTCCATATTGGATGGACCGTATCGACATCATTACGAATAGATAAGATTCTATTAAGAATGAGTTGTCATATGGAACATATGGAAGTGTGTCCATATTGGGAATTGAATATTGAGAAATCTATGACTAGATTAGACACTTCTATGCAAAAGGATGTTCAAAGAAAGTACTTTGAGTGAGAGACATCACGTCTATGGAATGGTCTTGTGACAATCTCCGATAGAGGACTTTGTAATATCATTGGCAATAGTCTTTGTGACTTTGGTGCAGTAATATTACGAAAGGATAGTTGCATAGAATGTTAGAATCTAGCATATTCTATAAGTAGCAAGAATTTGATATTCTTTGACTTATGAAAAACGGATTTGGAGTTGTGAAATGAGAAGGATTGGAAATGTGTTCAATGTGATTTATTTCACAAAGTAAGAACCATAGGTAAACATTGTGTGCATGCTAGGAGCATGGGACAAGTGTTGTAATTCAAGTAAGAAGTTGATTACCCGAAACGACAAATAATGAGTAATCAATATGGTGATAAATAAAAGGTGTTTTATTTATGCTCAAAGGTTTGAGGCCATATGGGATTAGTATTATTCTTGTGTTTCACATTTGCATGTTTTGACTTCCAGAATAATTGAGTTTGTTAAGAATAATCAAATTATTCAAACGGGCCACAGTTGTTCATATGTTGGAAGTAGATATGAATGAAGACTGTCGTGAATTGGTGTGTGGAATGTCTAGAAAAGTATTAGACATAAGCAAATGTTTGCTGCAACGTTCATGAGTGCTTATGAATGTGATTTGAGCATTGGATTAGACCCACGCTCACTTGGATCACTCCATGAATTGTATCACGAGTGATTAGTGAGACGATAACATCTTATATTCTTGAAACCGAGATGTGTGAGTTGTATCTTGCAAATCGGTTGCACATTGATAATATGTAAACGCACCAGTAACTTGGTGTTATAAAACATATTGTTGTGTGTAATTCGGTGGGTGAGTGCAAGCAAGCATTGTATCAAAGTTTATCCGTTCCTTTTATTCAAAGTAGAATAAAAGCGATATCTTTGGGCCCCTCGATGGTTTAGTGATGACAAACGTAAATGCTAGGCCGGGCTAGGGCTAATTTGATTTGTTCAATTAGTCTGTCGTCATAAATCGGAAATCGAGATATAGTACAAAGAGAATGATTTGAAATCATATCTCATATGATATCTAGAATGGAGGAATATATGATCCCTTATCTAAGGACACGCGTATTTGATATGATCAGAGTTGACAGCGGCTTTGGAAAGCTACGATTGTAGATCGGGATCCGAAGTCATACGCAGAATAGTTATTAGACTTATCCAAGTGGGAGACTGTTGGATTAGTGTCTAAGTCCATAACTATTTTGGTATGTACTTGACCCGATGGTGCATGGTCCTTTTGGGTTGCCTTCACCAAAGCAACTTGATTGGAGAAATAGATAAAGAGAGAGAGGATAATATGATTTATTAATATGTTATAAGAATAATATATTAAAGGAGAAATCATATTTGTTTAATTAATATTGGTCAATAATTAATTAAGAATTAGTTTTGTGATCAAATGTAATTAATTAAACTAGAGGGGCTGAATTGTAATTATGTGATAGTTACAAAATAAGGTAAGGATTATCTTATAAGGGTGGTGAACGAATTTAAGGTTGGAAAGCCTTAGAATTCGAGTATGATAAGGATTCAAGGATTATCTTATTGGTTGCTTAATGGATAATCAACTAAATAAGGATAATGACTGAAACCATATCTCTACACCTATATAAACAACCCCAAGGTTATGAATTCGGGTATCCCTTCCCAAGAAGTCCCAAATACGAATTCTAACCTCTCTCCTCTCTCCTTATACCTTCTCCACTTGCTTATGGTGTTTGTAAGCCATTAGAGGAGTGACACTTGTGACTCTCTGCTTTCCAAGGTCAATTCAAGGAGGAATTGGATTGTTATTGCTATATAACAATCAAGGTATGTTCTTCAACTTATTTACATGTGAATTCTGATTTCCATATGCTAGTATTAGGGTTCAAAGTCTTGGATTCAAAGTATGTACAATAGAGAAACCTAGATCCGAGCTTTAGGGTTTGTATGAGCACATAGGATGTCTTATGACCAAAACCCATCAGTTAGTAGGAAGGAATTCCTTAATCTCCAAGCCAAAGTTGATCAAATTTTGGCTGCGGTTAAACCCACTCAACCTCCATCTGAAGATATTCCAGGACCGCAATCCTTAATTGAACGAGTTGAAAGACTTGAGACGAGAGAGCGTATGGCTGCTGAGCGCATCTCTCTCAAAGTCGAAATGGGATCAGATCTCTTGACAACAACCGCAGGGCTGATAATCAAGAATTTATGGCTGCAGCGGAGCGCCTCATTACTGAAGTGACTGCAATCAAACAAGATCTTCAAACATCCATTGCGGACCAAGCTTCACTATCTCAGACAGTGATAGATGAGACTCATACTGCCTATGAGTCCACTATCTCTGTTCTTCATGCTACAATCAACAGAATGCAGAAATCCCTCACTTCTAACTTCCATGGCCCTGAGATCCTCCAGCTTACCAAAGATATACACAAGCTGCTCTTCAACTCCTCCACCCCAAACAACTCACAGCTGGCCGAAACCATGAAAGCTCACTTTGCAGAAGTCTGTGCCAAAGTGGATGGCCCTAAACAATGGCTTGAGGAAGCACCTCCATTGCATGCCTCAAGAGGGGGAAGTGATGAAGTAGTCCACCACTCGGATACCTCCATCCATCAGAGTTCTCCCATCACCACAAAGAGAATTCCCACACCACAGCCCTCAACTCCACCATCCCATAATATTCCATCTCCTCACTCTTCACCTAAAAACAACACCCTCAATAGGCCCGAGACTTCTCCTCACCTCAAAAATCTTGAGGAAAATATGTCATCAACAAGTTCCACAGACTCTCCTGCCACAGCCCAAAGGAAACACGATTGGAAAGCGGTCAAGCTTGCTGAACTCATACGGAGAGAATGCGGATTTGATACAATGATAGATGAGTCGCTGATTAACTCATGGGTCAATCCGCTCCATAGGCTACTAGATGAAGACTACACTCCACATCTCACGTATGCTGAACCTCCCTCCGATGGTCATTGGGGTATTCCAATCTCTCCCAATGCCAAGTATTTTGCAGTCTTTGAGTCCTTTGACTGTAGTATCCTTGATCACAAACGACTGCCTATGGAATTTGAAAGACTCAATCGCTTTTATGCGAAGCATGGCTCGTCTGTGGAAAACATATGGTCTAACGATAGACCATCCCCAGAAGAGAGCATGACTACATACACACTCAGGCAGATTTTCCAAGCATCAATCCGGAAGAAATATTCCTCATTGCCAGAGTATTCTAAAACAAGGAAGAGAAGCATCCGAAGATGCAAATGGCGTTCGACAAAGCCAAATCCATTCTAAGGGACACAATTTGTGACTTCGCCAAGATCGATGTGGATATCCACCCCACCATCATCAGGAAGTTTGATCTCCCCCCACTTGAACCTGTGCCAATGCCCACCCAAGGCTTTGAAGAAAGATCATTAGGCGCAACAAACTTTCCTAAACTTGGGATAATTTTCAAACGGAAGGCTGACAACGTCAAATACTTCATTCTGATGAATGTTATGCACTGTCTGCCCAAGAAACAACTTGATATCTGCAAGACCACAGTAGAAATATCGAAGCACACTACTGCTGAAGTCAAGTTTGAAATTTCTAGAAGAATTACTTGGCTTGAAAATGTCAGAAAATTCTGGTGGATTTTGATCAAGTTCCTCAAACTTGATACCTGAACCGAAGTTAAAGAGGTCACTTAGGGGGAAATTGTTGAGACATAAAAGTGACCCTCTTCAACTAAGATACCGCAATCATCTATCAACCTCAACTATTCACCATCAACAATCATCTCAGCACCCGGAGTCAAATCGTCTTCAACATCCGTAGTCTTTTTTATTTCCTTTTCTTATCTTTATGTAATGTATTCTATTATCCAGCATGCCTTGCACGGCTGCTTATAGAGTAGTTGTTTGTTTCTGAGACTCTATAAATAGAGACTCTTTCAGATGTATTCGATACAACTCTTAACTTCTTAATACACAAGATTTCTTCCTCAACCATCTCTCTTATCACTCGATGACTTGTGAATTATTCTGAATATATTTCTCCAAGTTATCTTCTTCACTTATTACTCTTCATACTATAAATTGCTACTGAAACATAACCTCTCTTCGGAGCAAGTCTTCTAGACTTAATCGCTAAACTTGATCTTCCTTAGTACCTCGGAGTGAATGCATTTCTTGTTATGAATCAGTTTAAGTGTATTCTTGATATAACAATTGTTGTCATTTATATTTCTTTACTTCCGCAACTAACTATCTAACTATCTAAATATATTATTATTGAGCTTTTAGATCCTTTGAGATTAACTATTCCGCAATATACTTGTTCTAACGTTTGTTCAAGTGTGTCTCCAAGTTTTTCTCTCAACACTTCGGCGTTGAGTTCCCGATTGATTTGGTCCCGACTGCGATGGGAGATGTCTGCGTCATTGTGGGCATGGACTGGTTGAGCAGGTTTGGTGCTGTTATCGACTATTAGTGGCAGTTGGTGACCATACGAGACCCTAGTGGGGGAGTTCTTATGGTTTATGGAGAGGGTACCCGTTCCGGGTCAGCATTTTGTTCGGCTGCTAGAGCAAGGCAGAGCCTATAACAGGGTTGTAGTGGGTTTGTGGGATATGTGGTGGATACAAGAGTAGATGCAGAGAGACTGAAGTCGGTCGATGAGATCCCGATAGTGCGTGAGTTCCCGGATGTTTTCCCCGAGGATTTGTCGGGTGTGCCTCCCGAGAGGCAGGTGAAGTTCCATATAGATTTTGTTCCGGGGGCAGCCCCTATTGCCAAGGTGCCCAATCGCCTTGCGCCTCCAGAGATGCAGGAGTTATCCTCGCAGCTTCAGGAGCTGCTGGGAAAGGGGTTTATATGGCCGAGTAACTTTGTCAAGAAAAAGGATGGTTCACACTGGATGTGCATTGATTACCGGGAGTTGAACAAGCTGACGATCAAGAACCTTTACCCCTTACCGAGGATCGAAGATTTATTCGATCATTTGTAGGGAGTCTCTTGGTTCTCCAAGATTGATCTGAGGTCTGGATATCATCAGATGAGGGTGCATGAGGAGGATATCCAGAAGACAGCGTTCAGGACTCGCTATGGGCATTACGAGTTCGTGTTGATGCCTTTCGGGCTCACCAATGCACCGGCTGCATTCATGGATCTCATGAACAGGGTGTGCAGGCCGATGTTGGGTCATTCAGTGATTGTGTTCATCGACGACATATTGGTGTATTCGAGATCCAGAGAGCAGCATGAGGAGCATTTGAGGGAGATCCTCGGAGTTCTGCGATCGGAGAGGCTTTACGCCAAATTCTCCAAGTGAGATTTCTGGTTACGAGATGTCCAGTTCTTAGGACACCTCGTCAACCAGAATGGGATATTGGTCGATCCGGCCAAGATTGAGGCGGCGATGAGTTGGGAGGTGTCGAGATCCCCTTCAGAGATCTGGAGCTTTCTGTGGTTGGCCAGCTATTATCGAAGATTTATCAGAGATTTCTCCAAGATTGTTGTTCCTCTCACCAGGTTGACCCGGAAGGGCGTAACATTCAACTGGGGCCCAGAGCAGCAAGCCTCATTCGAGACGCTTCGCTAGAGATTATGCGAAGCCTGTTGGGTTTTTAGCATTCTAACACTCCTAAATGTACATGCAACCCTAAATACCTTGGATCTATGTTCTCTCTATTATACATGCAAATATGAACTTTCCAAGGTATTATCCTAATCAAGCATACAAAACAATGAGTATAACAACATAGAATGCATACCTCTTTGATGTAGAATGTCTTCATGAAGCTTGAGTGCATAGTACCCCAAGTATTACACCTCAAATGGTTCACACAACATCATATGCACTTGGAAAGACTTGATAGAATTCAACACTTCATGAAAATCGGCTAGCCCTATAACTCACTCATTAGTGTCCGATTTCTTGAGCCATGAGATTCTTTTATATGATGGCTATTAGGGTTACACCATGTAACTCATAACATTACCCATTCCTTATGCTCCATGGATTCTAACCTCCATGGAGTATCCATGGCTCACCCCATGGACTTTGTCCAACATAAGGAATCTTGGATCACAGGCCCACATATATAAGAATGGATGATTTACACAATCAACCCATATATTTTATTAGTCTTCTTTTGATCTCTTAATTAATTCCAAATTAATTCTTGATCAATACTAATTAAATAACCATATTAATATATTAGAACATATAATATATTAACCAACCTTAAGTGTTATTTCTCTCATTATAGTCTATCCAAATGCATGATGCCATGCAACCCAAATGGACCATGCCGGGTCGGGTCAAGTCTTACCAATTATAGTTATGGACTTAAACATTAATCCAACAGTCTCCCACTTAGATAAGTCTAAAACTATTATTGTGTATAACTTCAAGAACCACCTGGAAATTGTAGCTCTCAAAAGCTTCTGTCGAACTCTGACCTTGTAGATCAACTCTGACTTTTGTCAATGACTTATCCATTAGATAAGGGATCATATATTCCTCCATTCTAGATATCATATGGATTGAGACATGGATTATAATTATTCTCTCTGTCCATTTGTTGTTTCCCGATTTCCGATTTGTGACAACTAACTAATTGAACAAATCAAATCAGTCTAGGCCCGGCCCGGCCGAGCACTTACATTTGTCATCATCAAATCTTCGAGGGGACCACAGATATCACTTTTATCCCGAAGGTAAAAGGAAGGGATAAACTTAGAATCATATGGCGTTTTCTACTACTTGTTGAATCATACACAAAGGCACGTTTTATAACATCGAGTTACCGAATGCGTTTTCGTGCAATCAATGTACAACCAACTAATAGTAACAACTCATATTTCTAGGTTTGAAGAATATCAGATATTATCGTCTCATGATCACTCGTGATAAAATCCATGAAGTGATTCCAATGAGTGCGGGTTGAATCCAATACTCAGAACTTATGAGCACTCGTGAGTGTTGTAGCCTTTTTTCCAACATCTTAGACCTCTACAAGCCAACCCATGACAGTCTTGATTCATATCTACTTTCAACATATAACCGGCTGTGGATAGTTTGAATAACTTAGTCAATCAGGAAGAACGACCTAGTTATTCTAGAAGTCAAAACATGCAATATGAAACACAATAATAATAGAATCTAATATGGTATCAAAACCTATGAACGTAAATAAAACACCTTTTATTTATCACAATATGATTACACATTATTCATTGTATATTGTTTCAACTATCAACTTTATTCTTGAATTTAAAACAATAGTTGTCCCATGCTCCAAGCATGTACACTATGTTTTCTAAACACCAGTCATGCCATACACCAAGTATGCATACTATGTTTGTCTAAGATCTTTACTTTGTGAAATAGATCAATTGAACATAACTCCAATGATCCTCTTTTCACATTCCCAAATCCTTACTACAAATGCATGAATTCCAAATTCATGCCACTTACTGAAATCTGTTAGATTCTAAACTTATATGCATTGATCCTCTTGTAATGATTATGCACAAAGTCAGAAAGACTTCACAACAACCATTACAGAGCATCCCAAAGGAGATCAGCTCCTTGGAAACATCCTTCTTGCATTAAGTTTCCTAATCTTACACATACTGAATAATTTCTAACTTTGAAACATTTTGAGATTCCATTTTGACTATCACTTCTGAACAAGAGTTGTTTCCTTACAGATTATGTCAATATGGTCCTTCCAGAATTATCACTATACTTCCAACGGTCCTTGAGCAACTAATCTTTGGTAAACCTTAGATTGTCCTTGACAATTGTTTAATCCATTTAGTCATATCCAATTCTTGACCTTTTCCCTTCTTAATGCCCCAAGCATTTGGAAAATTTTAGAAAGGATGAATATAGCACATGTAATCGATCCTATATCTGAAGCATACGCGACACGATTCATGATGTCTCACATAAAGACTAAACCGGTTTTTGCTATCACATTTCCATTTCTATTTGCCAAGTTCTCATAATTCAGATTATGAAAAGGGATGCCATAATCATAATCAAATTTTAGAACGCAAATAATGGACCCATATACAGAATTTCCTTATGTTGAGCCATTCCAACATGAAATTCATATATATATATATATATATATATATATATATATATATATATATATATATATATATATATCGTTGACTAAATACGATTAAAACCTCAATCTAAGCTTTTAGATTTGAGATGAAGTATAATTTCCTCTCCATTATATATAGCAAAACAACACTTTCCTAATTGAAACTTTTTGTTTTCTATAGTTAACATTGCTAACTTGCAATACTTATCATAATTATCATGCTCCCACTAACATGATGATTATTAGCATAACACTTATGCTCCCACTAGCTTTGACATGTACTCAGAAATTAGTTGGACTTCTAGAAATCAATAATTTATTGACTTTCTTACCAAAGTTCAGATTTCTGATACTAGATTGCTTTGATAAAACTTTATCAAAATCATACACCTTATCTTAGATAGCTCACAAGTGTGTCTAAAAAATTTTAAGAACTATGAAAAGGCATGCTGTAATCATAGTCTTGATTTTTTAGGCCTTTTCCACTTCTCACAAGTCCATGTTAGTGTGCCGGTAAACCACACATGCTCCACTAAGGACTTTGAGAATGCAAATATCACAATTGCTATCTAGCTAGAATCTACTTAGCAAAAGGGTTTCCTCACCATCATTTTCATGAGTCAGAGAGAAACCTTATGACACTTAGATTTAATGGTGTATGTGTTCTTATCCATGTGAATTTTCAAAACCACAGTCACAAGACAAGGATAATGACAAATCCAAACTCATATGGACTGAACTCAATCTTAATTTCTTGCCACTTGGCAGCTCAAGGGCCTTCTATTGCTTCCAAGTTGTTGTGCAACCAATTGAGAACTCTAAGAACTCATATGTAAAGCCAAATTTAATTGGAATGGGCATAAAATATGTCAACACGATAGCTTATAAACCTCAAGTCGTGTGCTAGTGAAGAACTTCAGGTTTTATTCTTGATTAGTTCTTGAGACTTTCAAGACTTTTAAGACTCCCACTGTCCTCTTGACATATAAGACTTTCTTGTCAGATATTCAAGAGATAGTGTGGATTCTAATCAAGACAAACACTTCACACTATTGGCCTTAGTTGGTCTTTCTTTTATCCAAAACATCACAATTTACCAATTTCAAATGTACAAGAGTAGAAAACTTTTACTCTTACATTTGACAAGTGTTCTAAACCTTCTTTAATACATGTCACTTAAGTTTCAATCTTGGAGTATGACTCTAAGGCTTGTATTGGAACAAAGTATGACTTATATTCTTGATTTAACCATTTCAACCATTCAAGATTCCTCTTCTTAGTCATAAGAATGCACTAAGATTTCCTTAGAGAACTAATTGTCCTATTGTTTCTTAATCATTAAGATGATCACAGAAACTGATACTAAAGTACTCTCCCATCTTTTTAGATTTGAGAATTTTTAATCTTTCTGCCTAAGTTGATTCTTCTTATTCACTCTGTCATACATTGGAAATTTTTTCCAATGTCTCAAAATTACACTTAAGCTTGTAAGTATAACCATATTTACTGAGTTTTAGTAAATTATGACGAATAATCTTATCGATCTTTTGTGGTGGACTTGACAAGTACACAAGAATGTGTACTCGATCCCTCAGTCCTTCACTTGACTTCCATATACATGTGAACAAGGAACTAGTCTTAATTTTCCAATCATGAAAAATTCTCATTCATCATGCTATACAACTTGCATGATTCCAAGTTTCGGTCCAATTGAAACTTGGGTGATGAGGATCTTTCCTTATTTGGTAAATTTACACATTACCACAAATGAAAGAATCAATTTCATATTTCCACTCTTGCTATTAATTGAATCATATAAACAACAATTTTTTCCCCAAATGCCATTGTAAGGGTATTTTAAAATAAATAAAATCATCATTTTTCCTTTTATTTTAAAAACTTTGCGGAAAAACTATCCTTACAATGAAAAAGAGCATGAAAACTTTGTTGTTATCTATTCCTAAGCAATATATCATAACTCCTAAGAAGTAGCTCAAGAATCCGATCTTCAAACTATGCAATAGAAATCCGTCTACGCCATCAGATTCAACATATTCTTTCTTTAAGTTTCTTCATTTTCTTTGATTCTTAAAACATCACCATGTGACCCAGTCACATCATGTATAAAGAATCTCAGAATAGAAACTTAGTAGAGTTAGATAGTGGACTTTACCTGAAGTAGAGTCAAACTTATTGAATTTAACACCCTGAGGTAAATTGGCAGCTTGACAACCAATGCCCCTTCCTTAGCAATCTAACATATGGACGCTTTGGTAATGGAACATGGGACTATCACAAACTTAGTCTTTCTCTTTGTCACACCCCGAAACCAAATTCGGAAATGTCTCGGGGTGGAGGTGACTTCATGTGAATATCATAACCAATGTACATAGTAAGCGAAGTAAAACACAAAACATTACATTACATAGATTTCATTACATTATTTTGAAAATAAAGTGTTACAAGTTTTCATAGATACATAAGTTTAAACAAAAGAAATACGTGACTTCCATTCACTCCGTCTTCTGCAAAAGGACGCGGGGTACATGTCTAAGTAGAACCTGAGAATACAAGCATTTTAAAAATCAGTATAAAGCTGGTGAGTTCATAAGCGGTTTGTTTTATGAAAATGAACAAGATTCCTTTTGGTTTCTGAAAATGTTACGACCCAAGAAAATCCCATATTTTCATAAAAGTTGGTTATTGAATCCCAAAATGTAATGTAAAGATGTACACTGAAAACATGTTTACCCTTGTGAAATGTAAAGTTTAGTTATCTGGTTTGTTACACGTTTCTGGTTATGTACAAATGTTTTTCCCCAGGAAAATCCTATATTTTCCAAATGTGAAAGATGTGTACTGAAAACCTAATTAACCTTGTGAAGTGTGTGTTAGTTTACCAACCCAAAATGTAATGTAAAAGATGTAGACTGAAAGTCTGATTATTATAGTATACTAATTCTTATGGTTATTAATTTACTATATCCAATATTAATAAAAAGTAAATTTTTGTTATCCAAATTGCGAGTTCCATAACCATACGATAGACTAGATATGGCAATAAGAAGTCCAAATCATTTTATGACTTTCGTCACCCTTGAACCTTTCGGTTCGGCTGTAGCTAGCAGCCAGGTGCGGGGTAGTTAGCCCCGTATAGATCTATACACTCAATTCACGCTCCCTATCTAAGAGATTTTGGTTACAGTGTCGGTCCTCCACTCGCGTATCTCTGTGGAGTGTTCTCCGAGGACGTGTCTCCAATTTATAGGAATAACAAAACTACAAAGACGATCCTCCACTCACATGTCTCTGTGGAGTGTTACCGAGGACAAAATGATATACTAAGTTTCTTTTTCAAAGTTCAAAGATTATGTTGTTAACTATTATAATGTGGAAACCATTTGTGAAAATATAAAGTATAACAATTTATAACATTATTCACAAATACTATGATGATGAAATCTGCAAGTTCAACCAGTTATCTGATATGATTAACAGTGTTAAAAACATATGTAGTATGAAACACAACACATATAAAATAAGTTTTGAGTGCAAGCATTACTTGTACTTTGCTTGTATCCCCCCCTGAAAACATTTAAAAACATTGAAAAAGGGTAGGGGTATGAACTCACCGGAGGAGGAAATGTGTCCACTGGGATGCTAAACGTCGGATCAAGGCTTGAAAACGCGTGAGGTTCCTATGTAATGTTAAATAATACACAAATGTATCTAATTAGACTTTAAAACACTAATCAGATACGATTAGACACTCCAAGACGCGAAAACACTTCAAAATAAGTGTTTGGAGTGACCCGGGTGACTTTTCTGGATATGAATGGCTTGGATATGGAGTTTACTCTTCGAGAGTAAACTCTAAGGAGTGTTCACGGCCCTATACACCACATACCCATGAGTTTACGGCCGTAAACTCATGTTGGGGTGTTCTTATGTGCTAAATAGCCTTAAATCAAATGAGGGGTGTTGCTAGGTTTGGTTCTAGGTCATGTGAAAGGGACTAAATCAAACATATGGACTAATTGATGAGTTCACGGCAGTAAGCTAAGTGTTTACGGCCGTAAACTCTCACCCACATCATTCTTAAGTGTTTTGAATGTCAATGATTTATCATAAGTGATTCTACTCACTTTTACAAGCCAAGGGATGAGTTTAGGGCATCAAACAACCCATTTATAGGAGTTTACGACCCAGGAACCCATTCATCAGGGGTTTACGGTCGTGAACTCCTTATGGAGTTGTTTTCATCAAGTTTATGGTCCCTAACTTGTTTGTGGTTGCTTCTAGACTTTATTCCAGGGCTTATGAGGTGTGTAAGTTGCATTTTATCACCCAAAAAAGGAGTTTACTCCCCATGAAATGGTGTTTATGGCCCAAGCTTGTTCCTGGGCAGTAAACTCATATTTACTCCTCAAATGTTGAGTTTAAGGTGTCCTAAGTCCAATCCAATAAGTCCTTAAGCCATATCTAAGCTCTAATGGTGATTTGGAAGGGTTTTAAGGCTCAAAAAAACCCCCCATTTACATGTGATCACGGCCTAAGACTGTTCCAGGGCTGTAAACACATGTTTATGGTCCTATTCCATGATTTGAACACGAAAATGAAGGCTAAGGATGTTATACTAGGAGCTAGGATGATTACCTTGGTGTTTTGAAGCTTGAAATGGATGATTTTTGGACCTAAATCTTTGATTGAGGAGAGAGGTTAGAAAGAGAGTGAAAAGGCTCCAAATGACTCTTAATTCACTTTAAATATGTTTTGAATTAGATACACGGTGGAATTCTACCCGATACTGATGTTAACCGAGGCTTTAGGTCGCACCCGATTAAGTTGTCGTTACCCGATATTGTCGAAACTAAAATTTTTCTAATTACTAGTTTGGGACGTTTTCACATGTTTCCAACATGTTTGGATATTTACAAGGTCAAAATAAAAGTCTTAACTTAATTGACCTAGTTCAAAGACGAAATCGGAACAATTCGCTTAAGACGAGTTTTACGGAATGGGTTGCGGCGATGGAAAAACTTCAGGTTGTCACATTATCCCCTCGTTAGAGGGAATTTCGTCCCAAAATTCAAAGATTAAAATAAAGGTTATGGAGAAAGATGCGGATGTGTGTACTGTATCGGGTGTTCACGCTCCCAAGTGAATTCAGGTTCTCGCTTGGAAGTTCAGCGAACCTTCACTATCAGGACGTGGCTTTGTTTCGTACGTTTGATCTCTCGGTCTATGGTCTCGATTTGATCAAGAGGGATTACTACGGTTTCATCGGACAAGCACTTCTAAAGATTCGGAACGTGGGAGACAGGATAGATGTTTCTAAGTTCTGAAAGTAATCGGAGTTCGAAGGCCACAGGGTTGATCCTAATGAGAATCTCAAAGGGTCTAATGTACCACTAGTTAAGCTTTCTGTGCTTTCCATAGAGTGTCATGTCCTTCCAGGGCGAGACCATTAACTGGACACGATCTCCAACCTGGAATTCCAAAGGTTTCCATTGTATATTGGCTTAATTCTTATGTCGATCTAGTGAAGTTTTCAATTGTTCTCGGGTCTGGATGATCTTCACAACGGTTTCGCAGATGATTTCAGAACCAGTTTGGTACTACCGGGGAATCGACTCTTGGCTAGCTGCGTGTCTCCTACCTTGGCCTAACACGAGGGAATCTGTAGTTTTGACTGTAGAGGGTTCCAAATGGTGCAGTCTGGAGACTGGTGTGATAACTGTTATTATATGTGGTCTCGATCAAATATAAAGAGGTCTCCCAAGTTGCTCAGTAATTCATGACACATGCTCCCAGCATGTATTCCATGACCTGAATAACTCTCTCACTCTATCCAATTGTCTGAAGATGATAAGTTGTACTCATGTCTAGCTTGGTTCTGTTGAGATCATGTCTCTCAAACTTCAGTGCAGGGACTGTTGCTCCAAGTTTCAAGTCGTGAGTGTTGTAGTTAAATTCGTGTGTCTCTATTTTGTCTTTAAGCGGGAACTACAACTTTTCCTTCTTGCCTAAGCACATGATCTAAACTCTGATTAGGCAAACTGCAAAGGACAACGAGGTCCTCTGTTTCTTCTGGCAGGGGTAGGTTAGGTGTGATACATAATTCTTACTTCAATGCTTGGAATGATATATCTCACTTTTTACTCCAACAAAAAGGGTACACCTTTCTATGTCGGAGTGGTTACGGATTTGATGATTTTGGGAGAGATTTTTGAATGGGTCTGCAATAATAGCCGGAAAAACCCAAGAATTGACAAGTTTTCTATGGGTGTCTTCGGTGCCGACCAATTCTATATTGCTTCAACCTTAGAAGGATTCACGCATATGTCTTCATCGCTCACTACATGACCAAGGGAGAAGGGTTTGACCGAAGGGTATCAATACGAACTCTTAGTGATCCTATCAAGTCTTGAATACTGTCTTGGAAGCATTATCCTTTTGAACTCATAGCTGATGGTGTCTTGACCTAAGGTATATCTTCGAGGAGTAACTAGCTCCTAAATTTTATCGAAGAAATCATTTACTCGGGAAAGAGGATATTGGTTTTGATGGTCAACTCATTTAGTCGACTGGATAACTCCTGCATTTCTGCTAGGGAAATAATGGTATGGAGATTTGGTTGCGAAGGTAGTTCCAGGGATTAGATTGATACGAGACTCGGTTTGGCGTTCGGGAGGAATTCTCGGAAGCTCTTCGGGAATATATCAGGAATACTATAGTTTTCGGGGACACTCTAGAGGTCTTTAACTTCTTGTCTCTTGCTGATTGCACGGTCTAGGAGTACCTAACACTCCTTTTTGCAGAAGTTTTCGAGCTTTGATACAGGGAATGATGCGAAGATTTGAGCTAAGCTCGACACCATAAATCATGAGGGTCCAGTCATAGGTAAAAATTGAGACGAATAACTTTTTCATAACAAAGTGTATCAGTATGATCAAGACTCAACTGATACATGCCAAAGATAACATCAAAGTTCTTTATTGAATCTGACATCAGGTCAATGAGGATAGAATGATAACTCGAGGTAAGGATACAGTTCAGAGGTAAGTCATTAGTGCACTCATTCTCACTGGTAACCATATTGACGACAAATGTTTCGGTTATTAGACAACGGCTATGTTTATGAAAATATTTGAATAAATGACTAATAAGACTTTCTTGACACTAGATTCAAAAACGATGCGAGCATAAGAATTGTCGAGAAGAAATATATCGGCGGTGGTGGTGGGATCGGCGGCTGCCTCCTCCTCTTGTTTCATGGCTAAAACCATCTCGGCGTTGTTGATGTTGTTGGTGGTTGATTGATTAGATGAACTGGTGTTTTGCAGTTGTAAGCGGTGTGGCCCTTTTTCCACATCTTTTGCAGATCTTCTCGAGGCATGGGCCAGAGGTATAATGGTGGTATGTGCACTTGTTGCACCAAGGGAGGTTACCCGCATATCTAGTGGCAGGCGCTTGAACTGTAGACGCAACAACTGGAGTAACGGTAGCTTGAACTGTAGACACAGCAACAGGAGTAGCGGCAGCTTGAACTGTCATAGCTTCATGCCTCTTGGAGGGTCCTTGCGAACTCTGACCCTTTCGCTTTTTCCAGAAAGCCTTCTTACTCTTTTTACGCTCGTTCTGATGCTCCTGAACATTTTCATGGTTTTGGGGGTTTGTGATACTTCCTGGTCCACTGAACCTGTTAGAGCACAAATATGTCACTGTGGCAGTCACTTCGGCAGATACAGCCAACTGGAACATCACTGGGTTGAATCGAGAAGGAGGTGGCGACGGAGGGCTGTTGTTACCTAAACTGGATCCTTTCTTTAAAGACATTTGGATCTAAAGTGATTAGCAAAAGAGGATGGTAAGTCCTCTGCATTAAATCGAGAGATATGAAACGAAGGAATTCTCTTTAAGACAGACATATATTTGTATTAAGCGATAGATCAGGAATGAATTATCAAGGCAGATAAACTATCGCTAAAGGAATGATCGAGAGGCAACGCTTGAATGAGAATCTTCTTACAACAAAGTTGGATATAGAAATACTGCCATAGTATTTCATAATTCGCTGTGACGACGGTTCGTTGTTTGGGGTATTTGGGTAAGTTTTAGGCATGCTGAACACTACAATCACTCCCAAGCACATGTTGTCCGTGTCTCGAATGAATATAGTTGATCAGGCTATATTGACCCTAGACACGACTACATAACTGCCTAGGTTTAACCGCAACGTACAACACCCATTTACTTATGTGTTGTTCTACTTGTAGTTACGGATCTCGGGGGTTAGATATACTTGTATACTTTTGAAAATACTTATATTTTGAAGTATACTTTTAGTTCAGAGCACTTAGGCCGCTTAATGTTTATAGTCTTATACCATGTAAAGTTTGGTATACTTAGTTCACTATAAACAAGGGCTCTGATACCAATCTGTCACTCCCCGAAACCGAAGGCGGAAACGTCTCGGGGTGGAGGTGACTTCATGTGAATATCATAACCAATGTACATAGTAAGCAAAGTAAAACACAAAAAATTACACAACATAGATTTCATTACATCAATTTGAAAATAAAGTGTTACAAGTTTTCATAGATACGTAAGTTTAAACAAAAGAAAGACGTGACTTCCATTCGCTTCGTCTTCTGCAAAAGGACGCGGGGTACCTGTCTAAGTAGAACCTGAAAATACAAGAATTTTAAAAATCTGCATAAAGCTGGTGAGTTCATAAGCGGTTTGTTTTATGAAAATGAACAAGATTCCTTTTGGTTTCTGAAAATGTTACGACCCAAGAAAATCCCATATTTTCTTAAAAGTTGGTTATTGAATCCCAAAATGTAATGTAAA
The DNA here is from genome assembly GCF_051521515.1 of Lactuca serriola. Taxonomy (NCBI): domain Eukaryota; kingdom Viridiplantae; phylum Streptophyta; class Magnoliopsida; order Asterales; family Asteraceae; genus Lactuca; species Lactuca serriola. The sequence goes on along the minus strand of NC_136410.1, from coordinate 308,591,725 downwards.
GATGTACACTGAAAACATGTTTACCCTTGTGAAATGTAAAGTTTAGTTATCTGGTTTGTTATAGGTTTCTAGTTATGAACAAATGTTTTTCCCCAAGAAAATCCTATATTTTCCAAATGTGAAAGTTGTGTACTGAAAACTTGATTAACCTTGTGAAGTGTGTGTTAGTTTACCAACCCAAAATGTAATGTAAAAGATGTAGACTGAAAGTCTGATTATTATAGTCAACTAATTCTTATGGTTATTAATTTACTATATCCAATATTACTAAAAAGTAAATTTCTGTTATCCAAATTGCGAGTTCCATAACCATACGATAGACTAGATATGGCAATAAGAAGTCCAAATCATTTTATGACTTTCGTCACCCTTGAACCTTTCGGTTCAGATGTAGCTAGCAGCCAGGTGCGGGGTAGTCAGCCCCGTATAGATATATAGTTTCAAGTCACACTCCCTATCTAAGAGATTCTGGTTACAGTGTCGGTCCTCCACTCCCGTATCTCTGTGGAGTGTTCTCCGAGGACGTGTCTCCAATTTATAGGAATAACAAATCTACAAAGACGATCCTCCACTCCCATGTCTCTGTGGAGTGTTACCGAGGACAAAATGATATACTAAGTTTCTTGTTCAAATTTCAAAGATTATGTTGTTAACTATTATAATGTGGAAACCATATGTCAAAATATAAAATATAACAATTTATAACATTATTCACAAATACTATGATAATGAAATATGCAAGTTCAACCGGTTATCTGATATGATTAAAAGTGTTATAAACATATGTAGTATGAAACACAACACATATAAAATAAGTTTTGAGTACAAGCATTACTTGTACTTTTCTTGTATCCCCCCTCCCCCCTGAAAACATTGAAAAACATTGAAAAGGGGTAGGGGTATGAACTCACCGGACGAGGAAATGTGTCGACTAGGATGCTAAACGTCGGATCAAGGCTTGAAAACGTGCGAGGTTCCTATGTAATGTTAAATGATACACAAATATATCTAATTAGACTTTAAAACACTAATCAGATACGATTATACACTCCAAGACGCGCAAACACTTCAAAATAAGTGTTTGGAGTGACCCGGGTGACTTTTCTGGATATGAATGGCTTGGATATGGAGTTTACTCTTCAAGAGTAAACTCTAAGGAGTGTTCATGGCCCTATACACCACATCCCCATGAGTTTACGGCCGTAAACTCATGGTGGGGTGTTCTTATGTGCTAAATAGCCTTAAATCAAATGAGGGGTGTTGCTAGGTTTGCTTCTACGGCATTTGAAAGGGACTAAATCAAACATATGGACTAATTGAAGAGTTCACGGCAGTAAACTAAGTGTTTACGGCCGTAAACTCTCACCCACATGATTCTTAAGTGTTTTGAAGGTCAATGATTTATCATAAGTGATTCTACTCAATTTTACAAGCCAAAGGATGAGTTTAGGGCATCAAACAACCCATTTATAGGAGTTTATGGCCCAGGAACCCATTCTTGGGGGTTTACGGCCGTGAACTCCTTATGGAGTTGTTTTCATCAAGTTTATGGTCCCTAACTTGTGTTTGGTTTCTTCTAGACTTTATTCCAGGGCTTATGAGGTGTGTAAGTTGCATTTTAACACCCAAAAATGAGTTTACTCCACATGAAATGGTGTTTACGGCCCAAGCTTGTTCTTGGGCAGTAAAATCATGTGTACTCCTCAAATGTTGAGTTTAAGGTGTCCTAAGTCCAATCCAATAAGTCCTTAAGCCATATCTTAAGCTCTAATGGTGATTTGGAAGGGTTTTAAGGCTCAAAAACCCCATTTACATGTGTTCACGGCCTAAGACTGTTCCAGGGCTGTAAACACATGTTTATGGTCCTATTCCATGATTTGAACACGAAAATGAAGGCTAAGGATGTTATACTAGGAGCTAGGATGATTACCTTAGTGTTTTGAAGCTTGAAATGGATGATTTTTGGACCTAAATATTTGATTGAGGAGAGAGGTTAGAAAGAGAGTGAAAAGGCTCCAAATGAGTCTTAATTCACTTTAAATATGTTTTGAATTGGATACACGGTGGAATTCTACCCGATACTGATGTTAACCGAGGCTTTAGGTCGCACCCGATTAAGTTGTCGTTACCCGATATTGTCGAAACTAAAATTTTTCTAATTACTAGTTTGGGACGTTTTCACATGTTTCCAACATGTTTGGATATTTACAAGGTCAAAATAAAAGTCTTAACTTAATTGACCTAGTTCAAAGACGAAATCGGAACAATTCGCTTAAGACGAGTTTTACGGAATGGGTTGCGGCGATGGAAAAACTTCAGGTTGTCACATTATCCCCCCGTTAGAGGGAATTTCGTCCCAAAATTCAAAGATTAAAATAAAGGTTATGGAGAAAGAAGCGGATGTGTGTACTGTATCGGGTGTTCACGCTCCCAAGTGAATTCAGGTTCTCGCTTGGAAGTTCAGCGAACCTTCACTATCAGGACGTGGCTTTGTTTCGTACGTTTGATCTCTCGGTCTATGGTCTCGATTTGATCAAGAGGGATTACTAGGGTTTCATCGGACAAGCACTTCTAAAGATTCGGAACGTGGGAGACAGGATAGATGTTTCTAAGTTCTGAAAGTAATCGGAGTTCGAAGGCCACACGGTTGATCCTAATGAGAATCTCAAAGGGTCTAATGTACCACTAGTTAAGCTTTCTGTGCTTTCCATAGTGTGTCATGTCCTTCCAGGGCGAGACCATTAACTGGACACGATCTCCAACCTGGAATTCCAAAGGTTTCCATTGTATATTGGCTTAATTCTTATGTCGATCTAGTGAAGTTTTCAATTGTTCTCGGGTCTGGATGATCTTCACAACGGTTTCGCGGATGATTTCAGAACCAGTTTGGTACTACCGGGGAATCGACTCTTGGCTAGCTGCGTGTCTCCTACCTTGGCCTAACACGAGGGAATCTGTAGTTTTGACTGTAGAGGGTTCCAAATGGTGCAGTCTGGAGACTGGTGTGATAACTGTTATTATATGTGGTCTCGATCAAATATAAAGAGGTCTCCCAAGTTGCTCAGTAATTCATGACACATGCTCCCAGCATGTATTCCATGACCTGAATAACTCTCTCACTCTATCCAATTGTCTGAAGATGATAAGTTGTACTCATGTCTAGCTTGGTTCTGTTGAGATCATGTCTCTCAAACTTCAGTGCAGGGACTGTTGCTCCAAGTTTCAAGTCGTGAGTGTTGTAGTTAAATTCGTGTGTCTCTATTTTGTCTTTAAGCGGGAACTACAACTTTTCCTTCTTGCCTAAGCACATGATCTAAACTCTGATTAGGCAAACTGCAAAGGACAACGAGGTCCTCTGTTTCTTCTGGCAGGGGTAGGTTAGGTGTGATACATAATTCTTACTTCAATGCGTGGAATGATATATCTCACTTTTTACTCCAACAAAAAGGGTACACCTTTCTATGTCGGAGTGGTTACGGATTTGATGATTTTGGGAGAGATTTCTGAATGGGTCTGCAATAATAGCCGGAAAAACCCAAGAATTGACAAGTTTTCTATGGGTGTCTTCGGTGCCGACCAATTCTATATTGCTTCAACCTTAGAAGGATTCACGCATATGTCTTCATCGCTCACTACATGACCAAGGGAGAAGGGTTTGACCGAAGGGTATCAATACGAACTCTTAGTGATCCTATCAAGTCTTGAATACTGTCTTGGAAGCATTATCCTTTTGAACTCATAGCTGATGGTGTCTTGACCTAAGGTATATCTTCGAGGAGTAACTAGCTCCTAAATTTTATCGAAGAAATCATTTACTCGGGAAAGAGGATATTGGTTTTGATGGTCAACTCATTTAGTCGACTGGATAACTCCTGCATTTCTGCTAGGGAAATAATGGTACGGAGATTTGGTTGCGAAGGTAGTTCCAGGGATTAGATTGATACGAGACTCGGTTTGGCGTTCGGGAGGAATTCTCGGAAGCTCTTCGGGAATATATCAGGAATACTATAGTTTTCGGGGACACTCTAGAGGTCTTTAACTTCTTGTCTCTTGCTGATTGCACGGTCTAGGAGTACCTAACACTCCTTTTTGCAGAAGTTTTCGAGCTTTGATACAGGGAATGATGCGAAGATTTGAGCTAAGCTCGACACCATAAATCATGAGGGTCCAGTCATAGGTAAAAATTGAGACGAATAACTTTTTCATAACAAAGTGTATCAGTATGATCAAGACTCAACTGATACATGCCAAAGATAACATCAAAGTTCTTTATTGAATCTGACATCAGGTCAATGAGGATAGAATGATAACTCGAGGTAAGGATACAGTTCAGAGGTAAGTCATTAGTGCACTCATTCTCACTGGTAACCATATTGACGACAAATGTTTCGGTTATTAGACAACGGCTATGTTTATGAAAATATTTGAATAAATGACTAATAAGACTTTCTTGACACTAGATTCAAAAACGATGCGAGCATAAGAATTGTCGAGAAGAAATATATCGGCGGTGGTGGTGGGATCGGCGGCTGCCTCCTCCTCTTGTTTCATGGCTAAAACCATCTCGGCGTTGTTGATGTTGTTGGTGGTTGATTGATTAGATGAACTGGTGTTTTGCAGTTGTAAGCGGTGTGGCCCTTTTTCCACATCTTTTGCAGATCTTCTCGAGGCATGGGCCAGAGGTATAATGGTGGTATGTGCACTTGTTGCACCAAGGGAGGTTACCCGCATATCTAGTGGCAGGCGCTTGAACTGTAGACGCAACAACTGGAGTAACGGTAGCTTGAACTGTAGACACAGCAACAGGAGTAGCGGCAGCTTGAACTGTCATAGCTTCATGCCTCTTGGAGGGTCCTTGCGAACTCTGACCCTTTCGCTTTTTCCAGAAAGCCTTCTTACTCTTTTTACGCTCGTTCTGATGCTCCTGAACATTTTCATGGTTTTGGGGGTTTGTGATACTTCCTGGTCCACTGAACCTGTTAGAGCACAAATATGTCACTGTGGCAGTCACTTCGGCAGATACAGCCAACTGGAACATCACTGGGTTGAATCGAGAAGGAGGTGGCGACGGAGGGCTGTTGTTACCTAAACTGGATCCTTTCTTTGAAGACATTTGGATCTAAAGTGATTAGCAAAAGAGGATGGTAAGTCCTCTGCATTAAATCGAGAGATATGAAACGAAGGAATTCTCTTTAAGACAGACATATATTTGTATTAAGCGATAGATCAGGAATGAATTATCAAGGCAGATAAACTATCGCTAAAGGAATGATCGAGAGGCAACGCTTGAATGAGAATCTTCTTACAACAAAGTTGGATATAGAAATACTGCCATAGTATTTCATAATTCGCTGTGACGACGGTTCGTTGTTTGGGGTATTTGGGTAAGTTTTAGGCATGCTGAACACTACAATCACTCCCAAGCACATGTTGTCCGTGTCTCGAATGAATATAGTTGATCAGGCTATATTGACCCTAGACACGACTACATAACTGCCTAGGTTTAACCGCAACGTACAACACCCATTTACTTATGTGTTGTTCTACTTGTAGTTACGGATCTCGGCGGTTAGATATACTTGTATACTTTTGAAAATACTTATATTTTGAAGTATACTTTTAGTTCAGAGCACTTAGGCCGCTTAATGTTTATAGTCTTATACCATGTAAAGTTTGGTATACTTAGTTCACTATAAACAAGGGCTCTGATACCAATCTGTCACTCCCCGAAACCGAAGGCGGAAACGTCTCGGGGTGGAGGTGACTTCATGTGAATATCATAACCAATGTACATAGTAAGCAAAGTAAAACACAAAAAATTACACAACATAGATTTCATTACATCAATTTGAAAATAAAGTGTTACAAGTTTTCATAGATACGTAAGTTTAAACAAAAGAAAGACGTGACTTCCATTCGCTTCGTCTTCTGCAAAAGGACGCGGGGTACCTGTCTAAGTAGAACCTGAAAATACAAGAATTTTAAAAATCTGCATAAAGCTGGTGAGTTCATAAGCGGTTTGTTTTATGAAAATGAACAAGATTCCTTTTGGTTTCTGAAAATGTTACGACCCAAGAAAATCCCATATTTTCTTAAAAGTTGGTTATTGAATCCCAAAATGTAATGTAAAGATGTACACTGAAAACATGTTTACCCTTGTGAAATGTAAAGTTTAGTTATCTGGTTTGTTATAGGTTTCTAGTTATGAACAAATGTTTTTCCCCAAGAAAATCCTATATTTTCCAAATGTGAAAGTTGTGTACTGAAAACTTGATTAACCTTGTGAAGTGTGTGTTAGTTTACCAACCCAAAATGTAATGTAAAAGATGTAGACTGAAAGTCTGATTATTATAGTCAACTAATTATTATGGTTATTAATTTACTATATCCAATATTACTAAAAAGTAAATTTCTGTTATCCAAATTGCGAGTTCCATAACCATACGATAGACTAGATATGGCAATAAGAAGTCCAAATCATTTTATGACTTTCGTCACCCTTGAACCTTTCGGTTCAGATGTAGCTAGCAGCCAGGTGCGGGGTAGTCAGCCCCGTATAGATATATAGTTTCAAGTCACACTCCCTATCTAAGAGATTCTGGTTACAGTGTCGGTCCTCCACTCCCGTATCTCTGTGGAGTGTTCTCCGAGGACGTGTCTCCAATTTATAGGAATAACAAATCTACAAAGACGATCCTCCACTCCCATGTCTCTGTGGAGTGTTACCGAGGACAAAATGATATACTAAGTTTCTTATTCAAATTTCAAAGATTATGTTGTTAACTATTATAATGTGGAAACCATATGTCAAAATATAAAATATAACAATTTATAACATTATTCACAAATACTATGATAATGAAATATGCAAGTTCAACCGGTTATCTGATATGATTAAAAGTGTTATAAACATATGTAGTATGAAACACAACACATATAAAATAAGTTTTGAGTACAAGCATTACTTGTACTTTTCTTGTATCCCCCCTCCCCCCTGAAAACATTGAAAAACATTGAAAAGGGGTAGGGGTATGAACTCACCGGACGAGGAAATGTGTCGACTAGGATGCTAAACGTCGGATCAAGGCTTGAAAACGTGCGAGGTTCCTATGTAATGTTAAATGATACACAAATATATCTAATTAGACTTTAAAACACTAATCAGATACGATTATACACTCCAAGACGCGCAAACACTTCAAAATAAGTGTTTGGAGTGACCCGGGTGACTTTTCTGGATATGAATGGCTTGGATATGGAGTTTACTCTTCAAGAGTAAACTCTAAGGAGTGTTCACGGCCCTATACACCACATCCCCATGAGTTTACGGCCGTAAACTCATGGTGGGGTGTTCTTATGTGCTAAATAGCCTTAAATCAAATGAGGGGTGTTGCTAGGTTTGCTTCTACGGCATTTGAAAGGGACTAAATCAAACATATGGACTAATTGAAGAGTTCACGGCAGTAAACTAAGTGTTTACGGCCGTAAACTCTCACCCACATGATTCTTAAGTGTTTTGAAGGTCAATGATTTATCATAAGTGATTCTACTCAATTTTACAAGCCAAAGGATGAGTTTAGGGCATCAAACAACCCATTTATAGGAATTTATGGCCCAGGAACCCATTCTTGGGGGTTTACGGCCGTGAACTCCTTATGGAGTTGTTTTCATCAAGTTTATGGTCCCTAACTTGTGTTTGGTTTCTTCTAGACTTTATTCCAGGGCTTATGAGGTGTGTAAGTTGCATTTTAACACCCAAAAATGAGTTTACTCCACATGAAATGGTGTTTACGGCCCAAGCTTGTTCTTGGGCAGTAAAATCATGTGTACTCCTCAAATGTTGAGTTTAAGGTGTCCTAAGTCCAATCCAATAAGTCCTTAAGCCATATCTTAAGCTCTAATGGTGATTTGGAAGGGTTTTAAGGCTCAAAAACCCCATTTACATGTGTTCACGGCCTAAGACTGTTCCAGGGCTGTAAACACATGTTTATGGTCCTATTCCATGATTTGAACACGAAAATGAAGGCTAAGGATGTTATACTAGGAGCTAGGATGATTACCTTAGTGTTTTGAAGCTTGAAATGGATGATTTTTGGACCTAAATATTTGATTGAGGAGAGAGGTTAGAAAGAGAGTGAAAAGGCTCCAAATGAGTCTTAATTCACTTTAAATATGTTTTGAATTGGATACACGGTGGAATTCTACCCGATACTGATGTTAACCGAGGCTTTAGGTCGCACCCGATTAAGTTGTCGTTACCCGATATTGTCGAAACTAAAATTTTTCTAATTACTAGTTTGGGACGTTTTCACATGTTTCCAACATGTTTGGATATTTACAAGGTCAAAATAAAAGTCTTAACTTAATTGACCTAGTTCAAAGACGAAATCGGAAGAATTCACTTAAGACGAGTTTTACGGAATGGGTTGCGGCAATGGAAAAACTTCGGGTTGTCACACTCTTAACCATTTGGTCAACCGAGTTGAGTATGGCCAATCCCTTTTTATTGGGAAGAGAGAGCTTTACTGGATATCCAATGTCATTATTGTCAATGTCCACAAAGATTTAGGAAGTTGACCTTAGCAAATAGATAAGATCATTAAGGGTCTTGTCATAGTCTGTTTCATAGGTATCCCAAAGGAACTCACTATGTGACTTAGAAAGTGATTGAACCACCAACTTTCTCAAGACTTTGACACCCAACTCTCCCGGCTTTCCAATATGTGACTACATCTCCAAGATGTGATCACACATAGATCTTTGCTTGCCAATAGGGCTTGAGTGATCTTAACCTTTTCAAGAACTTGTGGGTTAGGGAGAATAATTTGCAGGAGGTGAAAGAAGTATGATTTCCATGGGACATCATCTTCATTCAGGAAAGCATGTTTCAAGAGATTTGGGAAGATCATAAATGTCTAAACCAGACATTTTTTTGGGAGATATTCAAGATAGTTGATTTAAAGTCCTTAATATGACACCCAATATGAAATATTAAGGCTAGGACCCAACAAAATATTTTATAACTTAGGTTTTAATTAGATTTGAAACTCCTAGATCTTTTGAGATACATTAAACTGTTCAATGGCATGTTTCAATATCGAGTGTGCCCTTCAGGTTTTGTGACTGGGATGCCGAGGATCACAAAACAAGGTGTGAAGTAACCATGCAAATATATTGGGTACCCTTAATATTTACCCCTTAATCGATGTGTCGGTTAACCACACACGCTCCACTGATACTATGATAAATATTAAGTTACCCTTTGCCTACCTTGTTAAGTCCAGGTTACTGTGCCGGTTAACCACACACGCTCCACTAACCGACTTAAACAAAGTTCAAAGTGTAATTTCATGGATTAGCACCTTATTAACTTTTTGCTAAGTAACTAAGATTGGGTATTTATAAAAGGTTTAGTTACTTAGTATTTATCATTAATACTTTTAATGAAGGGAGAATTATAGTCCTTGTCCTACCCGTTCGGCTAACGACCCTCCACCAGTCAAAGAAGCAGTGGGTGAGAGTGGACACCCATTAAACTGCCATTTTATAGGCAGTAACCTTATACCCCCCCCCCTTATAGACCGGCTTCGTGAATTAGGCCTTCTAACGGTAAGACTGACTTTACTCTTACACACACACATATATATATATATATATATATATATATATATATATATATATGATTAACTTATAATATTATAAAGTATAAGGGTTGAATTTTAACTTTTAAAATTCTAAGGGCTAACTTTGAATTAAAGTATTCATAAGTGAAAACTTTTCAAATTCCAAAACTTGAGGGCAAGTTTTGAAACTATCCAAAACTAATTAATTTCCATAACTTATGTGTTTAACGTAGTTTTAATCCAAAAACTCTTCAAGTTCCATAACTTGAGGACAACTTATGGAAGACTTTAAACAAATAAAAGAATGTAACTTTTTTTTTAACTTATGGAATTAATTAAGGTTACACATTTTATTACTTAATGAAGTGACTCTTGAACCTCCATAACTTGAGGACAAGACTCTTCATTTTTGTAACCATTGCCAACTTTTATGAGTTTTATGAAACTTAAATGTGACTTTTCATATAACTTGAGGACAGGTTACAAAACCCCGTTTTAGAATCAACTCTTAGATAAAAATGGATTGAAAACACATAGTCAATTAACTTTTCTATTAATCTAAGCAACTCATAAGAACGAGATAATTCAAATCAAACTTTTTCATGTAATTAGCCTAATCACTAAACTAATACAAAACATGAATCTATTGACAATTATCTTTGAAATTGGATTAGCATGAACATTACCACATCAAAAACAAGTTTATAAGTCCAAAAACAGCTTAGGTTAATGTTCCTAGTCCATTTCTAGCCAAAAAAACTTGAAAATATGTTGTCTGGGGCTCCTACTCGTCGAGTGTATCAACCTACTCGACGAGTAGGATGATTTTCTTCATGGACTCGGCAAGTTCATCAGTGGACTCGGCGATTCAGTGCCCAGAAAGCTAGAAAATCGATTTTTTCAGCATTTTTCAGCAATTTGCATCAAGTATAATTGAAAACAAGCCTAGGCTCTGATACCACTATTGGGTTTTGAGCATTCTAACACTCCTAAGTGTACATGCAACCCTAAATACCTTGGATCTCCTTTTTCTCTATTATACATGCAAATATGAACTTTCCAAGGTATTATCCTAATCTAGCATACAAAACAATGAAGATAACAAGATATAATGCATACCTCTTTAATGTAGAATGTCTTCATGAAGCTTGAGTGTGTAGTGCCCCAAGTGTGAAACCTCAAATGTTTCACACAACATCATATGCACTTGGAAAGACTTGAGAGAATTCCACACTTCATGAAAATCGGCTAGCCCTATCACTCACTCATTAGTGTCCGATTTCTTGAGCCATGGGATTCTTTTATATGGTGGCTATTAGGGTTACACCATGTAACTCATAACTTTACCCAGTCCTTATGCTCCATGGATTTTAACCTCAATGGAGTATCCATGGCTCACCCCATGGACTTAGTCCAACATAAGGAATCTTGGATCACAAGCCCACATATATAAGAATGGATGATTTACACAATCAACCCATATATTTAATTAATCACTTAATTAATTCCAAATTAATTCTTGATCAATAGTAATTCAATAACCTTATTAATATATTAGAACTTATAATATATTCACCAACCTTAAGTTTTATTTCTCTCATTATAATCTATCCAAATGCATGATGCCATGCAACCCAAATGGACCATGTCGGGTCGGGTCAAGTCTTACGAATTATAGTTATGGACTTAGACATTAATCCAACAAAGCCCCAGTATTAGCCTTTTCGGAGAGGATGGAGGATTTTGTGGTGTATTGTGACGCGTCGATATCAGGATTAGGTGCAGTGCTGATGTAGAGAGATCATGTGATTGTTGGGTTTTGAGCAATCTAACACTTCCTAAGTGTGCATGCAACCCTTTTAAACCTTGGATCTATGTTTGTCTAATACATGCAAAATAACAATTTTCCAAGGTTCATAACCTATCTAACATGGCATGGGGTACTTTTAAACATAAAAGAATTAGATAAGATTACATACCATTTGATGAGTTTGATTCCTTGGAGTTTGAGAGCCAAGCACCAATAGTGTGAATGCCTCAAATAGAAATCACAAATCACCACAAACACTTGGAAAACTTTGAGAGAGTGTATATACACATAAAAAGTCGGCCACACACAAACACACACTTACTAGTGGTTATTTCATGCAACATAAGCATGCTTATATAGTGTACATGATTAGGGTGAAACCCTAATAACCCATGACCTTTCCTTTTCCAAGGATCCATGGGTTAAAAGCTCCATGGATCATCCATGGACTTCCATACAAGCCTAGCCCATTAACAAATGAGTGTTAGCCCACACTATATAAAACCAATAGCCCACAATCTAATCAGTCTTCCTTTTATTCTCTAAATTAATTCATAATTAATTTAAGACTAAGACTAATTAAATAACATGACTTCATATTAATATATTATAACTTATAATATATTAATAAACATATGTGTATAACTCTCATAAAATTATCCATAAATAGTTCAGGTGAAGTGCAACCCAAATGGACCACGCCGGGTCGGGTCAAGTATATACCAAATAAGTTATGGACTTAGACACCTTATCCAATAGACTCCCACTTGGATAAGTCTAATAACTATATTTGCGTATGTTACTTCAGGAACCAACCAGCAATCGTAGCTCTCGAAAACTCTGTTGAACTATGAAGTGCCATTTTAGATAAGTGATCCTATAATCCTCTGTTCTCATGATATCAGCCGGACAAATACATGAAACAACGTCGTACTTATTGTCCAGCAGTTTGTTTCCCGATTTTCGATTTGTTTGACAAAGAACTTAATCGAACACATCAATTTAGTTCTGACCGGCCGGTTCATAGGTCACAACAAAATCATCGAGGGGTCCAGATATCGCTTCTATTTCTAGAAGGAACAGATAAACTTTGACTCATATGCTTGTTCTACTACTTGTTGAATTGTACACAAAGGCACGTTTTATAACATCAAGTTACTGATGCGTTTACGTGCAATCAATGCACAACCAACTCATAGATAACAACTCATATCTCTAGGTTTGAAGATTTATATGATATTACCGTCTCACGATCACTCGAGATAAATTCCATGAAGTGATACAAGTGAGTGTGGGTTTATTCCAATACTCATAACTTATGAGCACTCATGAATGTTGTAGCAACCATTTCTATGACTAAACCCATTTAGCCATCTACAAACTCGATTCATGACAGTCTGGATTCATACCTACTTCCAACATATGAACGACTGTGGAGTGTTTAAATAACTTAGTAATTCGGAAAGAATAACCTAGCTATTTTGGAAGTCAAAACATGCAAAGTGAAACACAATAATAATCGAATCCAATATGGTCTCAGAATTCTTTTGAATATAAATAGAACCACCTTTTATTTATCACCATATTGATCACACATTATTCATTGTATAATGTTTCGAACAAGCAACTTAAGACTTGAATAAAAACAACAGTCGTCCCATGCTCCTAGCATGTACACTTTGTTTTTCTAAACAATAGTTATGCCATACTCCAAGTATGCACATTATGTTCGTCTATGATCCTTACATTGTGATGTAGATCAATTGAACATGATTCCATTGATACTCATTTCACAATCCCAAATCCTTATTGTAAATGTGAGAATCCCCGATTCCTATCATTTACCAAAAAAAATCCGTTAGATTTTAAACTTTTATGCAATGTTCCTCTTGTAATGATTATTCACAAAGTCACCAAAACCTTGTCACCAGTCATTACAGAGTATTCCAAAGAAGGTCAACTTCTATGGAACGGAAGTCTCATATTCAAAGTACATTGCTTTAAACATCCTTCTTGAATTAAGGTTTTCTAATCTTACATAGATTGAATAACTTCCACCTATGGAGACATTTCCATAGTCCCATTTTGACTATCACTTCCAAACAAGAGTTACTTCTTTTCAGAATATGTCAATATGGTCCTTTCCGACAACTTACATCATACTTCCAACTTTCCCTGAGCAACCAATCTTTGGCGAACCTCAGATTGTCCTCGACAATTGCTTAATCACTTTAGTCATATCCAGTTCTAGACTTTTCCCTTCTCAATGCCTTAAGCATTTGGAAAATTTAGAAAAGATGAATATTATAGCACATGCAATCGATCCTATATCCGAAGCATATGGGACACGATTCATGATGTTTGACATAAAGACATGATACTAGACCAGTCTTTTGCTACAATGTTTTTTATTTGCCATGTTTTCAAAATTTAACTATGAAGAGGGATGCCGTAGTCATAATTGAATTTTGAGAACACAATATATATAGAATTTCCTTAAGTCGAACCATTCAGACATAAAATTCTTATATATGTCCTTGACTAAAGATGATTAAAATCTCAATCTAAGCTTCTAGAATTGAAATGAAGTATAATTTTCTCTCCCTTAATTATAGCAAAACAACTTTTACACCCCTGCAACTTCACGGATTGAAACTTTGTTTTCTATAATTAACATTGCTAACTTGGAACACTAAACGTAATAATCATGCTCCCACTAACATGATGATTATCAGCATAACACTTATGCTCCCACTAGCTCTGACATATTTCCAGAAATCTGCTGGACTTCTGAAATTTAGATTCATACACCCTTTCTTAGATGGCTCACATGTGTGTCTAAACAATTTTCAGAACTATGAAAAGGGATACCGTAATCATAGTCTTAATTGTTTAGACCGTTGCCATTTCTCACAAGTCCATGTTAGTGTGCCGGTGAACCACACGCGCTCCACTAACGACTTTTGAAAATGCAAATAACACAATTTCATGAATCGGAGAGAAACCTTATGACACTTAGATTTTATAGTGTATAAGTTCCTATCCATGTGAATTTGTAAAAACCATAATCACAAGATAAGGTTAGTGACAAATTCAGCCTTACATGGATTAAACTTGTTCAGTCTTAGTTTCTTGTCACCTTGGTAGCACAAGGCCCACCAATGCTTCCAAGTTGAACTCTGATAACTCACATGCAAATTCAACTTATTTGAAGTAGGTACAGAAATAAGAATTATGTCAACACGATAGGTTGCAAACCTTAAGTCGTGTGCTAGTGATATATTACAGGCTTTACTCTTGATTAAATCTTGAAACTCTTTCAGGATCTTTAAGGCTCCCACTGTCCCCTTGACATATAAGTTTCCCCAGTCAAGAACCATTCCTTGACAAAACAAATATTCAAGGGACAGTTCGGATTCTTATCAAGCCTAACACTTCACACAATTGGTCTTAGTTGGTCTTTGTCTCATCCAAGACATCACAACTTACCAATCTCAAATGTACAAGAGTAGAAAACATTTTACTCTTACATTTGACTAGTGTTAATAAATCATCCTTTATGTCACTCAAAGTTACAATCTTGGAGTATGACTCTAAGAATTGTTTTGGAACGAAGTATGACTCATCTTCTTGATTTTAACCAATCCAACAATTCATGACCTCTCTTCTTAGCCATAACAATGCACTAAGACGTCCTTAGAGTATGAATTTGTGATATGGTTTCATATTCATTAAGATGATCATGAAATACGATACTAAAGTACTCTCCCATCCTTTCAGATTTGAGAAACTTTTATCTTTCTGCCTAATTTGATTCTTCTCGTTTGTTTTGTCATACATTGTAACCTTTCCAATGTTACAGAATTATACTTAACCTCATAAGTATAGTCATATTTACTAATCATTAGTAAATCATGAAAAATCAATCTTTGTGGTGGACCTTGACCAGCGCACACCCAGTGTACCTAATTCCTTAGTCCTTCAATTGACTCACATATACATGTGATCAACGAATTAGTCTTAATTTTCAAAGATGAAAATTCTCATTCATCATACAATACAACTTGCATGATTCCAAGTTTCTGTCCAATTGAAACTTGGGTGATGAAAAACTTTCTTCATTCGGTAAATTCAGACACTACCACAAATGAAGGAATCAAATCCACTTTCCAATATTGCTATTACTGGAAACATATAAGAAACAATTTTCCACAGATGCCATTGTAAGGATATTTTTTTAAATAAATAAAATTAAAAACCTTTTTTTCCTTTTATTTTAAAACTTTGCGGAAAAAACTTATCCTTACGATCCACATGAAAACTTTGTTGTTATCTATTCCTAAGTAATATATCATAACTCTCAAGCAATAGCTCAAAATTCTAATCACCGAACCATGTGATCGAAACCCATTTTCGCAATCAGAATCAGCATATACTTCTTTTAAGCTTCCTATCCTTTCTTTGATTCTTAAAAACATCAACATGTGACCCATTCACATTATGTAATAAGAATCTCCAAATAGGAACTTAATAGAGTTAGTCAGTGGACTTTAACTGAAGTAGAGTCAAACTTCTTGACTTGATCGATCTTATGATCTTTCAGGTGAATAGGGCAGCTTCACAACCAATGTCCCTTCCTTTGGCAACAAAACACATGGACCCTTTGGCAATGGCACATGAGACTATCTCAAACTTAGCTTTTCTCTTTACCATTTGGTCAACCGAGTTGACTATGGCCGATCCCTTTCCATTGGGAAGAGAAATCTTTTTTCTAGATATCCAATGCTACCATTGTCAATGTACATTTAAGACTTGGGAAGTTGTTCTTTTAATCAAATTTGCTTTACTGGTGTTCCAAATCATTGTTGATTCCACAACACCAAGCAAATAGATAACATCATTAAGGGTCATGTCATAGTCTGTCTCATAGTAGTCCCAAAGAGACTCACTATGTTACTAAGAAAGTGATTGAACATCCAACTTTCACCAGACTTTGACACCCAACTCTCATGGCTTGTCAATATGTGACTTTATCTCCAAGATGTGAGCACACATAGACTATGCTTGCCAATAGGGATTGAGTGACTTTAAACTTTTCAAGAACTTGTGGGTGAGGGAGAATAATTGGAGGAGGTGGAGGAAGTGAAGCATGATGTTGAGGGACACCATCTTCAAGAGATTTGGGAAGATCATAGTTGTCTGAACCAGACATCTATAATGGGAGAAAATCAATTTAGTTGATTCAAAGTCCTTAATATAACACCCAATATGAAATATTAAGGCTAGGACCCAACACAATATTTTATAATTTGGAAGAGGGATGCCGTAATCCAAGCTATAAAATATTTGAAGGTAGGCGAATGACGATTCACCAATTTCCACCATGAAAAACAAAATAATTTATTAGGTTTTAATTGGATTTGAAATTCCTAGATCTTTTGAGATTCATTGAACTTTTCAATGGCATGTTTCAATCTCGAGTGTGCCCTCTCAAGTTTTGTGACTGGGATGCCGAGGATCACAAAACAAGGTGTGAATAACCATACCAATTCACTTGGTACCCTTAATATTATCACCCAATCAATGTGCCGGTTAACCACACACGTTCCATTGATCTATGACAAACATTAAGTCACCCTTCGTGATCCTTACTAGTCCAAGTTAGTGTGTCGGTTAACCACACACGCTCCACCAACGACTTGGTAAGGTACAAAGTGTGAATTCCATGGGCTAGCACCAAATTCACATTTTTCCTAAAGTAACTAAGATTGGGAATTAAATAAAACATTTAGTTACTTTATAATAATCCTTATACTTTTAAGGAGAATTTAAAGTCATTGTCCTACCCGTTCGGCTAACGACCCTCCACCAGTCAAGCAAGCGGTGGGTGAGAGTGGACACCCATTAAGTTGCCATTTTATAGGCAACAACCTTATACCCACCTTATAGACCGGCTTCGTGAATGAGGCCTACTAACAGTAAAATGACTTGTTCTTATACATATATATATATATATATATATATATATATATATATAATAATTAACCATTAATGTTATAAATAGTATAAGTGTTGAATTTTAACTTTTAAAACTCTAGGATATGGAATTAAAGTTTGTGTAAGACTTTACAAATTCCAAAACTTGAGGGCAAGTTTTGAACAATTCATAAACTTTTGGATATTCATAACTTATGAGTTTTAGTTAAGTGTTTTAAAGCTTTTAATGAAGAGTCTCTTGGAAATCCATAACTTGAGGACAAGTTATGAAGTCCATAAAAGCATTTATTAGAAAAACTCATCAAAAGTGTAACTTATGACTTCTTAAAAAAACATTTAAAAGAAAAAACTTTTAGAATTCCATAACTTGAGGACAAATTATGAATTCCATTAAAACACATTAAGATCAAGAATTAACTAACAAACAATTTGCAATTAATTCCTATGATCTAACAAAACTCATATGAACATGAACATCCACATCAACAATTTCAAGAATCATATGAACACATAAAAACTAGAAATTTTGATTATAACTTTGAAATTGGTCCACCATCATCATTACCACATCAAAAACAGGTTTTATGAGTCCAAAATAGTTTAAGGTAATGATTCTAGACCAATTCCAGCACCAAAACTCGAAGATATGCTGTCTGGGGGTCCAACTCGTCGAGTGCATGAACCAACTCGCCGAGTTGGATGAATTTTGTCTTGGACTCATCGAGTCCCTTCATGGACTCGGCGAGTCTGCTGTGCAGACAGCACATAAAGTTCGATTTTCAGCAATTTACATCAAGTATTCAAGAAAACAAGCCTAGGCTCTGATACCACTGTTAGGTTTTGAGCAATCTAACACTTCCTAAGTGTGCATGCAACCCTAATAAACCTTGGATCTATGTTTGTCTAATAAATGCAAAATAATAATTTTCCAAGGTTCATAACCTATCTAACATGGCATGGGGTACTTTTAAACATAAAAGAATTAGATAAGATTACATACCTTTTGATGAGTTTGATTCCTTGGAGTTTGAGAGCCAAGCACCACTAGTGTGAATGCCTCAAATGGAAATCACAAATCACCACAAACACTTGGAAAACTTTGAGAGAGTGTATACACACATAAAAAGTCGGCCACACACAAACACACACTTACTAGTGGTTATTTCATGCAACATAAGCATGCTTATATAGTGTACATGATTAGGGTGAAACCCTAATAACCGATGACCTTTCCTTTTCCAAGGATCCATGGGTTAAAAGCTCCATGGATCATCCATGGACTTCCATACAAGCCTAGCCCATTAACAAATGCGTGTTAGCCCACACTATATAAAACCAATAGCCCACAATCTAATTAGTCTTCCTTTTAATCTCTAAATTAATTCATAATTAATTTAAGACTAAGACTAATTAAATAACATGACTTCATATTAATATATTATAAATTATAATATATTAATAAACATATGTGTATAACTCTCATACAATTATCCATAAATAGTTTGGGTGAAGTGCAACCCAAATGGACCATGCCGGGTCGGGTCAAGTATATACCAAATAAGTTATGGACTTAGACACCTTATCCAACAGTGATAGCATATGCATCGAGGAAGTTGAAGCCTCATAAGACAAGATATCCCACTCATGATCTGGATTTGGGGGCTGTGGTGTTCGCCCTCAAGGTCTAGCGTCACTATTTGTATGGGGTCCGGTGTACCATATACACGGATCACAAGAGTTTGAAGTATCTGATGGATCAGCCCAACATGAATATGTGCCAAAGGAGATGGCTGGATGTGGTAAAGGACTATGAGTGTGAGATCCTATACCACCCAGACAAGGCTAATGTGGTAGCCGATGCCCTGAGTCGCAGGGCGGAGAGTACCCCATTACGAGATGTTTGTTTGAGAGTGACAATGATGAATCTGGTGTTGGACACCATTCGGGAGGCCCAGGTAGAGGCTATGAGACCGGAGAACCGCAAAAGAGAGCGGGTGATCAGACTGATATATGACTTTGTTGCCGATAGTCGTCGGCTTATGACCTTTCAGGGTCGGATTTGGGTGTCGTATGAAGGCGGGGCACGTACCATTCTGATGGAGCAGGCGCATAGATTGAGGTTCTCGATCCATCCCGGGGCCACTAAATGTATTTGGACCTGAAGAGGGACTATTGGTGGCCCTGTATGAAGAGGGATGTCGTGTGGTTCGTAGAGAGGTGCTTGACCTGTCGCAGAGTGAAGGCCGAGCACCAGCGTCTGCATGGCAAGTTGCAGCCACTTGAGGTTCCCGAGTGGAAGTGGGAACAGATTTCCATGGATTTTATCACCAAATTGTCGAGGACTGCGAGGGGCGTCGATGCAATTGGGGTGATTGTTGATTGGCTGACGAAGAGCGCTCACTTTCTGGCTATCAGTGAGAGGTTTTCTGCTGAGAGGCTGGCAGAGTTATATGTGAGAGAGGTATATTGTGGCATGGAGTGCCAATCTCGATCATGTCAAATCGAGATGTGCGTTTCACTTCCAGATTCAGGAAGAAATTCCATGAGTTGGGTACAAGGCTACATTTTAGTACCGCATACCACCTACAGACGGACAGTCAGAGTGAGCGGACGATTCAGGCGCTCGAAGACATGCTGCGAGCATGTGTGATGGACTTTGGAGGAAGTTGGGACACGTATTTGCTGTTAGCTGAGTTTTCTTATAACAACAGCCACCACTCGAGTATCGGCATGCCTCCCTTTGAGTTGTTGTACGGGAGGAGGTGTCGGACTCCCATATGCTGGGGAGAGGTCGGGCAGCGAGTGATGGACAACACTGATTTAGTGCTACAGACGACTGAGTAGATACAGCAGGTCAGACAGAGGTTGTTGACAGCTCAGAGTCGCCAGAAGAGTTATGCAGATAGGCGACGATCCGAGCTTGAGTTCTAGGTGGGGGATTTCGTACTCCTAAAGGTATCTCCTTGGAAAGGAGTGATCCAATTCTGGAAGAGGGGCAAGCTGGGGCCCCGGTATATCAGTCCGTTTAGGGTGACTACGAGGGTAGTCAGGGTAGCATATTGTCTGGAGCTACCTGCGGAGTTGAGTTTGATCCATGATACCTCCCATGTGTCTCAGTTGAGGAAGTGTATAGCCGACGAGAGAGCGGTGGTGTAACACCGAAATTTTCAAAACAAAATTTTCATTTAAAA
The DNA here is from genome assembly GCF_051521515.1 of Lactuca serriola. NCBI lineage: Eukaryota > Viridiplantae > Streptophyta > Magnoliopsida > Asterales > Asteraceae > Lactuca > Lactuca serriola. The sequence goes on along the minus strand of NC_136410.1, from coordinate 308,571,104 downwards.
TAGTTTATCTCTTTAACACTTTTCATAAAAATCTCCTTTTTTTTTTAATTACAATACATGACTCTTTTGTTCAATCAATTAATAAACCAGGATCCTCACTTTTGGAAACAATGCTAATGGCATCATACGAGGCTATGGTGTTCTCACCACGGGGAACTTTTCCATTCAGAAGGTTGCTTATGTAGAAAGCCTTAAACACAATCTCATCAATGTTGGCCAACTATGTAAAGCAGGCCATCGAGTGGAGTTTGATGATTAATATTGTTACATAATGACAAGTGACAGAAGCACTTGCTTAATCAAGTCACGATCCGAAGGCACAATGTATCCTCTGGATGTCTCTCTCATCATTGGTAAACCGTAGTTGTGCTTTCTTTCTAAAGTCGTGTCCGAAGTCAGCTGGCTATGGCATCGGAAGTTAGCTCATCTCAACTTCAGATACATCAACAATCTGGTCATTGGAGAACTAGTCCGCGGTCTCCCTATTCTCAAATTCAGCAATGATACTCTTTGTCCAGCCTATGAATGTGGCAAACAAGTCAAAGCAAGTCACCTTCTGATAATGGACTCATCTATTTCTGAACCACTAGAGTTAACATTGATCTCTGCGGTCCTTCAATTATAGCCAGTCTCTACCACAAGAAATACATACTGGTTATTGTTGATGACTTCACTCGCTTCACATGCGTCTTCTTCCTCAGACTCAAAATCTGAAACACCGCAGATTCTTATAAACTTCATCAAAGAAATAGAATTTCAGATCAATCTTCCAGTAAGACGCATCCGCAGTGATAATAGAACCGAGTTCAGTAATCATCTCCTCAACAATTTCTTGGTGTCCAAGGGTATTTCACACAAATTCTCAGCACCCTACACATCGCAACAAAATGGTGTCGTAGAAAGAAGAAACTGCACACTAGTAGAAGCAGCCAGATCCATGCTTAACTTCACCCACCTTCCTCTCTACTTCTGGGCTGAAGCTGTAGCAACCGCATGCTTTGTCCAAAACCGAAGCATTGTGTGCAAACGCCGCAACAAGACACCATATGAGGGCCTTAACAACTGCAAGCCAAATGTTCGTTTCTCTCATATTTTTAGGTGTAGATGCTTCGTGATCAACAACAGACACCAGCTTAACAAGTTTGCACCAAAGTATGACGAAGGCATCTTCCTTGGTTATTCTACTAACAAGGTTGCTTATCGAGTGCTTATCAGGCGTACCAGGCTGATCATTGAGAGCTTCGATGTGAAATTCGATGATTCTCACATCCGCGATGCCCCTTCATTGTAACACTCATGTTTCTAGCCTATGCATTTATATTGAGGTGATAGTCTAGGTTAACCTTTGTAACTCATTTTGAAAAAATGAAAAGGAATTATGTGAATATATGTGAATTATGTGTTTTATGCTTAATTATTAGGGCTTAATTAATTAAGACTAAAAATAAGCATCAAAATTAAAGTGTGAGATAATCCCAATATCTTTACATAAAGTTGTAGTGGTCAAAACAACGATTTTGGGGATATAAAGAATACCAAAATCTGAGTTATAACGAAGAAGTTATGACCTGTCGAAGTTTCGCGACAAAACCGGCACGGTGCTAAATGTCGTAAAAAGTGAGTTTTTGATAAACTACTTTTTAGCCTTAGAATCTAAACGAAATTCGTAGTATTCGTTAAACCGAGAAGTTCAATAAAAAGAACGCCCAAATCTGAATTCGTATGAGGAAGTTATGATTTTTCGAAGTTTCAGCTTAGCAGTAGACAACTAAAAACTCGAATTTTAGATCAAACGATTTTTAGCCGACACAACCTAAACGTGAATTGAATGTCTCGTCATTAGTAGCACAACGGTAAAAAGTCTGACGAAAACGGACGTCGGATGAAGAAGTTATGAATTTTTAACGGATTTCCTGTCCTGGTCTGTTAAAAATAACAATATAAAAATAAAAGTCAAAATTAGCCGATGAAGTCTAAACGGAAGTTGTAGAGCATAATTTTAGCTACGTGTGCATATAAAGAACGTCAAAAACGGAGCTCGTATGCGACATTTATTGATTTTAGAAGTTTTGGCGCGAAAATCGAGAAAATTCGCATAGTCACGAGCTGCCACGTCACCCTCGCTCAAAACGTGCCACATGTCCTGCTGAGTCATCCAAGCATGTGGCCTTATCCGATGTGGTCCAGTGAGGATCCGACGCGTGTTCCATTCTTCGTGTCCGAGCCTCGCACATGGGTCACTTCTCCGCAGTCCAATCAACAACTGCCACCGAGGCCTTTGCACGTGCTGCCACCTGCGCACCCTCGCCTGCGGACCCCACCACCAAGCCGACTTCGGACCAGTAGACTTTGGTCCAATCAGAAGAGGACAGCAAGCCTTCGCACGCGCAGCCCACTTGCGAGCCATCCCCCTGCGAGCTTCGGATCTGCGACACATAGCTTCTTTCTAGCCGTCGGATCAGAAGCCTCGCCCCTATAAATAGAAGGGTGCGAGACCTCCCGGGTAACTTTGGAAATTTGCCACTTTTAACCCCTTTTCCCATATTTTCTTCATATTCACATCCCCCAAAGATACGGTATCGATTATAAGCTTGGGAATACTCCACGAAGCACCCGAGAAGCCCGGAAAATTTATCTTTTCGGTTTCGAAGCCCGACCTTTGCAAAGCCGGGTTTCTTAATAAAACCCCCGGTTTTATTAGAAACAATCGTTTTAGGAAACAAATTGCTACCCGATTATCATCAAATCAAGTGAGTGTATAGTCACTTTCATTTTACACATAGATATGAAGTATTTACCTTATAATACATGCTATGTGTAAATATATTAATTGTTTATTTGAGGTGACTGTTGAGTTGATGTTTTATACAAGTTTTAAATTGTATAAGTATTTTTATCTACAAATATGTTGGGTAGAACATGGGTAGATAGTGATGTGTGATAAAATAAAATTGATGAGAGGCCTCGATGTGTTTTGAGATCCAGTCATCCAGCGGAGTTTGGATGACGACCACGGACTTTCTAGACAGTCCAGTGGGAAACATTTGCAGGTACGCAACCTGTAGGTGTTCATTCGCTATACTCCATCCCTCTCATGGTTGTCTTTAGGACATGTATGGCTGAGGAAACCCCTTAGCAGTAGTGTCCATCTCGATGATATTCTTTAAGCTAGGTTCCTTGTGATAAGTGTTTAGGGACGTAAAGTGAGGATAACGGGAACGGGTAATCAGGGTTATTGTTGATTGGTGAACTTAATAAGTTTATTATTACTGTGGTTTGAAAACCCTATATGCTCACCAGGCTCCCAAGTCTGACCCACTCAGCTTTTTATGTTACAGGTACTGGACCCTGAGCATAGTCGAAGGACGACGAGAGATTTTTGGATTATAGGCCAGTAGTTGTAAATAACTGTTGAAAGGCTTATAATGTCTAGTTTATGCTTTTGATCTATATCGGAACATGACATCCCGAGGTTTTGATATAAAAGGAAAATATATACCTTCTTAATGAAGGGTTTTGATAAACTTTTATCATATGGGGACCAATTCCGCAACATCTTTTAAAAAGATTTCTTTGATTTTATTTTAAAAAGCATAAATTAAATCGGTCTTTTCTGGCCGAGAAATTAGGGGATGTCACAGTTGGTATCAAAGCATTAGTTTAAGCGAACTAAGAAATTGTAGAATTTCTAAACTTGAACTTAGAATGCTAAGTGATGATTGTGAGATGAGTGTCAACCATATATTAGACACAAGCACTAGTTTATTTTAGGGAAGATGCCTAAAATTCCCTTATGTGCTAAATGCTACATGTTTGTCATGTGTGCCATTATTTGTTCGGATCTATGGTCTGTTGTCGACCGGATCTGGAAACCTTATGTGTGTAGGATTCTAAGTGTATGATTACGAGATTAGAACTAACATGTAAATGTTTCAGAGTGATAAGGGAATTAATATGTCTAACAAGGATAAAGACCTAAATTCGCCTTATTTGGTATATAGATTGTAATGGCAAGAACTCGTAGTGGAGCTGCAAATGCAAACGGAAACAAGGATCAACAGCCTCAACCTCAAGTAGTTGAGCAAGTACCTGTTGTAGGAGCTGCACCTGAGCCAATGACGATGGCTGGGGTACAAGCAACGATGCAGATGATGTTAGATCGCAGATGGAGGAGGCAAGGATATTACTACAACAGCATAGGGAAGAGACTACGATGCCTGTTGAACAGCCCGTATTGAATAAAGGGCAATCAGTAGGAGGAAACTACAGTGGGACTCTTGGTCGAGACAACCCACCGATAGTTAGACAAAACAACTAGGATGGAGGAGTTGATGAACGCAGATGCAAATACAAAGATTTCATAGCGTCTAAACCACCGTGTCTATCTGCAAGTCCGACACCGGTGGAAGTCATGAATTGGATCTCCGAAATGGAGACAATGTTTGAAAGTTGTGAGTGCAGCAACAAACAAAAGACCGCACTTGCAATTCCTCTGTTAAAGTTTGGTGTGTTGAGCTGGTGGAAGCTACTAGCTGATTCGATGCCGAAGGGTGAAGCTAGTAAGATGTCTTGGGAAGATTTTGTGGTACAACTGAAACTGCAGTACTGCTCTGAGCAGGATCTTCTGGAAATTAATAATGAGTTCCAGAATTTGATGAAAGGAGAGATGAGTGTTACTGAATATGCTGCTAGTTTTATGGAAAAGATGAAGCTTGTTCCTCATCTAGTTCCAACTGAACTCTCTAAGGTCAACAAGTTTGCCCTCGGATTACCAGTGGACTTTGGTCTGATGGTTAAGCAAGCAACCACTTTGAAAGCCGCCATCTGGGCTGCTAAGAATGTTGAGGTTCGGATCAAAGAGAAGGGTCTGGAGAGGGCAGAAGTTGGTGAAAAGAGAAAATTTGAAGGAGCTTCAGGTTCCAACAAGAAAACCAATTTTCTAAGTCCAAGATGTTTGGAGGAGGAGGAGGTGAATCGAAATGGTGTGAGAAGTGCAAGAAAGAGCACTCTGGGAAATATAGTGAGGAGGTGACTTGCTTCAAATGTGGAAAGACTGGGCATTATGCCAACGTGTGTCCGTCCGACAAGAGGGTATGTTTTGAGTGCCATAAAGTAGGGCATGTTCTTAAATACTGTCCAAAGAGGAAGGATGCAGCAAAGCCCAATCTACCACCAAAGCCGAAGGTGAGAGCCTTTCAGATGACACTTGAAGCTGCAAAAGAAGAAGTCGATGTCGCTTCAGGTACCTTTCTCGTAAACGAATTGCTTGCCCAAATTTTGTTTGATTCTAGAGCCAATTACTCCTTTATATCGCATGAATTTGGTAAAAAGATAGCTTTGCCTGTAGATAAGCTAGTTAATGCTTTATTAGTCGAGATTGCCAGTGGCAAGTTTGTACCTGTTAGCCATCGTATGAAAAACATCCTCATTGACTTGGATAGGAATAAGTTCCACGAGGAATTATTGCCTATCAAGTTAAATGGATTCAACATAGTTTTAGGAATGGATTGGCTTAGCGCCAACGATGCAGAAATATTATGTAGAAAGAAGATAGTAAAAGTAAACCCACTAGGGAGAGAGTCGTTTATGGTGTATGGAGACAAACACAGAGTAAATTCTGGAATCATTTCCCTAATGAAAGCTAGAAAGTGTTTAGCCAAGGGATGTACATCATATCTAGCGTTCATGATCGCTGCTAATATGGAAAAGAAGGAGGTGCAGAATATTCCGGTAGTGTGTGATTATCCAGAAGTCTTTCCCGAAGATCTTCCCAGATTGCCCCCTAATTGACAAGTAGAATTTCATATCGACTTCTTACCAGGAATGACGCCGATAGCAAAAGCACCATATCGATTAGCACCAACAGAGATGAAAGAACTTATGACACAACTTCAGGAGTTATTGGACAAAGGTTTCATTCGACCTAGTTCATCGCCCTAGGGAGCCCCTATGTTATTCGTAAAGAAGAAAGACGAGAGCATGAGAATATGCATCGATTACAGAGAGCTGAACAAAGTGACGATAAAGAACAAATGCCCGTTCCCAAGGATCGATGACCTGTTTGACCAGTTGCAAGGTTCGAGCTATTTCTCGAAGATCGATCTTAGGTCGGGATACCATCAACTAAACGTGAGAGAGCAGGATACCGAAAAGACTGCGTTTAGAACAAGATATGGACACTATGAATTTTTGGTTATGTCGTTTGGATTAACCAATGCTTCAGCAGCTTTCATGGATTTGATGAATAAGGTTTTTAAACCATTCCTAGATAAATCCATGATAGTATTCATAGACGACATCTTGATTTATTCGAAAAGCAAACAGGAGCATGAAAAGCATCTGCGTGAAGTGCTAGAAGTCCTGAAAAAGGAGAAGTTGTATGCAAAGTTCTCCAAATGTGAATTTTGGATTCAAGAAGTCCAATTTTTAGGTCATGTGGTTAACCAAGAAGGAATAATGGTTGACCCAGCAAATATTGAAGTTGTGATGAAGTGGGAATAACCAAAAATTCCTACGAAGATTCGAAGCTTTTTAGGATTAGCTGGATATTACCGAAGGTTTATCCAAGGCTTTTCTTCGATTGCTACTCCGTTAACAGCTTTGACCCACAAAGGAGCTACTTATGCTTGGAATGAGAAGCATAAGGAAGCCTTTGAGAAGTTGAAGAATATATTGTGTGAAGCACCGATTCTTTCGTTGCCTAAAGGAGTTGAGGACTTCGTACTTTATAGCGATGCATCTGGACTTGGGTTAGGTTGTGTTCTGACCCAAAGGGATAAAGTGATAGCGTATGCATCAAGGCAATTGAAGGAACATGAAAAGAACTACCCCACTCACGATTTGGAGTTGGCAGCGGTAGTATTCGCCCTAAAGATATGGAGGCATTATCTTTATTCACTGATCATAAGAGTCTTCAATATATCTTTAATCAGAAGGAATTGAACATGAGGCAACGACTCTGGCTAGAGTTACTCAAGGACTACGACTGTGAGATACTTTACCACCCTGGTAAAGCAAATGTTGTTGCTGATGCTCTCAGTCGGAAGGTAAACCTTGAAAAGAAAAGGCCAAGAGCACTAACAATTGAAATTATCTTGACAATTGTGGAAAGTATAAAGAAAGCTCAATAGGAAGATTTAAAGAAAAATGACCGAAAGGAAGAACGTTTGGGCAAAACGTTAGTATTCGGTAGAAACAACCAAGGGTTGAAAGTATTCCAAGATAGGATTTGGGTACCTAAGATGGGCGGAGTAAGAGATCTTCTGATGGAAGAAGCTCACAAGACCATGTACTCGATTCATCCCAGGAGTACAAAAATGTATAGGGATCTAAAGCCCTACTATTGGTGGCCGACGATGAAGCTCGATGTTGCTAAGTATGTGGCCGAGTGTGTAATTTGTGCTAGGGTTAAGGCACAACATCAGAAACCATATGGGAGTTTAGAACCTTTAACCGTACCCATGGGTAAATGGGAAGACATCACCATAGATTTTGTGACTAAACTGCCCAAAACAAGGAACAGTCACGACATGATTTGGGTGGTCGTTGATCGCTTCACTAAGAGTGCGCATTTCATAGCTGCCAACGAGAAATAGTCTATGGATAATCTTGCGAATTCTTACGTGAAGGAAATTGTGAGGCTTCACGGTGTTCCGTTAACGATTATATCCGATCATGACAGCTGTTTTACCTCAAGGTTTTGGAGGAGTCTACAAGAGGAATTGGGTACCAAGTTGTGTTTAAGTACAGCTTACCATACGCAAACCGATGGTCAGAGCGAACGAACGATTCAAACAATGGAGGATATGCTGAGACCATGTACCCTAGAATTCCAAGGTAACTGGGATGAACACTTACCTCTAGTAGAATTCTCCTATAATAATAGTTTCCACTCAAGCATTAAGATGGCACCTTATCACGCTTTGTATGGGGAAAAGTGTCAAACGCCATCATGTTGGCTGGAAGCTGGGGAAAAGCTGTTTATGGGACCTGAAATAGTCCATCAGACTGCTGAAAAGTTGAAAGTGATAAGGGAAAGGATGTTAGCTGCTCAAGATCGACAAAAGAGTTATGCTGACAAGAAAAGACAACCGATAACCTTTGAAGTTGGAGATTCGGTTTTATTTAAATCTCGCCGTGGAAGGGACTTATAAGATTTGGGAAACGAGGAAAGTTGAGCCCAAGGTGTATTGGACCGTTCAAAGTTCCTCATAAGATCGGGAATCAAGCTTACAAGCTAGAGTTACCGGAAGAACTGGAGGGTATTCATAACACCTTTCATGTGTGTTATTTGAGAAAGTTCACGGGAGATGTGTCCGACATAATTCCGATTTCTGAGTTAAGGTTGGATGAAAACAAGACGTTGATCGAAGAACCTGAGGAAATCGTTGACCGTAAGACTATGAAGTTACGATGCAAGATGGTTGATTTAGTGCTTGTGCGCTGGAAACATACAAATGGACCAAATCTCACTTGGGAAACGGAGAGTGACATGATGAGTCGCTACCCGCAGTTGTTTGGTGATATGTGATTCTGGGGACGGAATCATCCTAAAGGGGAGAGAATTGTAACACTCGTGTTTCTAGCCTAGGCATTTATATATAGGTGATAGTCTAGGTTAACCTTTGTAACTCATTTTGAAGAAATGAAAAGGAATTATGTGAATATTATGTGAATTATGTGTTTTATCCTTAATTATTAGGGCTTAATTAATTAAGAATAAAAATAATCGTCAAACTTTAAGTGTTAGATAATCCCGATATCTTTACATAAAGTTTTAATGGTCGAAACAAGGATTTCGGGGATATATAGAATACCAAAATCCGAGTTATAACGAAGAAGTTATGACCAGTCGAAGTTTCGCGACAAAACTGGCACGGTGCTGAATGTCGTAAAAAGTGAGTTTTTGATAAACTACTTGTTAGCCTTAGTAATCTAAGCGAAAGTCGTAGTATTCGCTAAACCGAGAAGTTCGATAAAAAGAACGCCCAAATCTGACTTCGTATGAAGAATTTATGATTTTTCGAAGTTTCAGCTTAGCAGTAGACAGCTAAAAACTTGAATTTTAGATCGAGTGATTTTTAGCCGACACAACCTAAACGAGAATTGAAGGTCACGTCATTAGTAGCACAACGGTAAAAAGTCTGACGAAAACAGACGTCGGATGAAGAAGTTATGAATTTTTAACGGATTTCCTGTCCCGGTCTATTAAAAATAACAATATAAAAATAAAAGTCAAAATTAGCCAATGAAGTCTAAACGGAAGTTGTAGAGCATAATTTTAGCTACGCGTGCATATAAAGAACGTCAAAAACGGAGCTTGTATGCGAAATTTATGGATTTTAGAAGTTTTGGCGCGAAAATCGAGAAAATTCGCATAGTCACGAGCTGCCACGTCACCCTCGCTCAAAACGTGCCACATGCCCTGTTGAGTCATCCGAGCACGTGGCCTTATCCGATGTGGTCCAGTGAGGATCCGACGCGTGTTCCATTCTTCGTGTCCGAGCCTCGCACATGGGTCACTTCTCCGCGGTCCAATCAACAACTGCCACCGAGGCCTTTGCACGTGCTGCCACCTGCGCACCCTCGCCTGCGGACCCCACCACCAAGCCGACTTCGGACCAGTAGACTTCGGTCCAATCAGAAGAGGACAGCAACCCTTCGCACGCGCAGCCCACTTGCAAGCCATCCCCCTGCGAGCTTCGGATCTGCGACACATAGCTTCTTTCTAGCCGTCGGATCAAAAGCTTCGCCCCTATAAATAGAAGGGTGCGAGACCTCCTGGGTAACTTTGGAAATTTGCCACTTTTAACCCCTTTTCCCATATTTTCTTCATATTCACATCCCCCAAAGATACGGTATCGATTATAAGCTCCGGAATACTCCACGAAGCGCCCGAGAAGCCCGGAAAATTTATCTTTTTGGTTTCGAAGCCCGGCCTTTGCAAAGCCCAGTTTCTCAATAAAACTCCCGGTTTTATTAGAAACAATCGTTTTAGGAAACGAATTGCTACCCGATTATCATCAAATCAAGTTAGTGTATAGTCACTTTCATTTTACACATAGATATGAAGTATTTACCTTATAATACGTGCTATGTGTAAATATATTAATTGTTTATTTGAGATGACTATTGAGTTGATGTTTTATACAAGTTTTAAATTGTATAAGTATTTTTATCTACAAATATGTTGGGTAGAACATGGATAGATAATGATGTGTGATAAAATAAAATTGATGAGAGGCCTCGATGTGTTTTGAGATCCAGTCATCTAGCGGAGTTTGGATGACGACCACGGACTTTCTAGACAGTCTAGTGGGAAACATTAGTAGGTCCGCAACATGTAGGTGTTAATGAACTTGGGTATTCATTTGTTGTACTCCATCCCCCTCATGGTTGCCTTTAGGACATGTATGGCTGAGGAAACCCCTTAGCAGTAGTTTCCATCCCAATGATATTCTTTAAGCTAGGTCCCTTGTGATATGTGTTTAGGGACGTAAAGTGAGGATAACGGAAACGGGTAATCAGGGTTATTGTTGATTGGTGAACTTAATAAGTTTATTATTACTGTGGGTTGAAAACCCTATATGTTCACTAGGCTCCCAAGCCTGACCCCCTCAGCTTTTTATGTTGCAGGTAGTGGACCCCGAGCGTAGTCGGAGGACGACGAGAGATTTTTGGATTATAGGCCAGTAGTTGTAAATAACTGTTGAAAGGCTTATAATGTCTTGTTATGCTTTTGATCTGTATCGAAACATCACATCCCGAGGTTTTGATATATATGCAAAATATATACCTTCTTAATGAAGGGTTTTGATAAAGATTTCTCTGATTTTAAAAAAGATTTCTCTGATTTTATTTTAAAAAGCATAATTTAAATCGGTCATTTCTGATCGAGAAATTAGGGGGTGTCACATTCATCCAATGAAACCACCGCAATCATGGAATGTGACATTCCTACCTCTTCCGGTCCTTTAAATCTGTTTGAAGTCAATTATGATGATCTCTTCGATCCTGTTGAAACGGAAAAACTATCCAAAGTTCTTGTGTCTCCCGCAGCTCAACAACAACACGCTGATATTTCTGGACCATCTCCATCCGAAGTAGTATCTATAAATACTTCCACCTCTCCGGTTGAGGGGGGAAACCTCTACTTCAGATCTACCCGCAACCATCGAGGTTCCAGTACTTGATGTTGTTCAAATTCCTGCTCACAGAGAAACATTATCATCAAACGTATCTTCGGATTCAGATGATGAACTCATAGAACATTTTGACACTAGAACCGATCCAAGAATTGTCACTCTCCCATCCGCAGTCCATGGGGAACCCTCTTAGGTTCTAGATAGACTCCTTTCAACAATCCAGGGGGAACCTTTCAAATAAAATACCTCTCTCGCTCCAACAAGTCAAGATGACTCAGCAGGCTATTCACAAATCCAGGGGGAACTTCCAACCTAATCCGAAGCAACCTCTGATATTGAAAACATTCCTTCAACCATATCTGTTGATCATCTGATGCCTCGTCTACATGTATGGACAAAGGATCGCCCACCAGGCCAAATTATTGGTAACCCATCCGCAGGTATCCAAACTCGATTTGCCAAAGATTTGTCTGATCATTGTCACTATGCATCATTTATGTCCGCAGTCAAGCCTCGATCTATCAATGAAGCATTATTGGAACCAGATTGGATTTCTGCAATGCAAGAAAAACTGGAAGAATTTGAAAGAAACAAAGTGTGGCAACTTGTTCCCATTCCACAAGGTCATACTATTGTTGGTACAAGATAGGTTTTCAAGAACAAGCTAGATGAATCTGGTTCGGTTATCAGAAATAAGTCAAAGCTAGTTGCTAAAGGCTATAGTCAACTGGAAGGTTTTGACTACGATAATACATACATTCTGGTAGCTAGAATGGAAGCAATCAGAATCTTCTTAGCATATGCTTCTCACAAACATCAAAGTTCACCAAATGGACGTTAAGAGTGCTTTTCTCAATGGGGAATTAAAAGAAGAGGTTTATCTTCAAAAACCTCCCGGATTTGAAAGTATCGAGTTCCCTGATCACTGCTACAAGCTTCAGAAAGCAGTCTACGATCTGAAGCAAGCCCCTAGAGCCTGGTATGAAACTCTTTCTGAATTCTTAGTCTCTTCAGGCTACAAAAGAGGAGTGATTGATCCCACACTATTTAGAAAAGCAAACGGGTCTTACCTTATGCTTGTACAAATATATGTGGATGATATCATCTTCGGATCATCTGATCAAGGAATGGTGGATGAATTTGCTAAGCTCATGACAAACAAGTTTCAAATGAGCATGAATAGAGAGATTAACTTCTTTCTAGGTCTTCAAGTCAAACAAATTCAGCAAGGGATATTCATTCATCAAAAGAAATACACCACTAAACTTCTGAAGAAATACTCTATGGACAACTGCTCTTCTGCTAAGGTCCCTATGGCCTTCGGATATAAGATCTCTGTGGATCCTTCTGGTGAATCTGAAATCACAAGACTTATAGAGGTATCATTGGCTCGCTAATCTATCTTACCGCAAGCAGACCTGACAATGTCTTTGCAACCGGTGTGTGTGCAGGGTACTAGGCTGGACCAAAAGTGTCACACATGACCGCAGCCAAACAAATTCTTCGGTACCTAAAAGGAAGCAAATCTCTTGGTCTATGGTACCCCACAGGCAATGACTTCAGTCTTCAAGCATTTACTGATGCAGATCATGCCGGATGCAAACTTGATCAAAAAAGTACATCTGGTGGATGTCAATTTTTAGGAGGAAGACTTGTCAGCTGGTCCTCAAGAAAACAAAGCTGTGTTTCTTTATCTACCGCAGAAGCAGAATATGTGGCCGCAGCCAGCTGTTGTTCCCAAGTCCTTTGGATGAAGACACAACTGTTAGACTATGGATACAAGATGTTGCGGATACCAATTTACTGTGACTCTGAAAGTGTCATAGCGATCTCTCATAATCCTATTCAGCACTCCAAGACTAAACATATTGAGCTACGGTATCATTTCATCAAATACCATATTCTGAAAGGTAATATTGAACTCATCTTTGTTCCTACTGATGAAGAGATTGTTGATGTTTTTACAAAAGCACTTGACTCTTCAAAACTCAATGTGTTCCTAAAAATATTGGGAATGATGAATCCGGATCCTAAATTCTTCTTGAATTAACAAGCACCGCAGACCTTCCTGGTCCCTATTATGGTCCTTACTGAAAGTTATTTACAATAAATGGTTTTGGAACATCCCCTGTTCTATAGTCAATGTACCTCAACCATATATTATATCTATCTTTCATGGGTCCTTCTTGTTTGTGATTACTAACTTTTGTACAAGTGCTTCTCTCAGTTTCTCAGTGTAGTCTTTTCTTTGGTCATCCACGATGAAATTCCAAACCGCAATGAAGTTTTCATCCACAATCGCCGTGATAATTTCTCAATTGTTTTATCAACCTGTGAATCTTTGTGTGCTATTTAATGATCCTTCATTAAATAAAATAAAACATTCTCCTTAGAAACTATCACTTTCTCTTTCTAAATAATCCTTTTATCAGACCTATTTTAGGGATGATGACAAAAAGAACGTTTTTCCAATAAATTCATCCTTAATTTGTCCTTTCCTCTCCCTAACATGTCCCATCCGTTACCACTTCCTCTCCCATCACCCCCACGATTACCTGACGTATTGACATGCGTCTGACTTTACATTAAATGCAAACCCCTTTTGGAAATCTCCCAAAATCTTTTACAACTCGTTTTAATTATGTGTGGCTGAGCTTTAATCCAAAATTCATAAATTCCCCCCAAAACCCCAATCGACGTTTTACCCTATTCTTGCCATTTACCTAGGGTTAAACATTTTTTTTCACCCCCTTTTATAAACCCAACTGCTTCCCTAAATTCACTTTACGCTTTCTGAATATCGATCATTCCCTCTCAAAACCATCAAGAACTATGTGTTCTACTTCTTCTTCAAACACCTTCAAACTTCAACAATGGTGAAATCAGGAGTATCAAAGAAGCAATCCAAGGCTTCTGGTTCGATGAATCCAGCAGGTTCAGACTCTCCTACAATTGCATCAAGCAATTTCAGAGCAGTGTTTGAAGATCATCCTTCATACAATTCTCCCATCAAGCTCATGATCAAGTTTCTCAAGAACCACCCTCTGTTTGGTCCATTTGATGCATTTACAGACGTTGTTCCGGTTTCTAATCTCTTCAAAAGTTCTTTCTCTCCTTATCGCCCACTGGAAAACCCCCAAGAAGTTCATCTCAATCTCATTAACGATTCTTTGGTCATCTTGTCCAAAGAAAAGTTCCTCTCAGCCATTAACCTTCTGGTTCATCCCTCCATCAAAGTCTTCTCACCATTAATGGCTGACGCCATATCCGCACTCTACCAGATGGGGTATCAAAAACCAATTCGAGAGATTGGTTAGTTCAAAAAGAATCAGTTGTCTGCGGTTTGGCAGTTTGTGTGTCACTTTGCCATCCGCTGCCTATCCGGCAGACCCGGGGGCATTGACAATATGGGACTAAAGCTTTTGGAATTGGTATGGATCATATTCACTGGACACGACGTCAATTACGGGCAAATTCTTTGGGACGATTTCATTCAGTACATTCCCAAGGAGCACCTGAAGGAAAACCCAACCGAGCTCACATTTGCAAGATTTTGGTCTCTTTGCATATCAGACCTACATGCAGACGCTGGAATAGATATGGGTAGTGACATCAACTTTTTTGTCACTAAGGATCTTAAAAGGTACCTCCCTTCTTCTAATCAAACTGTTTTTGGACTGATCCGCAGACTTCCCATTCATACTATTTCAATCCTTGGTCTTGAGACTGTCGATGTCTCAAACCACATTGAGGCTACGGAGGGTATTGCCCCATACCCTTCTACCCCGCCTCTTCCATCCGCAACCATTAACCCTGAGGGTACCGCAGTCCCCTCTGCCACTACACTATCCAATCTTTCTCAAAAAAGAAAGCTATTGGCATCCAAGAAGAAACAAAGAACACCCAAGAAGGATGCTCCCAAACAAACCGCACCCACCAAGAAACGTAAAACAAAACCTCCCCAAACTGTATCTAGCAGTGATTTAGATGAGGACATGCTATCAATCTCTATTCTCAAGAAAAGAAAAACAATCGATAGCTGTAGCCATATGTGTGACCGGACTTGGAGACTTGGAGACTTCCCCCCCCCCCCCCCCCGTGCACTCCCAAGAGAATGACACTGGTTCACGCCCTAAGGTCTCCAGGGCTTCCCGACTGCATTTCTTTTCTCTAGAGGAGTTGCGCTCCATCCTTCTTTCTGTCACCCAAACACTACAAACATATTCCCATCCGCAGGGCACTTCTTTCGCCCATGCCAGAACTGAGCCGAGGCCAGACTTGACCATGGGTCAAGGAGACCGAGGAAGCTCAGGAAATCTTACTCTGCTTTCATCTCTTACAGGTGGTTTAGGCACGGTGAGCACAAATGTGCTAGGATCCATGAACCCAAGGGACACCTTGGTGCGAACTCAAGGAATTGATGGTAGTAACTCTAGCGATTCTTGGAGTCGTTATCAACCAATGACCGCAACTGATATCAAGAAGTATGAAGCATTGAGAAGGGCTTTCCAAGCCCACAAGGAACAACAAATCAAGCAGCAACAATATAAAGAACAGGAGATCCAGTCCGTGGCTAGGTATTGGGAAAATGCCATCAGTAATGCCCATACTGTAGCCACCATTCAAAAAGTTCAAAACTGGATGGATGAGATGGCAGAAACAGTTCTCAAAGCACAAGCTTCTAGTGCACCTGCAGGTACCTCCAAAGTTCCTCCTACTCCAACTTCCATCCCATCATCCTATCCTACAGTCAATCCATCACAAGACGGAGAACCCGCAATTGAACTCAGTTCAGCTCCCACCTTCGGTTTTGATGATGAAGACATCCAAGAGGTCAACAAGCCAAACCATTCCGACGATGACCTGATGATGTTGGAAGAAGAAGATGAGTCTAGTGGTTCTCATCACTCCACCTCTAAACCCAAGAAGAAGAAGAAGAAGAAGAAGAAGAAGAATGTGGTGACCAGGAAAGAGTTCATGAGCCTTCAAGCCAAACTCAATCAGATCTTAGCTGCGGTCAAGCCTACTCAACCGCAACCTGAAGACACTCCAAGACCTCAGTCACTGATTGAAAGAATAGAGCGTCTAGAAACAAGGGAACGTATGGCTGCTGAAGGCATCTCTCTTAAAGCAGAGATGGGGATCTAGTCCCCTGACAACAACCGCAAGGCTGACCACAAAGAATTCTTGGATGCAGCAGAACGACTCATCATGGAGGTGACCGCAATCAAAACGGATCTCCAGGCAACCATCGCGGATCAAGCTTCTCAGTCTCAAAAAGTGATAGATAAGACTTATACTGCTTATGAGTCCACTATCTCTGTTCTTCAAGCAACAATCAACAGATTGTAGAAATCCCTTTCCTACAACTTCCATGGCCCTGAGATCCTCCAGCTAACCAAAGAAATCCACAAGTTAGTCTTCAGCTCCTCCACTCCAAACAATTCCCAATTGGCAGAAATCCTAAAAGCTCAATTCCGTGAAGTTTTTGCCAAAGTGGATGGACTTAAGCAGGGCTTGAGGAAGCACCTGTGCTGCATTCCTCAAGAGGGGGAAGTGAAGAATAAGAAGAAGCCCATCACTCTGATTCTCCCAATAATCAGAGTCCCCCCCATCATCAACAACAAAATTCCCACACCGCAACCATCTCAGCATACTCCCAAAAAGCCTGAGACTCCTCCTCACTTCAAAAATCTTGAGGAGAATATGTCATCCGCAAGCTCCACAGACTCCCCTGCCACAACCCAAAGAAAGCATGATTGGAAAGCAGCCTAGCTGGCAGAATTAATTTGGAGAGAACGCGGATTAGACACTATGATAGATGAATCCTTGTTTAATTCATGGGTCAATCCGCACTGCAGGCTATTGGATGAAGACTACACACCGCACCTCACATATGCTGAACCCCCTACTGATGGATACTGGGATATTTCAATTTCTCCCAATGCCAAATACTTTGCTGTATTTGAGCCATTTGACTGCAGCCTTCCTGCCTACAAACGATTGCCAATAGTGTTTGAAAGACTTAATCGTTTCTATGCCAAGCACGCCTCCTCCATTAACAAAATATGGTCTAACGATAGACCATACGCAGTCAAGAACTACAAGATGCGGAAGTTCATGAAGACTGATTTTATCCAATATACCCTCACCAGAAGAGAGCATGACTACATCCGCACTCAGGCAGACTTTCCTTGTATGAATCCGGAAAAAACTTCCTCATTGCCAAGGTGTTCCAAAACAAATCAGAGAAGCATCCTAAAATGCAGATAGCGCTTGAAAAAGCCAAATCTTTTCTGAGGGATACGGTCTATGATTTTGCCAAGATAGATGCGGATATCTATCCCACCATCCTCAAGAAGTTTGATCCCCCACCTCTTGAACCTGTGCCAATGCCTACTGAAGGCTTTGAAGAAAGATCTCTAGGCACAACAAACTTTCCTAAACTTGGAATCATCTTCAAAAGGAAGACTGACAATATCAAATACTTCATTCCAATGACTGCCATGAACTGCCTACCCAAGAAACAACTTGACATCTACCAGACCGCAGTTGAAAGATCGAAGCATACTACCGCAGAAGTCAAGTTCAAGATTACAAGAAGAATCACATGGCTGGAAAACGTCAGGAAATTTTGGTGGATTTTGATCAAGTTCCTCAAACTTGATAGTTGAACCAAAGTTAAAGAGGTCACTTAGGGGGGAAATTGTTGAATCATGAAAGTGACCCTCTTGAACTTAGCTACCACAACCATTTCTCTACCGCAACCGCATCAGCAACCAGAGTTAGCTACCACAGTCAAATTAGCTAGATTACTATATTTGTCATTTATGTAATACACTCAATTATCCAGTATGTGTAACACCGTTAAAATTTCAAACAATTTTTTTCAATTTATTTAAATAAAACATTTCACTTCCAAATCGTTCGAAATCGAATATCCAATATCCTCTCAAAATACATAACAAAATCCATATCCCAAGATCTCAAAACTTGTCATCTGCAAGTGTGTATTGATCAAGCTGGCGCCTTCCCGCGGTCATCACTGGTACCTAAAACACATATCAAACAAACAGTAAGTATAAATGCTTAGTGAGTTCCCCAAGATACCACGTATAGCACATACGCCCTTCCAGGCCTTAGGATCTTCCGATCCAAGTGTCTCAGGGGATTTCCATCCCATAACCATGTTGACCTTCCGGTCCTTATCATCTTGACCTTCCGGTCCACATCATCATGCTCATATCATAACATATCACATATAACATGCATCACATAAGACCTTCCGGTCACATATAGCTACCCAATCGGGTACAACATAGTGAGAAAACTCACCTTACTGATGTCGGATAGTCACTCGTGCACGATCTTTAGACCTCTCGGCCTCCTATTTCATAAGTACATCTCTAATTAATACTTTTCCTGACTTAGTTTGACTAACACTAACAAGTCAACACTGGTCAACCCTGGTCAACGGTCAACGGTCAACCTTGACCCGACTCGTCGAGTCTTGCACAAACTCGTCGAGTCCATACATGAATTCATTTCCTCTGAATCCCTTCTGACTCACCGAGTCACTCACCCAACTCGGAGGGTCATCAACTAGTCTGAGACACGGGACAACCCGCCCCGACTCGTCGAGTCTGATCCTGGACTCGGTGAGTTCATTCCACGCACATCCTCAAACAACTTCCAGAGGTCAGAACCAGTCCTCTAACCTATAGATCTATCATTCCCAAACCCAATAACCACGTAAAGTTTCTATCTTGATGCACATACAACATCTATTTGATTATATATGATGATTTAGCCCCAAATACCATAACCCAAGGTCATAACCTCCATTGATCCTCATAAAGCTTAATGAGTAAGGCTCTCTAGACCTCTGTGGATCCAGATCCAAAGCCTCATCACCAAAAGGGACTATTTGGACATCAAATCTAACCAACAAAGGGTCTAAGAAACCCTAAATCCATATGATCATCATAAGAACAGAAGGATAGTCGAATTACTACCTCAAATGTGATGATCTAAGCTTCAAATCCACAGAATAGCAACCTCCTTTGTTTCCCCTTGACTTGGATCTCCTTCTTCTTGCTAAACAACACCACAAAAGTCAATAATGGTTTCCTCTCTCTCCTAAATCGCTCAAACACTCTAGGGTTTCTCTCTGAGAACAGGTAGCTGCAAATGGAGGCCATAAGGGCCTTTAAATACGTCCCAAACCCAAGAAATTAGGGTTTCTTTCGCCAGTTCGGACTCGGCGAGTCCCCTCATTAAACACATCATCCAGTCGCGACCAGACTCGACGAGTCTAAGCACCAACTCGTCGAGTCGCCTCAAAAATGAAGAAATTACAGTATAATTAATATACCTGGGAAACCGGGTGTTACAGTATGCCTTGCACGGCTGCTCATAGAGTTGTAATCTAGTGTAGTTCTAAGTCTATAAATAGAGACGTGTTATCTTGTATTGAATACCTCTCAATCACCGATAACTTATGCATTCCATCTGAATACGATTTCTGAAGTTATCATTCTATCACTCTTCACTCTTCAGTTCTTACTTAAACATATCTGATTGTAATCACTCTTCGGAGCAAGTCTTTGTGACTTATTCACTAAGTTTGATCTCACTTACTAACATTGGTTTGAATGCATTCCAAGTTATGAATCAACTTACGTGTATACTTGATATAATGTTGCTGTCATTTATATTACTTTTTTCCGCATCTAACTCGCTAACTTCTAACTATTAATATTATTGTTGAGCTAACAGATCCTTCGAGATTAACTATTCCGCTATATACTTGTTCTAACCATTTTGTTCAAGTGTGTCTCAAAGTTTTTCTCTCAACAGCATCACAGACTCTGGCGGCAACCGCCATAACAAAATACCTACCTCTGTGGAGATCCACTTTCTTAAATAATCCTTCTTGATGTCAATACCCGAAGGGCTCCCACTGGAACCGTAGATACATGATACACCACTAGTCGCCTCATACTCAAGATTCTAAATAACTCCGAAATTGGAACATTATACCCGGGTACCATGGAACACCATTACAGAACATCACGATGTCTTGCCTCAACCACTGATCTCCTACTCCCAGCACCATACAGATACAACAATACATTTCCTCTTAACCCCATAAATAATTCTTCATTTTACCCAATGCGCAACTTCAGTGTATCCAAACACTCAATTGGAATACAAAGAAAGCGCTAATGCTTCAGAACACGTCAATGATCCTCCGAAACCCTTTCCCCTACTGCTCAAAATCCAAGCAAGAATACACATACCGGCCCGGGAGTTGGCTGATCAATAATCGTCTATCCACCCCTAAAAGGGCATATACAATCCATACTTTGACCTAGAAGTTCTCAACTGCGCATACCATCATTACGAGTCTTCCACTTGAAACGGCCCTGACGACCACCAGATTCCTAACCATTGGCCACCTGCCGTGGAGACACCCATCCTTTCTCAGACATATACCACATGCATTATCTCGATCTGCACCTTTCCTTGATCACCAATGACCCTGTTCTCATGAATTCGAGCAGTGGGTTTCTGCATCCAACCCCCATCGGCTCTTGCACAAATCTTTGATTCCCTTAATAAAATACCCGATTCTCCCCCACTTAGGGTTCGAACCATCACCAATTAATGCATCAACACTCTACCCCACAGACGATTTCCTCCAGAAACATCGTACCTATGCTTGGAAGGTGCCACACAATGCCCAATGATCTCCCCATGTAGAGATGAAGAAACCTCAAATACCCTAAATCTCCGAAGAAATCCTTAGGAACTTCTAATCATGACTGCCTCTAGCCATTCGAAGTCTCATACCATCCCAATACTGAACATCCCAACTGTCCAATACTATCACTGACTCTTAGACTGAAACAATAAATCATCATACTCCTCATCCTTGACTTCTCAACCCCCGCTCCAACACGTGAATCATCACGAGAATAGGGACTCCACTACCATAATCAATACCCATCATAGATAGAAAAGCCACCGCTCTGATATACTCGACTGGATTACCCACTGATACCGCTACCACATGCCTTACTATACTCAATTAGGGTGTGATGTGGTCCTTGACCATCGCAGTCCCCACTGACTACCTGCTCATGGTAGATCATTTCCTTGCGGCAGACATGTTGCCTGATACTCTGGTGGAAAAATCGTCATCAATGCCAACCCGTAGGGTTCACTCCTAAACCCAAAACTGAAATCTCATGCCTCTCCTACTTCCCATAGGAAACATAAATAGCACCCAGTAGGTCACAGAAGATGACATCTCCTCCATCGGCTGATTGCTCACTCAGACCGCAATCCCCCATAAATGCCTTATCTACTAATCCCTGAGTCTTACGACTACAACTGACATCTTACCAAAATACTCTGAAATGCTCTCAACCTCCCTCTCAAGGGATGCCTCTTCGAACTCAATCATGGCCCTCAGGCCTAAAACCCCATCGCATCCAAATTCCACCAATCAATCCTTACCGGACAACCAGAGAATCACAAGCATCACTTGCTAAGAACCACGGTACTCGGCCCATGACATCTCTTCTCAATCTGCTACAATATATGGTCCTCGAACCATAACATCACTCCTCAAACTACTCTGATGCATGGTACTCGAACCATAACATCACTCCTCAATCTGCTCCGATGCATGGTACACGAACCATAACATCACTCCTCAATCTGCTCTGATGTATGGTACTCGAACCATAACATCACTCCTCAATCTGCTATGATGTATGGTACTCGAACCATAACATCACTCCTCAATCTGCTCCGATGTATGGTACTCGAACCATAACATCAGTCCTCAATATGCTATGATGCATGGTACACGAACCATAACATCACTCTTCAATCTGTTACTTAGAATCTTCAGAATACTCCCTGTATCGAGTATGGGTCCTCTGCTTTCGGTAGTACGGGCCCATAATACCTACCACATCTACCCTTACTTTCCACACGGACCATCCCAGAGCTTCTAAGTAGCTGCTCAACCTTCTCGTTCACCAATTTCGTCACGCGTGCTCACTCCTAAACGAAATGCTCTACTCTGCCAGCATACTCATCTGGCTAAGGTTACTCCCTAGGCTCTTCCTTGGTCCTCCCACTTCTCTGCCATCAGCCGCTGAAGAGCTCCTAATGATGCCAGCCATCTACCTCCTGCATATCGTTATATTCACTTGGTAGCTGCCCCATCATCAAGAGTTCCACAAAGAAAGAAGCAAGCAGCATTCGGGCATCAAAAAAACATAGAACTCACTCCGGGCGATAACTCCAATTGCTCTGCTCATTCTCAAAAGTACCACCAAACTCTACAACTCTACCCCTCGCGGGTTCTAACTATTCTCTCGATTAGCACCACAATACTCGTCTAGGCATCTCTCCTAGATTACTCCTTTACTCAAATCCCCAAAAAGGACTCCAACTGAAGACTCTTACTTATACTCAAAAGCGCATCACATATAATAGCAACTCCTAGGCTAAGGCATCACAAATCAGGCCACTCTAGTCCTAAGATATGAAATACCTAGCCTGTCTCTAGCATGCATAATATCTCATAAGATGTATCATAAATATCTCATAACACAAAAGTAAGGGTATTTTGGGAAATCACCATTCAGGCTCTGGCTGATTGTACACACTGCTCTTTCTCGCTTCCTCTTTGAACTCTTATTCACTTTTAGAAAATCATTTCTTTGAAAACTTTTCTTAATTCCTCAATTTAAGTCCAGATTTACCCAAAGTTGCATTCGAATCCCTCAAACCAAGGCTCTGATACCAACTTGTAACACCGAAATTTTCAAAACAAATTTTTCATTTAAAATAGTTTATCTCTTTAACACTTTTCATAAAAATCTCCTTTTTGTTTTAATTACAATACATGACTCTTTTGTTCAATCAATTAATAAACCAGGATCCTCAAAACAAACGCTTCCTCTGGTGTGTACAATCGAGCCGGTGTCGTCCCGTGATCCTGAGAAAACCTGAAACATATAACACAAAACACTGTAAGCACGAAGCTTAATGAGTTCCCCAAAATACCACTCTAACACATATTAGCCTCTCAAGGCTATAACTCTGTTGACCCTCTGGTCAGTGTGTCTCAATGGGACCCTCCAGTCCCAACTCTGTGTGGACCCTCTGGCCCTCACTCTATGGACCCAAAGGTCCTAACCCTGATGACTCTGAATCATGCATATCACATATCGCAATAAATCTCATAAAAAAATAGCATACAAATACACTGGCACATAACTGTAAACCTAACTCTGTGGACCCTCTAGTCCTAGCTCTGTGGACCTTTCGGTCCTAACTCTGATATACACACAGCATAAATCACATAGAAATAATGTAGTGCCATACATCAAATAAATGGCATACAATAACTCTATCACATAACTCTGTTACCACTCTAGGTTAAAGTATAGTGAGAAGACTCACCTGGCAAGCAGAAAGCAGATATCCTCACACTTGAATCTCGAACACGGCACCGCCTAACACATAAGGAAAATATCTCTAATTAACACTCGAAGTCTCAACTCTAATTAAACCAGCGATTACTCTTTCCCTCTCTAATCAGTTAGTGGGTAAAAGACCATTTTACCCCTCCATGGCTTCGATTACTTATGTTGACCAAACCCCAAAGTCAACAAAAGTCAACTCCAGTCAACAATCAACTCTGACCAGACTCGGCGAGTACACAGGGGTGACTCGGCGAGTCCATGTGTATCTTCTGACTCCTCCAAGGCCTCACTCGACTCGTCGAGTGAACCTTCCACTCGACGGGTTTCCACTAGATTCGAATCGCAGGGCAACCCGACTCGACTCGTCGAGTCTAAATATGAACTCGGCGAGTTGCTTTCATGATCAAACTCAAATGCCCTTCTGAGGTCACATCTGTTCCTCTAATCCATAGATCCGACCTTCCCAAGCTCAATAAACACGTAAAGGTTCAAAATTTACGTTCATGTAACTCGCATATAGTCATAAATGGAGAAATGAACCTTAAAATGATAACCTTAGCTTTAAACTCATAAAGGACTGCACAAAGCTGGGAAATAGGGACTCTCTGGACCTCTCAAGGTCCAGATCTGAAGATATATACACAAAGGGGCATCACATACTCTAGATCTCTTGCCAAAAAAAGAGAAGAAACCCTAGATTCATGAAATCTATCACCCTAACGAAGATGGACATGAATCCTTACCTCTCTCAGCAGCTCTGAATGAAATGATATAAGATTTAAGTCCCACAAGACATCCTAGCTAGAAATCCATCCTTCCCTTTGCTAAGACACACCAAAAGATGATGAATTAGCCCTCCTCTTGCATAATATGCTTTCTCTCTGCTCTCTAGGGTTTCTCAGGGTGTAATAGCCGCAAATGAAGGCCATAAGGACCTTTGAATAGGTCCCAAACCCAAGAAATTAGGGTTTCTCTACCCAACACCTACTCGGCGAGTCCCTCCTCTGACTCGTCGAGTCCACTCATTAAATCCGCGTGAGAAACCCGACTCGACTCCACGAGTTGGATCCTCAACTCGTCGAGTCTCTCCTTTAACCAAAAGATTAAACTACACAGTAATAACCCAGAAAATCCGGATGTTACAGCTGGTACCATTGGAGCATATTCAGGTGGATGTCGGCCTGAATTATGTTAAGAGACTAGTTGCGATTGTGGATCGAAAGATCATGGTTCTGAGGAACAAGGAGGTGCCCCTAGTTCAGGTCCAGTGGCAACATCGTAGAGGGTCCGAGCTGACTTGGGACACGGAGTTAGAGATGCGTGAGCAGCATCCAGAGTTGTTTGAAGAGTAAGACTTCGAGGGCGAAGTCTGATTCTAGTGGGGGAGAATTGTAACATTCGGATTTCCAAGTATTATATTTTATCATTTTATTATTGAGAAAAAGAGAGCGACTCGACGAGTTGACTCGTAGACTCGTCGAGTAGGACCGCGACTGCTGACTGGATTAATGAACGGACTCGACGAGTCTGCGCTGTGGATTGAAACCCTAATTCTCGGGGTCCGTGCCCTATTTAAAGGCCTTTATGGCCTCCATTTGCGGCTACCAGTCCAGAGAGAGATACCCTTGCGATTGTGAGCGATTTGTGAGAGAGTTTAAGACTTTTTGATCATTTTTGGTGTGATTTTGCAAAGGAGAAAGTGTTCCAGCAAAGGGAGGTCAATAGGATTGCATTTCAGTGGGTTTCCAGCTTGGATCTATAACTTTAAGGTAGAAAATCGATCCATTTTTCTGTTTAGTATGAGATCCTTGAATTTTAGGGTTTTCTATACCCTTTATTGGCTTGATTTGATGCTTATGTTGTCCCATTGAGAGATAGACTCTGGATCTAGACCTTTTGAGGTCCAGAGAGCCTTAGCTAACCTGCTTTATGTGGTTTCATGGAGGAAATGAACTTAGGTTGCCCTTTTAGTAGTTATTTCACCAAAGGAAGCATTGGGGTTGTTGCATGTGTACCAAGATTCGACCTTTACGTGATTATTATGCTTGGGAAGATCAGATCTATGGATTAGTGAAACAGATCTGACCTCAGAAGGTCATTTGAGTATGATCATGGAGGCAACTCGTCGAGTTCATAAGTGGACTCGACGAGTCGAGTTGGGGTTGCCCTGCGATTCGTGTTAGGAGGAACCCGTCGAGTAGAAGGATGACTCGACGAGCCAAGAGAGGCTAGAAGGACTCACAGGACCCGCTTGGACTCGCCGAGTCGGGTCAAAGGTTGACCATTGACTTTTTGTTGACGTTTAGGGTTTAGTCAGTGTTTAGACTTATGAGCCATTAGAGGGGTTGAATGGTCTTTTACCCTTATTGAAGAACTTATAGAGAGGGGTTAGCCTAGACATTAGAATTTGTATTAATTAGAGTAATTATCTATGTGATTAGGCGGAGGCTAGTGCAGTATTTCAGAGTTCGAGGTTTACCGAGTTACTCGAGGTGAGTCTTCTCACTATACTTTACCTAGAGTGGTAATTAGAGTTATGTGACATAGTATATTGTATGCTATGTGTTATCTATGTGATTCTGTACTATATGTGATTCAGAGTTTACAGAGTTAGGACCGAATGGTCCACAGAGTTAGGACCAGAGGGTCCACAGAGTTATGGGACTGGAGGGTCCCACTGAGACACTTTGACTAGAGGGTCGTACAGAATTATAGCCTCGAGTGGCTAATATGTGTTACATGTGGTATTTTGGGCAACTCGCTAAGCTTTTATGCTTATAGTGTCTGGTTTTATGTGTTTTAGGTACCAGTGAGGATCACGGGAAGGCACCAGCATGATCAGTACACACACGAGAAGTTTTATACATTATGATCTTGGGATGTGTTATTTGGATTGATATGTGAAACGATGAGATTTTTATAATGTTTATGAATAAAAATATGTTTTAAAAATGTGAAAAAAATGTTTGAAAATTTTCGGTGTTACAAGATCAATCTTGGAAAACCAAGACGCTCCCTTTAACTGATCGAACAAATCGTCGATCCTCGGTAAGGGGTAACAGTTCTTGACTGTTAGCTTGTACAACTCCCGGTAATCTACGCACATCTAGTGTGAACCATCCTTTTTCTTGACAAAGAGGATCGGCGCTCCCCACGACGAGCTACTCGGCCAAATAAACCCCTTCCCCAGCAGCTCCTGCAGCTGTGAGGATAACTCCTGCATCTTTGGTGGCGCAAGGGGATAGGGAGCCTTGGCAATAGGCGCTGCCCCCAGAACCAAATCGATTCAGAACTCTACCTGCCTCTCGGGAGGCACTCCCGATAACTCCTCTGGAAAAACGTCCAGGAACTCACGCATTATCGAGACCTCATCGACCGACCTCGACCTCTCTGCATCTACTCACCTATCCACCACATAAGCCACGAACCGACTACAGCCATGCTGTAGGCTCTACCTTGCCCTAGCAGCCGAACAAAATGCTGACCCAGAACGGGTACCCTCTCCATAAACTGTAAGAACTCCCACACTAGGGTCTCGTATGGTCACCAACTGTCGCTCGCAGTCGATAACCACTCCAAACTTGCTCAACCAGTCCATGCCCACGATGACACAGACATCCCTCATCGCCATCGGGACCAAATCAATCGGAAACTTAACACCGAAGATCTCGAGTACACAACCTCGAATCGCCTCAGTAGCATATACCGCTCGCTTGTCAGCTATGGAAACTCGAAGAGGTCGACTCAATGCCTCTCGACAGATATTGATGTGCTGACTAAAGGATAACGACACAAAAGATCGACTCACACCCGAGTCAAATAACACCAAAAAAGGTACAGAACTCACAAGAAATGTACCTACTCATATCATAATATAAGCATAATATCTCAAACTCAAAATAAATAGATGAAAGAATACATACTAGCCACAACATCGGGCGTTGCGTGGACCTCCTCCGCTGCCAACTAAAAGGCTCTCCCGCGAGCCTTTGGCGCCTCAGCCTTCACTGGCCGACTCTCTGTAGCTCGTATGGTAGCAAGGGCAGATCCCTGTGATGCTCCCTGTGCTGACCCCCGAAACTACGGACACTCGGCCTTCCGGTGTCAGGTCTGGTTGCAGTGAAAACAGACCACAAACCCCTTAGGGAAATCCTTGGCCATGTGCCCCTCGTTGCCACACTTGTAGCAAGACCCTGCTCTGCAAACCCCCTCATGACTCCTGCCGCACTTGCCACAAGTGCGGCCCTTCTGGTTCCCTGATCTCGAATCGGCAAGCTTGGCCCGCTTGGCTGTCGGCTGGGATAGAGCCGATCGCCGATCCCTCATCTGAGACTCCGCCTCCTCCCTAGCCTGAGTCTCAAGCTCTGTCTCCCTCTTCTGAGAATTTTCCTGAAGCTCGACAAATGTCCAGTACGAAAAGTTCGCCACGAACTCGCAGATGTCTCTCCTCAAAATGCTCAAATATCGACTCATGCGTGCCTGCTCGGAAGACACGTGCTCAGGGCAGAACATTGCCCTCTCATGGAACATCCTGGTGATCACAGTAACAGACTCGGTACCCTGCTTGAGGGTCAAGAACTCCTGGGCCAAACGTTCCCTTTCCACCGGGGGAACGTACTCATCACGAAACATAGCGGTGAAGCTCTCCCAGGTCACCGCGGCAAGCTTTGCAGAAGAATAGTGTGCTTGATGGGTTTTGAGCATTCTAGCACTCCTATGGTGTACATGCAACCCTATAAACCTTGGATCTATGATTTCTATATCATACATGCAAAAAAGAACTTTCCAAGGCTTTAATCCTAACTAGCATATTATGAAGCCCTTATACTACAAAGTACTAGTTAGATGACATACCTTTTGATGTAGCTTGATGTCTTCAAGCTTTACGAGCTTAGCCCCAATAGTGTGGAAGCCTCAAGTGGAATCACAAATCACCAAAACACCTTGGAAGACTTTAGAGAATATGGATACTTGGTTCTCTCTAGTGAAATCGGCTAGCCCTCTTAGTGTACCCACACTAGTGCCAATTTCACCAACCAATGACATCATTATATAGTATGGAGACTAGGGTTAAACCCATGACCTTTCATTTCATATGATCCATTGGTTAAACACTCCATGGACTATCCACGAAAGCTTAGCCCAACCTAAATGAACTTGGCCCATTCCATATATATAAGAGTCCATATTTAATTAGTTCATTTTGATCACTTAATTAATTATAAATTAATTATTGATCAATACTAATTAAATAATATGATTATATATTAATATATTAGAACTTATAATATATTAATACAATTCATAAATATACTATTCTCAAAAGACTATCCATATACATTGTGTCGGTGAAGTGCAACCCAAATGGACCATGCCGGGTCGGGTCAAGTACATACCAAATATAGTTATGGACTTAGACATTAATCCAACAGTGTTGTCATAAACTTCCACCAATCCTTCGCTCCTAAGTGAAGCTGGCTCAGCGCGAACCGAACTCTCAGATGCTCCGGACAAGAACACGTATAGAAGCATCCCTCGATGTCAGAAACCCATATCATCGCAGCAATCGGATCCTACGCCCATCAAACTCTGGTGGCTTCATGTTGCTGAACTCCCGGAACAGCAACGAATCGCCACCCTAAGGTCTAGTAGCAGCAACAGCCGCAGTGGCCGCAGCCTCAGTAACCGTTGCGTACCTCTCGTCGAATGTCTCAATCAGGGTGGTCTTAATAGACCCAAACATCTCTGGTATCTTTGCACGGATCGTCGCAGCCACCTCCTCATGGATCATCTGGCGGAGCTCCTCATCACTAACGCCGCTGCTCTCAGGTTTGTGGTGTGTCCCAACCATGATGTATCTGAAATACAACACAAAATATCAGAGTCTCGCTCGAGTATGCACGCACTCGATATCCCATTCCTACTCGATCACTAGCACCTAAGGATTCTTACTTGGGTTGCGTACTGATCCGGTGTCTTCAGTAGCACGGGCCCAATACTAACCTCCACACTGCATCAATATTCACCGTAAGTCCTCCTCCTAGGATCCCGAATCCCGAGTACTCTACTCTCACTATGCATAAGTTACTCTCTAGCAGACCTCTCAAAAACTCCTCGCTGCTACATACTCACTCTCAAGCGTCTCCTAGCAGCAAAATCCCTAGGCTAAGGCATCACAAATCATGCCACTCTAGTGCAAATAAGAATACATAGCCTACTCTAACATGCACAACATATCATGTCATATCTCATAATGCATAATATAAGGGTATTTTGGGAAATCATCGTTTGGGCGCTGGTTGATTGTACACACTGATCTGCTCTGCTCTTTTCAAAACCTTTTACTATCTTTAAAAAAAATTATGGTTTTATTTTTGAAAATCTCTCAAATCCACAGTTTGAGTTAAGATACGCCCAAAGGTGCACCCGAATCCCTCAAACCAAGGCTCTGATACCAACGTGTAACAACGTAAATTTCAAACAAAATTTTAACTTTTTTAAAAATGTAATTTCATTCATAAAGATTATCAGTTCTCAATGTACCACATAACAAATCCATAAAATCACATCCCAAGATCAAAATGTATGAAACTCCAATAGTGTGTACTGATCATGCCGGCGCCTTCCCATGATCCTCACTGGTACCTGAAACACATAACACAAACACTATAAACACAAGGCTTAGTGAGTTCCCCAAAATACCACATATAAAACATATTAGCCACTCAAGGCTATAACTCTGTGGACCCTCCGGTCCTAACTCTGTGGACCCTCTGGTCCTAACTCTGAGAACCTTCCGGTTCTAAGTCTTTAAACTCTGGAACATACACGGCATGAATCACATAGAAATAATGTAGTGTATCACAATCACATAAACAACATACAAGATACTCTGTCATATAACTCTAAATACCACTCTAGGTAAATTATAGTGAGAAGACTCACCTCGGGTAACTCAGTAAATCTCGAACTCGGTAAAATCTGGTCTAGCCTCCGCCTAATCACATGGAATAAGTACTCTAATAAATAAAACTCTCAAGACTAGACTAATCCCTCTCTTAGCACTCTCAGACAGGTAAAAGACCATTTTACCCCTCTCATTACTCAAAGACCCTAACATTGACCAAACCCTAAAAGTCAACAAAAGTCAACTATCCGGGTTACGCTGCGCGTACCAAACCTGTACGCTGGGGGTACCCAACAACCTCACAGAAACGGGGAACGCGGCCCCCTACGCTGCGCGTACATGGATTACGCCCAGCGTAAGTCCTAGTTTCATGCTCCTTAGCTTTGGGGGTCTTAAACGGTTAAGACACACGTCCAACTCTCAGATCTGACCAACCCTAAGCCTCTTAATCCATAAAGTTGGTGACTTTAAGCCTTTGCATGGCTATGAGAGTCACCAACACCCAAATCTTTCCACTTTAAACACTCTAAAGCCCATAACTCAAACTTGTCTTCGTAATGACGACCAAGCTGGGATTTTTATGGATCAACATCACACATAACACTGAAATGGGACAGATCTAGGTCCATGGAGCCCCTCTTGCTCATAAAGTCTCCACCTTTTGGACTTAAACCCTAGAAATGGACCATAAAACACAAAACCAAAATAAATAGGAAATTTATGATCTTTTTACCTCAAAGTGAAGCTCCTTCCTCTGAAGAACTTAGATCCAAGCTTGAACTCCAAACCTTAGCCTCCACAAGTACCCCTCCTTCTTCTTCACTAACACACAAAGGCACTTTTAGCTCAAAACACTCACACACAAGCTTTAGGACTAAGGAAATGCTTTCTTAGGATTCCACTCTCTGAAATGGTGGCTGAGGATAAGGCCTTAGCATTCCTTTTATAGTGCACAAGCCATAAATTAGGGTTTGCATCTGGGCCCGCTACGCCTAGTGTAACCTTGGGTACGCCCAGCGTACCTAGGCGAGTTCGCGCCCAATTAAAGCGCATGAGTATGCGCAGCATACTCTTCAGTACGCCCAGCGTACTCATTTGCCTTAATATTTCAATTAAGGGCTTAACTTGACAACCTTGGAAAAGGAAAAGGGTTTAAGAGACACACCTGAAATTCGGGATGTTACACTATAAGAGTATAAGTATAAAAGATATGGATTAAGATTATACCACCCTGAGATAATGGAAAGCTCAAATTTGGAGAACCGAAAACTCAAATTCGTTCCAACCTGATATTATGTAATCTGTTGTAATCATTGAACAATACAATAAAAAATCATATAACAAAAAAAAATTAGAAACCTGATTCCAAATTCCAAAATCCAACTTGACACAGTCAATATTAAAAAAAATTAAGCCTTATTGACCCTAATAAAAAAACGAATTTATATCCTTTCTTTTGTGAAGAAAACAAATATATATATATATATATATATATATATATATATATATATATATATATTTCTAGCACTACTACATAATCAAAAATAAATTACTGCATATATAATACGGGTGTATCAAACAAATTTAAATTCATCAAAATAACTGTACTTTATTTGGTGTAGTGCATCAAACAAATTTAATTTAATCAAAATAACAAAATTTAACATAGATAATAGATTTTCAGCTTTTCACAAATTCACAAATCACAATCATAAATAATCAAAGAAGAAGAACAAGAATGGAAGAAGAACTTACTTTTTAAAATTCAGGAATCACCAAATAAATTGAGGTATTGAGTCTTGACACTTGATAGCCTTTCAAAAAGAAGAATCAACAATGGAATCACCACTTTTTTTTTGAACAATCAGAAAATAGAATCTATCAGAAATTCAGACGACGGAGAAAGAAGAAGAATTGAAGAATAAGATCAATTAATCAGATTCAAACGACAGAGAAAGAAGAAGAATTGAAGAACAATCGCTGAGTTGTGAGTCGCATTCAATCGATAGCGGTTTCTTTTTATCTTTTTTTCTGCCGATGGAGGCCCTAAGCAAGGGCTTAATTTGTTACACATTAAGGCCGCCATGAGTCTAAGGTGTTACCATCTTCCTTTAAGGTAACCATTCAAGCCTCTTTTAAAACTTAAATAAAATTTAAAATAATTTAAAAATAAATTAAATTTTGTCATAAAAAATAATTGAAATTCACACGACATAAAAGGCCCCGTGGTTATACCCAAGTATTTGAGGCGGAGGGATCTTATCGAACAATTGATTCTGCGAGCCACTTAGATGATTTCCAAGTTAATATCGCCGAACCCGAAGAGAGGTTGACTTTTCAACCCGATGCAAGCTCAAAACATTATCTAAAATTATGTTTGAAGTTGCTACTTGAATTTCTTAAAATTAAGATAAAATACATTTTTTTCTGGATAAACATGACTACATTACTATAGCCACTATCTCATCATTTGATATAAATTGTTTATCACATACGACACATTACAAATTGTTTATCTTGTTATATCCAACCATAGTTTTCATAAATTAAATAAGGATGTTCAAATTTTGGCCGGTGATATAGCCATCTCGTCCACCACTTTAATTTGAAAAGGTAGCTGCATTTAAGAAAAATATATACTTTAATTAATTAAATATTTAAATATAAAGGTTGATGCTTGACTAGTAGACTTTTTGTGCACACTAAAATTTAATTCAATGAATGGTCGGCTAGGTGATGAAACTAAGGGACCACCGGACCATGTGCGGGCCATCAATATTCAGTCTGACCCGGTCTAAAAATGTAGTTCACATAAGAAAGGTCGAATTGAATCTTCAATGCAAATAATTCTTTTTACATTTTCTGTAGAAATGGAAGACATTTTAATGAAAAGAAAACGAAAATAACCAAGCTAAAAAGTACAAAATAAAAACAAGAATAAAATTAAGAGATGCAAGTTTAAAAGCGAAAATCACATTTCAATAGCAGGTTGCTGCCCCTTTCAACCCATCAAGGTGTACTATTATTATTATTATTATTATTATTATTATTATTATTATTATTATTATTTTGTTGATGTTGATCCACATATAAGACAAGGGATAATGACTTAAAAGGGTAATATATTATTCGATTTGTACATATTTGGTCATTGAATTTTTTTTCGTCTACATTTACCCCTTCAACTTATTAAACTGTACACATTCAGTCCTTATGACCGGTTACTCCAGGTTAGCAGGAAAAAAATGACTTAATAGGGTAATATATTTCTCATTTTGTATACATTTAGTCCTTAATATTTTTGTACATATTTAGTCCTTAATATTTGTTTGTTTCAAAATAAGTCATTTTTGTTTTTGTACACATTCAACACTTATGAATGTTTTTTTTTTTTGAGTTTTTCTCACGACATCTTACGTGGGACAATCATTGATGAACTGTGTGGGGTTGTTGATGTTTATGTGTAATGTCTCACTTCCACAAAAAAAAAAATTCATTTTTAAATAAGGCAAAATTCCCTAATTATAAATCCATTATTAAGAAAAAAACGTTTATTCCAAAATATATTTATCGAAAATCAGAGTGATATAAGTAACACATAATCCTTAATATTGTTGATGAGTGTGTACAGTCATGCATTCTCCTTCTCACGACCAACGATAGAACCTGAAAACATAAACAACTGGGTAAGCACACAGTTTAGTGAGTTTCCCCCAAAATACTCGATACAACAAATATATTATCATGCATAACGGACCTACACTCAATACCTTGGCCCAATCAGTCATCGGACTGGAACGCCAACATACAACAGGTCAAATCAGTCATTAGACTGGAATATTTAGGGTTTGTTGGCATGCCGCCTTAACCCAACTGCTCTTCTCAAGTCTTCGTGCCTATAGCTTATAGTCGGCCCGCACCACGTATCTTGGCCTACAACATATAGCAAAACCACCTCAACCTATCCCACCACCATATGGGTATCCCACATAAGATGTCGTGAGAAAAACCTAAAAAAATCATTCATAAGTACTGGATGAATACAAAAATAAAAATGACTTATTTTGCAAAAAAATATATATATTAAGGACTAAATGTGTACAAAAATATTAATGACTAAATGTGTACAAAGTGAAAAATATATTACCCTATTAAGTCATTTTTACTGGCTAACCTAGAGTAGCCGGTCATAAGGACTAAATGTGTACAGTTTAACAAGTTGAAGGGGTAAATATGGACGAAAAAAAAACTCGGTGATTAAATGTGTAAAATCAAAAAATATATTACCCTTTTAAATCATTATTCCATAAGATACACACTTTAGAAAATAAAAAAATCAATCTAAGTAATACATTAATGTGGTCCCTACGGAGATGTACGATATAATTATAACACCATATAATAAAGATAACATGACTCATGTGCCTCGATACATACAAATCAAGAAATTGCTAGAAAAACAACTTTAAACCTTGTAATTTTTTTGTGAACATAATAAAATGATCTATATTTGTAGTTTAATATGTTGAGCGTTTTATTGGTAAGCCATTTTTATCCATGACTTATTATAAAAACGGTAATAAGGAAATAACATAAATGTCATACAAACTTTCTATCATTTACCTGTTGAGTCTCTAGAGTTTGTGTCAGGCTTTATGGGTTCCTAAACTAGAATATGACCTGTCTTTTTGTCTTTGTCAACCTGTAATAACCGGTGGCCTGTGCATCATGCCACAGTGACCTTTTAGACCAAAAAACTCACATTGTGCCCCTATAAAGCCAAAAAGATAAGTTTGGGGATAAATTCATACCAAAAAAAAAATCTCATTCTTTTATTCTAAAGGTGATTCACATTCAGTTCTTAGCCTCCCAAGAAATCAATCGCTACTCTTCTTTCCGTCTTGACCCTCAATCGCCACATACACTCATCGAAGATCACAACCCTCTTCTCCTTTTAATCGATTCTCGATTACAATCCCCTTCCACTATTATCTTTGATTCGATTTCAGCTCTTCAAGAAATTGAACTCATCCTTCCTTATTCTCTGTTCAAAATCGCACAAGTCACCTCTTCTTCTCCCTCCGAGTTGCAAGTTTGATGGATGAGAGGTTGAGAAGGATGTGTGGGTTGATGAAGTTCACAAAGAAAACGAGAGTTAAACTCTTTTTTTTCTTCGATTTGCAGGTGATTGGTTATGGTGGCTGACTGGTGGTTTTTGTGGGTTATGGGTGCTACAATGGTGGCTTATTTGACGAGACAAAGGGGAGGAGAAAGTGTGTTTGGATTGGGCTATTGTGATATTGATTTGATGGTGATTAAGGTGGGTTATGGTGACTATAATGGTTGAATAAAATGTTGATGAGCAGTTGGTTCAGTAGTGTACGAATTGAATGTGAATCGGCTTTAGAAGAAAAGAATGAGAGTTTTTTTTCGTACGAATTGATCCCCATACTTATTTTTTTGGCTTTATAGCGGCACAATGTGAATTTTTTTGGTCTAAAAGGTCACTGTCGCATGGTGAACTGGTTATTACAAGTTAACAGGGACTAAAAGAGCCGATCATATCGTAGTTTAGGGATCCATAAAAGTTCGACAAAAACTTTAGGAACTCAACCGGTAAACCCTAGAAAATCCATATGACATTTGGTTCATTTCAATAATTTATTCATTAAATCATTAAGAGATTATTTTATTCTATCAAAATCTTATATTTGTAACAATACCTCTTCATGTTATACTTCTTTGACATATATATATATATATATATATATATATATATATATATATATATATATATATATATATATATATATATACACACAAACCATTTACTCGCGCCAAGCTATGGGTGCAAATAGTTTTTTCAAAAATTAGTTTATAAAAACTATTAGTTCTTTTATGCAAGTAATCATTTACCCACGTGAAGCAGTGGGCCGTGAATAGCTTGTTTCGGCAATTAGTTTCATTTCGGCGGATTAGTTTCGGTTCATCGATTTATTTGTTTTAAGAAACATCTAAAATTAAAAATAACACACGATGTATTAGCAAATATCATTAAGATTAGTTTCAATTCAACGATTTGTTTTTTTTTTCGACGGACAATGTATTCTTCAATGTATTTGTCGCTTTTGTGTATGTTGAATCTTTTTGTCAAAAAAAACACAATTTCTAAAAAATCAGAATTCTTCGTGATTTGGAAAACAGAAAATTTTAGAAAAATCGTTAAAGTAAACACATTTTCAAAATTTTCATTTTAGAAAAATTTTCCGGATAAAAGTGCATTTTGAGTTTTAAAAAATAAAGTATATTTTAAAAAACCTTGTTTTGGTTTAAACAAAATATATTTTGGGTTTAAAAGAATAAAGTGTTGTGTTTTGAACTAACAACAAAAATACAACGACATTTTAGTTTGAATATATAAATAAATCGTTTTTCTAATCCTTATTCTAATAAAAGAATAGTTTAATTCTCATTTTGACATGTTTCATCTTATTAGACGTCTTAATTAATGCATATTTTATTTTACTTTTATCATGTGTCACCATATTATGTCTTCTAATTAATATTTGCCACTTGTCAACCTATTAATTATTCATTTTAAATTTTAAATTTTAAATTTCTCACTCTATCTACATTAAATTTATAACATTAAAATAAAAATTAAAATAAAATTAATACAAATTATAAAGTAATATAATTTCACATATTTATTTAAACCAATGATTATAATTTTATATAACTAAAAAAATCTCTTAATTAACAATATATTTAAAATAATTGATTAATAACTTTGAATTTTTACTATAAAAGCTTAATTAATTTTGTAACTGTGGTTCCCACGGGTTATAAACTAGTTTAAAATATATGTACAGTACATTGATTTTTTTTAATGTGATATGATTGTAATAATAATAATAATAATAATAATAATAATAATAATAGTAATAATAATAATTTGACATAAACTTAACTTAACGGAATATAACAGTGGTCTTGAAACAACCAAATTTAATAATTGATAACATTAACGCTAAATAACCTAACATCTTATTTGAAAAATTGACACAATATTCGAAGATTTGAAAAAGTATTCGCGTAATATTTGAAATTTAAAAAACTGAAATTTAGACTGTTTAAAGAATTTCTTGAAAATTTAAAAAATTTGGATTAATATTTGAGTTTTTGAATATTTAAAATTTTTTTGTAACATTTGAAACGTTAAGATTTTAAAATACCAAAAGTTCAAAATTTAGGGCGTCTAAAAGTTAGAAAATCTGAAAATTTTATATTTAATTTTGTAAAATAGAAGTTTTACTAATATTTGCACGCACACAAGTGCCATAATTTGAGTTTTTAAAGTCAAATCCAGTCATATATATTAAGACAGTTATGAGAAATATAAAAGTGGTAGATGATTGGAACAACAATAGCAGGAAACAGCATGGACAATTGGAGAATTACTTATACACCATCAATTGAAGGTTAACTCAAGAAAGACATAAACTTTCAACTACCTCAACATCCGTTATAGGAACGTGAAAACAATAAACTTTGATTTTTAATGACATATTTGGTGTAAACTAATTTTTCAGCAAACTGGATGTATTATGTTGCAAAGACCTATAACTTGTATCTTTTACCAAAAGCCAACCGCAAAAGACCCTCACTGGCTTTACTCAAACTCTGGCCACCTATGTATAGACACACTTTCACATATCCTCAAAGACATCTGACCCTCACTGGCTTTACCCATTTTTTTTATAAATGATTTAGTAAATTTTAGTAGATGTTGCTTCTAGGGCTAAATCAAGAACTGACAATGTACTTTATTGACTTGTTTCATATACAATCCTACTTTAACTGA
Organism: Lactuca serriola; assembly: GCF_051521515.1. Lineage (NCBI taxonomy): Eukaryota > Viridiplantae > Streptophyta > Magnoliopsida > Asterales > Asteraceae > Lactuca > Lactuca serriola. Next base: position 308,532,677 of record NC_136410.1, on the reverse strand, counting down.
AAATATGATGTTGTGATAGGGAAAAATCGAAATAAGGATGTTGTAATAGGGACTAAAATTGAACTTTGACCAAGCCCTATAGCATTTGGTGGCATGTCACCAGGCCTTTCTTATCCTTTTGCTTATTAGGGGCATAGGATTTTCCAACCTACAATTAAGCATAGATATAAGTTATTCTATATTATAAAATCATTAAAAAGATAATACAGTACGCATGATCATAACCAGTTATATATATGAGTTGCCCCTGTCTGTTGTGTCTTCAGATTGTAGATAAAATTTGAAATTAACAATCTAGAATTACAAATACTCGAATTTAACTTGTGAAGAACATTCATTAAACAACTAAAGCCTAATACCCACACATGTATTGTTCAGAACCAACACCAAAAGAGACACAAAACCAATGAACGTCTTCAATGCCTCTTGAAAGATACTAAGAAAGAGTAGAGTTGAATGCTGTGACATCCCCAATTTCACCACCAAAAAAGACTGATTTGTTTATGCTTTGTTTTTAAAATCAAAGTAATCGTTTAAAGAAAATTGTTGTTGAATTTGTTCCCAAAACAAAATACGATAAGAATTTATCAAATCATTTCTTTAAAGAAATGTATTTTCATTATATAACAAAATCTCAGGATGTCATGTTCCGATACACACACATAAGCATAAACGGAACTTACATTTATATACACTAATTATTTACATCTCCTTTAATCTCTTAGTGAAATATGTCTTTGTATTGATACCTATGATACAAAGAAAACTGAGTGGGTCAGGCTTGGAAGCGTAGTAAGCATATAGGGTTTTCAACCCACAATAATATAATTATTTTATTCAATCATCAAACAATCAACCTAATTACCCATCCCCATTATCTTCTTTATTTCTTAAGGTTTAACCCTAAGAATCGACTATCCTTCCTTCATTAGTTCCTAAGGACTAACCTAAGGAATTGGCACAAAGTCCATTGCTACCCGAGGTTCCTATAACAAACACTAAATCCATAGCTGCCAAGGTTCATCTATACAGTACTAAATCCATAGCTACCAAGGTTCATATATACAATACTAAATCCATAGCTACCAAGGTTCATCTACACTCTACTAAATCCATAGCTACCATCGTTTTATTATAAGGCACTAAGTCTATAGTTGCCAAGGTTTTTAGAGTATATCGGTGAACATCAAATCCATAACACCTACAAGTTGCGAGCTTGCTAGTGCTCCACAGGACTGTCTAGAATAGTCTGTGGTTGTCATCCCTACTCTGATGAATGACGGGGGGCATCGTTTGGGTAAAGGTTTCACTCATTTTTCACCTGTCACCCTCCTCTCATGATCTATATCATCTTTCGTCTCATCCTCAAACTAATCTTTCCTCACACACCAACTATCTCATCTACCCATGTTCTACCCAACATATTTGTAGATATAAATTACATATATATACAGTTCAAATAATTTAAAACCCTGTATAAAACATTCATTCAACATCCATCTCAAGTAAACAAACAACGTATAAACACATAGCACGTATTTCTTAGCAAATACTTCATATCTATGCGGTAGAAGAAAATAACTACACACTAACTTGATAAGACGATTATCGGACAACACCTCGTCTCTTAAAGCAATCGTTTCCGATGAAACCGGGATGTTTTCTCCAAAATCGGGCTTCTCGCGGACAGAGTTTCGGATCGAAAACTCTTTTTCTCGGGATCTTCGGAGCGTCGGGACTTGCTTTGGGTCTCAGGATGATACCGGGGCTTCGGGGGTATAAATTGCATGCAAAATGAGGCAATAAGGAGTGAGAGAGAAGAAATGAGCAACAAATCTCAGCTGCCCACGACTTCTATTTATAGTGTTGAAGTCGGCCTTGAATGCAGTGCGTTCCTTCTGGGAACACAGGGCGTTCCTTAAATGCACCGTGTTCCATACGAACGTAGCGCGTAGGAGCGGGTTCCGATCCTATCCCTTATCCGCTAAGTCAGCATTGATGTGGCCAATCCGGAGCCATGTACTGAACACGGGGTGTTCGCTCTTTGGGATGTGTGCCTCGGACTTCAGAAAATCATAACTTTCGCATACGATCTCCTGTTTCGACATTCTTTATATCCACGCATAGGTGAGATTATGATCAACAACTTTCGTTTAGACTCCATCGACTAATTTTGACTTTATTTTTATTATATTGTTTTTAGTAGGCCGGGACAGGAAAACTCCGTTAGAAATTCATATGATACAAAGAAAACTGAGTGGGTCAGGCTTGGGAGCCTACGGAGCATATAGGGTTTTCAACCCACAATAATATAATGATTATATTCAACCATGAAACAATCAACCCAATTACCCATCCCCATTATCTTCGTTATTGCTTAAGGTTTTACCCTAAAAATCAACTATCCTTCCTTCATTCGTTCCTAAGGATTGACCTAAGGAATTGGCACAAAGTCCATTGCCGCCCGAGGTTCCTATAACAAACACTAAATCCATAGCTGCCAAGGTTCATCTATATAGTACTAAATCCATAGCTACCATGGTCCATCTATAAAATACTAAATCCATAGCTACCAAGGTTCATCTACACTCTACTAAATCCATAGCTACCATCGTTTTATTATAAGGCACTAAGTCTATAGTTGCCAAGGTTTTTAGAGTACACCGGTGAACATCAAATCCATAACACCTACAAGTTGCGAGCTTGCTAGTGTTCCACAGGACTGTCTAGGATAGTCTGTGGTTGTCATCCCTACTCCGATGAATGACGGGGGGCATCGTTTGGGTAAAGGTTTCACTCATTTTTCACCTGTCACCCTCCTCTCATGATCTATATCATCTTTCGTCTCATCCTCAAACTAATCTTTCCTCACACACCAACTATCTCATCTACCCACGTTCTACCCAACATATTTGTAGATATAAATTACATACATACATATATATATATATATATATATACAGTTTAAATTATTTAAAACCCTGTATAAAACATTCATTCAACATCCATCTCAAGTAAACAAACAACGTATAAACACATAGCACGTATTTCTTAGCAAATACTTCATATCTATGCGGTAGAAGAAAATAACTACACACTAACTTGATAAGACGATTATCGGACAACACCTCGTCTCTTAAAACAATCGTTTCCGATGAAACCGGGATGTTTTCTCCAAAATCGGGCTTCTCGCGGACAGAGTTTTGGATCGAAAACTCTTTTTCTCGGGATCTTCAGAGCGTCGGGACTTGCTTCGGGTCTCGGGATGATATCGGGGCTTCGGGGGTATAAAGTTCACGCAAAGCGAGGCAATAAGGAGTGAGAGAGAAGAAATGAGCAACAAATCTCAGCTACCCACGACTTCTATTTATAGTGCTGAAGTCGGCCTCGAACGCAGTGTGTTCCTTTTGGGAATGCAGGGCGTTCCCCAAACGCAGCGCGTAGGAGTGGGGTTCCAGTCCTATCCCTTATCCGCTGAGTCAACATCGACGTGGCCAATCCGGAGCCATGTACTGAACGCGGGGCGTTCCCTCTTTGGGATGTGTACCTCGAACTTCAGAAAATCATAACTTTCCCATACGATCTCCTTTTTCGACGTCCTTTATATCCACGCGTAGGTGAGATTATGTTCTACAACTTTCGTTTAGACTCCGTCGGCTAATTTGACTTTATTTTTATTATATTATTTTTAGTAGGTCGGGATAGGAAAACTCCGTTATAAATTCATAACTTCTTCATCTGACGTCCTTTTCCGTCTGTCTTTCTTCCGTTGTACTACTATCGACGAGATCTTCGATTCTCGTTTAGATTGTTTCGGATAGAAACCACTCGATCTCATATTCGAACTTTGGGTGGCATACCACTAAGTTTAAACTTAAAAAAAATCATAACTTCCTCATACGAAGTCAGATTTGGACGTTCTTTTTATGCACGCTCTCGATTTAACGTATTCTACGACTTTTGTTTAGATCATTAAGGCTAAATATCGTTCTATTTTAAATTCACTATTTACGTCCTACAGCGTTGTGCCGAATCTGTCGCGAAACTTTGACAGGTCATAACTTCTTCGTTATAACTCGGAGTTCAGCGTTCTTTATATGTACGAAAACCTTGTGACATATACTACAATTTGGTTAAGATTATTTATTCTAAACACTCTTCTATCAAAAAGTCATTTTTGATGTTTATTGTCTCTAAATTGACTATCCCGGATCTGCGGGTGTTACAAATGAGGAGTGGTCCCACCCCATACTAATCTGTCAGGTCAAAGGAAGTCGAAAAAAACATGTCTGGTTTGGTTCGGTTTGGTCTGGTCTGAACTGGACAATTTTGAGGGTTGAAACTGAGATCATGATTCAATCTACATACATTATCCAATAATTCAAGAATATGCAAGTGAGAAACAAACTCATGAACTACAGATATTGGTTTCACTGCATTAAAACACATCAAATTTAATGAGTAAATTACATCGATTATAGAATATACATAAAAAAATCATTAATGCATACCAATACTAGAAAGAACAAATCCCCATAGAATACCTTCTTCTTCAATTCGAGAGACTCGGACTCGAAGATTCTCATGAGCTGCTACACTTGTCACTTTATCACCATCAACCAAAGACACAGGAGCAAAGTAGAGCCAGAGGCAAAATCGACCAACTAAGCAAAAAAAATCAACAACCAAGGGATAGTTTTGTGATGATATGTAGGTGTATGTGTGAGTTTATGCATTGTTTTGTGTGTAGGTGTGTGGATTAAATCTCATTCTCACATGTAAATTTAGTGACAACAACATTAGACTCTTTCAATGTCAAGATCATTCAAACCTGTGGATCTTGGTAAAATCTTGCTCGGGTGGATTATGCTCCTAGCTAGAAACATCTATAGTTAAAACATTAACAAACAACAAATCAACTTTGCGATCCATGATACAGATATCATCATTAGTCTGGTAGGATCAAAAAAAGAGAAGAGCTACTTACTTCTTAGTTAATTGTACTTGTAATATAATAAGAAATTAGGCTTCCTATATCTATATAGTATATAGAATTAGAAGCCAAGCTAAGCCACCTCATCACATATATATTCCCTATATTTGCCACACACCACACATTCAGGCTCTCCAGGAATAGGAAACCATTGTGACCTTCTTTCCTTTATTACATCATTGACACTGTTTATATTTCCTAAAAAAAAGCCTTGGTATAATAATAATCATACAAAGACATTGTGAAAACCAATCTTAGTTCATATTTCAAAACAATAAGCATAACTAATTGCTAAATGCTAAAAAAAGAGATACAAGAACAACCAGTACTTTGAGGAAGAGGATCCTTGGTTTCTTCTCCTTCCGAGAAATCACTACTTGCATCACCTATAATATATATAGCTAGTTTTAATGTTAAAAATTAAAAATTGATTCTTAATCCAAAATCAAATTGATAGTGGGAAAATAATCGTATATATATTATTTATTTCACAAATTTATGTATTTTTGGTCATGAAAAAAACTTACCGTCATATCCCAAAACCAATCATCCACCAGAGGCCGAACCCGAACCTTACTGCAATGAAATTGAAAATCAGATCAGTTCAAAGGAGAATTATTTTATTATGAAAAATGTGATATGGAGTGGAGTCTACCAACACTCTATTAGTTAATTCCTCAAAGGCTTCAATCGAATTAGCTACTTTCCTATGTCGACACAAACAAATAATTGCCCTAAACTCAACACATAACGTTTTGAATATTATTTTCTAAATTACAACATAAGAATTAAATTCACCTAATTCTCTGAATATAATCATGGTGAGACATGGGTCCATCGCTTTCTTCAATTTTGTGTATTTTAGCCATGGAAGATGAAAACCTCCACCGCTTGCAGTCAGTTAGATTGTAAGGGACCTTTTCCCTTGCTGGAGGCTGGTTCATCATCTGAAAAAGTTGGATTTCCAATGGCAGCATTATAAGCTGTGAGATTGAAATAATAAAAATCCTTAAACCATCAAAAAGATAGCGTGGCATGTGCAATTGAAGACATAAAGATGGAACTTTTTTACCTTTTAGATTTTAAAGAACTGAGTTGAGGTCGAAATCTTTGTTGTATGTAAAAGAAAGGTTCGTATAGAAGTTTGTTCTCTTTCCCATTTCCTCTCGCCTACTGCAATATTGGTTCATCATCGACGCAAGGGTTTGTATTAGGTGACAGAAAGGCTGGTGTGCACGTGCGAGTTCTGACCTAGCATTAAGAGATGAAGTGAGAGAGGAAATGTTAATATAAAGGGTAGTTGGTGTTGACCAATTCATGTGGAATACCAATTCAAAGGCCCCGTTTGACTTTTTCTTTTATTTGACTGCATAAGCTTTTGATGCATAAATTCATTGTAAATATTGTATAAGGTCTTCTACTTCTTAAAATTCAGCAAAACATGCTAAATGCTTTTTAAGGTGTGTGTATATATATATATATATATATATATATATATATATATATATATATATATATATATATATATTTAGGTTCATTTGAGACCATGCTAATGTTGTGAGACCGTGAGATCAAATTTAAAGATAATCTTAAAATGAAAAATAAATGGAAAAATCCAAAAATTCTTTTTTTAATTATTATTTTCGAAACTTTAATTACCTAAAAAAATTAAAAAAAACATAAAAAAAATTACCGTTTTTTTTAAAATACGTGAAATATTCTAATAGAATATTACACTGTAAATATTCTAATGTGATTTTTAGAATGTTAGAATATTATACTAGATTTCTCAGATATGTAGAATATTATATTATAATACTAGAATACGTAAAAAAAAATGTATTTTTTTGGTATTTTTTTTTATTTTTTTTAAAATATAAATTCCGAAAATAATATTTGAAAAAAAATTTAGAAAATTTACAATTATTTTACATTTTAAAAATGTTCTTTGTTTTATCTACCAAATGAATGGCTAGGATTACGTCTCACGGTCTCACAAAATTAGGCTGTCTCATATGAACCTAACCTTATATATATATATATATATATATATATATATATATATATATATATATATACAGAGAGAGAGAGAGAGAAAGAGCTAGTTTCAAATGTGGATTGACATCTATTGTGTGGACGTGTGGATAATGCTATTATGTGAGAATTACAAAGAAAATATGTTGTTTGATAATATGAATACGTTCAATCTTATATAATTATGTTAATTATTAAGCATTTTCACTAATTAAATCGTTTATAAGGTTATTATACACTTTTTTTTAATTATTCTCATTCTGTCAGTATGTTATCAGGATGTTTATTGAGTCGTATTCTGTAAGAATTAAAATAAATAAAAAACGATGAATGAGAACAAAAATGAATTAGAATTGGTGACAATCCATTAAAATAACAATTGTTCTGTAAGATTGAACGTATTCACATTACTAAAAAACATATTCTTTTATTAATTTTCATAAAATAGTATTATCCACACGTCCACACAATAGTTGTCCATCCACATTATAACCTAGCCCTATATATATATGTGTGTATATATATATATATATATATATATATATATATATATATATATGTATAGGGTTGAGATCAGTTGAGAACTCATATGTAACACCTGGTTATTGGTATGTAATTTACTTAAGTATTTTTGCATTTTTAGCATTGGCATCGGCGAGTTGAAGGACCAACTCGCCGAGTAGAAGCGGGATAGGACACGGGATTTAAGTGATGGACTCGTCGAGTCGGGTCCCGGACTCGACGAGTAGGCTCTGACTGGACTAAGACCATAATCTGAGAGTTTGCACCATATTTAATCATCTCATTCAGCCACCACTCATCCCTAATGCTCCCAGAAACCCTCCCTAGTAAACCCTAAGTGTTTTGGTGCAAGATCTAAGGCTCTTGAGTGATTTTTGTGGGTTTTGACCTCAAGGAAGAAGGAAGAGCATAGAAGGATCAAGAGGAGACTGAATGATTCGAGTTTGGTGCATCATTTCCAGTCCTTGAAAGGTACAAAGTCTATACCTTGCTTGTTAATTTGTTAGAACCATTTTTGGCGAAATTTAGGGCTTTTTAAGCCATATGAGGTGTCCAACCATGATTGCAAACATGGTTGGGGGTCAAGACTTCAGATCTTAGTCTTGGAAGGAGTCACAAAGCAGATTTGGGTTGCTTCTGCACCCAAGGAAGGTCCCATGCATCATAAGAGTCATTTTGGAGCCTTTTTTGGCTCAAAAGTCCCATGCATGCACGTAAAGTTCGAAACTTTACGTGCTAGATCGAGCTTAGGTGCTTGGATCTATCATTTGGTCAAAGGTTGTACATTAGAAATCGAGGAAATAGAGCATGGACGTTATCGAATCGGCGAGTCCATTCTTGGGACTCGACAAGTCCAAGGCTTTGAGTCCCATATCTGTTGAGGGTCAAAGAACTCAATCGGGGGATTAGAAGGGTTGTAGCAGGATAGAAAGAGTGACCCAATGCATTGGACTTAGTTTTAGACTTGGAGTTCATGGGACTCGACGAGTACTACAACAGACTCGGCGAGTCCAAGGCAATCTTCTTATGTTTGAAGATGAACTCGACGAGTTGTTCATATAAATCGGTGAGTCGAGGTCAGGACTTGTTTATCTGTTGAAAGTGAACTTGAAGAGTGTTCATCCGACTCGACAAGTCGGATGAAGGTTCATTGATGTTCGTAAAGAAGGGGAACTCGTCGAGTCGTTGCCAAACTCGACGAGTTGAGTCGTGGATAAGGAGGAGTAAAGGAAAGGGACTCGACAAGTTGACGGCCCAAATCGGCGAGTCAGGTCAATTGGAAGTTGACTTTGACTTGGACTTGGTTGGGGGTAAAATAGTCATTTTACCCCAAGAATAGATATCAGTTTTCCGACTGAGTGTTTTGTGGGGATTATAGCTGGAGGATTTCCGGAGCAGCAACAGACAGAGGTTTCCCGCACAGATTATCAGCAGCTACTCGTTCGAGGTGAGTTACCTTCCAGTAGCGGTGGGTCTACGGCCACAATGCCGTCCCACCAGTCGGAGTTGTATGATTAGATGATTGTATTTGTGATATCATCTAGGTTTGCTACTACCTGATATGTTATATGCTGGCATGATATGTTATATGTGATAGTAGTAGAGTTCGGTTGTTAGGACCGAAGGGTAGGTCAGACACCCCAGATATGTCTGACAGTATGTGATGATATTTTTATATGCTGGCATGATATGTTATATGTGATAGTGGGTAGGATGGGAATAGTCCCCAAGTTCGGATGTTAGGACCGAAGGGTAGTTCGGACACCCTAGATATGTCTGATAGTATGTTTATGTTATGCTATATGTGATAGTAGCAGTAGGGAGTGGAATAGTCCCCAAGGGTCGGTTGTTAGGACTGACGGGTAGGTCAGCACCCCAGAATGGCTTGACATGGGTAGGTCAGCACCCCATAATGGCTTGACATGGGTAGGACGGTACCCCAGAATGGCCGCATGGGTAGGCTGGCACCCCATAATTGTCGTACCGGGTAGGTCGGGCACCCCAGAATTGCCCGACAGTATTTATGCTATATGATTGTATGGTATGTGGTACGATGGGGGAACTCACTAAGTTTCGTGATTATAGTTTACAGTTTTGGTTTCAGGTACCTCTTCAACGAAGGGGAAGGAGCTGGCGCGGTGGTGGCACATCATACACACACATGTTGGTTTTCCGCACTAGAGTGTCTTGGGATTGTACTCTGACATTATTCTTATTTTTTTGTGAACGGTTTTTAGACATGAGTTGTGGCTTATGAAAAGTTATGATTAGATGGTGTTTTCTTATAAATGTTTTTACAAGTCAATTAATTAAAAATGAAATTTTTGTAGTTGAAAATTGGGACATTACAAGTTGGTATCAGAGCCCTAATTTGAGGGATTCGGACACACCTTGGGGGTGTCTGGACTCAAGTCTAGGGACTAAAAGACTTTTACAAGAAAAATGGTTTCTTAAAAGCTAAGATAAAAGAGTTTTGGGAAGGAATAAAGTGTGTGGTGTGCGCGACCAGCCGAGCTCAAGTAAGTATTCCCCAAAGTACCCATACAAGTTTATATTATGCTTATCAGTTTCAGTAGAACAGCATGCTAGAATAGGACTAAGGATCTAGGAATGATGCCTTATGGGCCTGCTTTATGCGCTCCATCTTATAAGAACTGCATGCTAGTATTGAGTAGACAGTAATAGGATAGCCTGTTTAGGTTATGCCTGGTAGTATAAGCTCAACATTGTATGCTGGTACAGTTTCTCGTTAGGAACATAGAGTTGTTTGAGTAGTTTCCTGTGTCTGAATGCTGCTTGCTCCATGCTTGTAGGACTCTGAATGATGGGAGTTAGCCATTAGGTGAGTACGTCGCGTCACATGTGATTAGGATTGAATAATCTCAAAGTGCTGGATTTGGCCCTATTGTGTAGCTCTCGTTTGAGTCTAACCGTTGTAGGGACGAGTCTCTTACCTGAGGTATTATCTGAGCCTTGTTACATGTGATGGTATTCAAGTGATGGCTAATTGGCATCACAAGGAGGTCTTCAACACCTGAGGACCGGTTTGGGTGGAGTCAGAGGTTCCCTAGGGTAAGCCTAGGATGAGAGTAGTAGAGATCAGCAGTTGTTGGGTTGAAGATTCGTTTAAATGTTGCGTCATTGGGCTCGACTGTTTGTCCAATTGTTTTGTACTCCGGTTTGGGCCTGTCCAACCGTGAGCCTATTAGGTTTACTATATAAGTATATGCTTGCATGCATATTAGGTTAACGATATTAGAGAATATACGATTGATACAAGAAGACAGCTTTACATAGTTCTTTCTTTATCGTTCCTGTAAACCTTCTAACCCTCTACAGTTGATGTTCTTAATCGAGCTCTTCTGAGGGTTGTTTTATAATCATTCGACACGTTTGATTCATTCTTGAGTTGTTCTTTATTTTTGCGTTCTTGCTGTTTAATCTTTATTTACCTGTTTAAGATCTAATCGATCTTCTAGATTAAGTTTTAATCTCATCAATTGGTATCAGAGCAGGAGGCTGTGTAATCGATACACTTCTTTTCTGTGAAAAGGTTTCAATTAGGGTTTTTCCGCAATTACTGATATTTATTGAGCCGTCATCTCATTATTGACGTATCTTGATATTTATTGTTTTGCCCTAATCTGATTTATTACAAGTCTGATCTTTGAACAGGTTATTCGATCATTATGGACGAGTCGCAATCGAATCCCATCAATATTTCCAACAGCATTGGATCAACCACGAAGATTCCCATCCTATACACCCATGATTATGAAGTCTGGGCGCATCACTTTGAAGACTATGTTATAGGATTTGAGGATAACGGATACCTCATCTGGGAAGCAATTATCAATGGACCGTTTTCTCACTCTGCAACGTCAAGGATTATTAAAACTCAAAAGGAGTATAATGATCTACTGAAGGATGTTAAAGATATTGCGCAAGATGAAAAGGATAAATTCCAGTGTAATATCAAGGCATTAAGATTGATCAGATTCGCCCTTCAGTCCGACACTTTCAGGTTGGTAAGCTCATGCACGACGGCAAAGGAAGTTTGGGATAGACTTCGTGAACTGTACTCTACAGACGAGGATCTTGAACACTCTATCCAAACCTTACTCTTATCTGAGTTTGGAGAATTCAGGCAAGGAGCCGAAGAAACTGTGACCCAAACGTTCGATCGCTTCAATCATCTTCTCAGCAAGATGATCAAACATGACATTGAAAGGAAGCTTATCGAGCAGAAGGTTACGTTTTTAAATGGTCTAAGATCAGAGTAGAGAGCAGTGGTGTCTACAGTTAAAGCCCATGAGCAGTTTAAATCATATTCTTTGGCGAAACTGGTGGGTATTCTCAAGTCTCAGGAGAAGATTGTGTTGCAGGAAAAGAATGTTGTCTCAAGCCTAGGTTCGCTGGCCCTCCTGTCAAAAGTAAAGCTGTGATGGAGGACGAAGACCTCAACTTGGAGGAATATGACCTCACGTCTGAGGATTATGCTATGATGGTGTCTAACCCCAAGAGGTTCATTAAGAAGAGATTCCCCAGCAACAAAAACCGAAACTGGCAGGGGAGTTATAGTTCAGAAAAGGTTAAAGATGAACCGAAGGTTGATGAGTCTAAGAAGGAACCGAAGACAGAGAGTGATTCTGGAGTAAGCTGTTACTACTGTGGAGGGAAAAACCACTATGCTAAGGATTGTGTCCTCAAAAAGATGGCTGAAAAGGATGAGGAAGCTTTGCTGCAGAAAAAGCTTGATGAGATGAGGAAGAAGAAATCTACCGCTAAGCCTTCCATGAATGCTCTAATTATGTAGGGTTCGGTTGCTGATGACGAGTTCGGTGGCGTGGAAGTTTGGTCAACCGACTCTGAAGACGATGAAGTGAGGAAGCCTTCTCATGGAAAGGCTTGTGTGGCAAAAGAGGAGAGCAGTGGAGGAAGGTGCTTGATGGTGTCCGAAGTATCTCAGATGAGGGGATACAACACTGATGGTGGAAGCAATGAACCGAAGGAGCAACAGGATATGTGCTTTACGGCCAAACTGCTCAGCGTGCAGTTCAACGAACTCGATGAACTGATCAAGAAGGTACAATCGGTTTTTGTTTCATTTAAAGTACCACAATGCTCATATGAAAAAGAACTAAAAAGTGTTAATTCACGAATCTCTCATCGAGATAGTAGTTTAACTCAAACTCGAGTCACCAATTCTAACCTAACTGATCAATTAAGCAGGGTGTCTTCGAAGAGTGAGGAACGGCGCATGTGGATCGAGTTGAAGGAGTCAGAATTAGTTAAAATAAAAGATGAAAACATTTATTTACAAAGAGACAATTTAAAGTTGTTAAAACAGCGAAATGTTTTTTGTTTGATTGCAAAACGTCTTTATACTAATATTACTCAGCTTCACTTGGACTGTGAAATAGGACAAAAGATTCATCGCATGATTTTGCCCTTCCTTGAGTTTAAGGAGGATGAAATTGATGCTGAAGCTTATAATTGTGAGAGTGTGATATCATCTGATGACGTCAATCCGACCTATATGTATGGACTGGACAAAATAGAATCTTTCATTAAATCCAAGGACCATAAGGACATGCTTAAAAACCTTTTGGATGAAAATGATAGACTTAAACTGAGAACCGAAACCATACAAAAATTTGACTCTTTAAACGCCAACTTGAGCTCAGAAAACAAAATTGATGTTGAAAATGCATCTGAGCTTAATGAGGATGACAACATGAGTGAAATTTCTGTAGAGGACACGGTTGACTGCTCAGAATTTGTGAAAAGCGAACCTGAAAACCACAAGAATCTAATTTCAGAAAATTCAGTGGAGTTCGCTCGATTGTCCCAACAAAAGTCCCCGATCTTAGCAGAGAAAGCGGTCGTATATCAAAAGGTTAGGACCACTCCAAATCAAGTGTACAAGGTCACAGGAGTAACCGAACATCAGACTGCTGAACTCACAACAATTGTTAACGAAGACAATGCTGATGGCTGCGATGAGTTCTTCTGGTCAGCTCCAATTGATAATGCAGATGAAATGGTAGGCTTATCAAAAAGGACCTCATGGATAAGTAAAGGTAGATACATACCAGAACCCTTGAACAAGCCAGATAATTTCGATGTGCCAAGTACCAGTGGGACGAAAGACATTCCTCAAGAAAATGGAAGTTCGGCAAAAGAAGACGTTCCCTCTAGTTCCTCAGTTCAAAGTGAAACTTCCACAGTTCAAAGTGAACCAGCCAAAGAGAAACCGAAAATGAAAGCCAATATCCATCATCAACCGAAGCAGATGAGGAATCAGAAACGTCAAAGGAACCAGAGATACAGGAAGAATCTCTCTAAAAGGAAACAATTTTGGCAATCCCAGAATGCATATTTCTCACATCAAGACAAAATCTAAAGTTTGAGAATAATCCTGTTAAAAAGCACGAGAGCCACAACAACCAAAAGCCAAGGTTCGGTTCGGAAAAGAATACCAACCGAAAGCAAAGGTTCGGTTCTGAGGATGACTCCAACCGAAAGTAAAGGTTCAGTACAGAGAACGACTCCAACCGAAAGCAAAGGTTCGGTTCTGAAATCAAAAGAGATCAAAACTCTAAGGTCGGTTCCACCAATGATCAAAAGCAAAAGGGTCACCTAGAGTCTCCAGCCAAGAAGTCATCTCAATCTAAGCCCATTCCTTCTCACTCATCTAATTCCTCTAATTCTTCTAATTCATCTCCATCCCGCTCTAAAGTTCACTCAGTTCATTCTCAAAAATCTCATTCGTCAGCTGAACAAAAAGGCAAACAGAAGGTTTCAGCATCCAAACCTGAATCTAAGCCGAACGCACCTAATCCTAATAAAATCAAAGTTTTTACCATCAAAAAGAAAGATGAAACAACACTAATAAAACGAACATATCTTGTTGACATCTCTCTTACTATTCCTGTACCTGTGAAAGGCTCACGAGGACCCAAGAAAATTTGGGTTCCTAAATCTGCTTAATTTTTGCAGGTTATAAGTGACGAGCAGTTTGACGAAGAATGGTACATCGATAGTGGCTGCTCACGTCACATGACAGGGAGGAAAGAAGAGCTCAGGGAATACAGGTCTCTTTCAAATGGTGGCAACGTCAAGTTTGGAAACAACTCCTTCGACACCATAAAGGGATACAGAATGATTACTAATGGTGATTTTACTATAAGGAAGGTGGCATACGTGGAAGGACTACAACACAACCTCATCAGTGTATCTCAGCTTGTTGGAGGCACATGTCTCAAAGTCTCATTCGACGATGAAGGTTCTGAAATTATTAAGAAGAAGACGAAGAAAGTAATTCTCAAATCAGAGCGTAAGGGTGAAATGTTTCCTCTAAACCTCAAACCCATCAAAGGAAACCCAGCTATATGCCTGTTATCAAAAGCACAATCCGACGAAAGCTGGTTGTGGCACCGAAGACTCTCTCATCTCAACTTTAAAGATATCAACAAACTTGTCACTGGAGGTCATGTTCGAGGTCTTCCATTGCTCAAGTTCGACAGAGATCATCTGTGTGCTGCATGCGAAATGGGGAAGCAGAGTCGTCAAAGTCATCCATCTATAATTAACACAAAAGTTGTTGAACCACTCGAATTACTTTATATTGATTTATGTGGTCCATCATCTATCGAAAGCATCAGTGGTAGCAAGTATATTCTTGTTATTGTTGATGACTTTTCACGATTTACATGGGTGTTCTTTCTAAAGCTCAAATCTGAAGCGACTCATAAGCTGAAAGTGTTCATCAAGCAGATTGAAGTCCAGCTCAAGAAGGTCGTTCGCAACATCAGGAGCGACAATGGTATGGAATTCAAAAACAGAGAATTTGAAGAATTTCTGGCAGAAAAGGGAATAAGTCACAACTTCTCAGCTCCCTACACACCTCAACAGAACGGAATTGTCGAAAGACGAAACCGATCTTTGTGTGAAGCTACCCGAACAATGCTAAGTTTCGCTTCCTTACCTCTTTATTTTTGGGCTGATGCTATTTCTGCTGCTTGTTTTACACAGAACAGGTCATATCTCAACAAGCGATTCACGCTCACACCTTATGAGATTCTCAACAACAGGAAGCCCAATGTGAAATTTTTCCACGTGTTCGGTTCACGGTGTTTCATCTTTAACTCTAAAGAACACCGCAACAAGTTTGATGTCAAAGCCGACGAGGGAATCTTTCTGGGCTACCCTCTCACTTCCAAAGCATACAGAGTTCTAAACAAGCGTTCGAGAAAAATCGAAGAGACTTATTACGTAACTTTCGACGATAGCTATGTCAAAAAGCTACAGGCCAACGAAGACACAGCTGGGGAAATCTTTTCTCAAACTGGCCAAGTCACAGTCTCGATCGCGAATCTATTCGAGAAGTTTATGGATCTATTTGACGAACCAGAGAAAGCTACTCTCTCAGAAGCAGGCGCAGCAGACACCAAGGTAGACCATATGAAGCAAATTGTCGAAGAAGCTGCCAGGAGAATGAACGAAGGAGGATCGAATTCTGACGAACCTCCATCAAACGATGCTTCAGTCGAGGGGGAGGATCAACCGTCATCAACTCAGCCGACCTCACATGTGGAGGGGGAGCCAAGCTCTCAAACTGCTCCTAAAATTACTTCTCCAACCGAAAGTGCTTCACCATCCGAAGGTGCATCAACGCCTGAATACCAAGCACCACAAGAAACCTCTGAACCTCAAGTTTCTCAAAGCATTCAAGAAAGCTCATCTATCGAGGGGGAGCAAGCTGATATGTCATTTGACTACGAAAGCCAATCCGAGCCAGAAGAAATGATCAATGCTGAACTGGACCCAACCTTTGATCCAAACTACCCTCCTCTTACCAAATGGACCAGAGATCATCCTATCTCTCAAGTTGTTGGTGATGTTACTGAAAAGGTTCTAACCCGATCACAACTCAAGGCAAAACAGACATCCTTATTTTCAAAGGTTGAGTTTTGTATGTTTAACTCATTCGTATCAAAAGTTGAACCGAAGACAGTTAATACTGCTCTCGATCACTCCGATTGGGTTCAAGCGATGCAAGACGAACTGAACGAATTTGAAAGGAACAAAGTCTGGCGCCTCATTCCAACTCCTCCAGATGCCTTGGTTGTTGGTCTCAAATGGGTCTTTAGGAATAAAATGGACAAGGAAGGGAATGTTATAAGGAACAAAGCTCGTCTGGTAGTAAAGGGATATTGTCAGGAGGAAGGGATTGATTATGAAGAAACTTTCGCTCCCGTAGCTAGGCTGGAATTTGTTAGAATATTTCTTGCTTACGCTGCCCACAAAAACTTTGAAGTTTTCCAAATGGACGTCAAGTGTGCATTTCTTAATGGAGAACTCGAAGAAACCGTGTATGTGGAGCAACCTCCTGGGTTCGTGAACGAAAAGTATCCCAATCATTGCTACATTCTGGATAAAGCTGTGTATGGACTCAAACAAGCTCTGAGAGCCTGGTATGAAACGCTAACTAAATTCTTAAAGATGTCCAAATTCAAACAAGGTTCGGTTGACCCAAGCTTCTTTCGCAAAAAGGAAGGTAACCACCTGATGATCGTTCAAATTTATGTCGATGATATCATCTTTGGCTCAATGAATCCCAGCCTAACAGCTGAATTCAGAAAGCTGATGGAGACTAAATTTGAAATGAGCTCAATGGGTCCTATTAACTTTTTCCTTGGTTTAAATATTAGACAGGGACCCGAAGGCATCTTTATCAATCAGGAAGCTTACACGAAGACTCTCCTAGCAAAGTTTGGTATGATGGGAGATTCAAAAGTCAAAGTCCCAATGGCATTCGGCACCAAGCTAACTCCATCCCTAGACAAACCGGCTGTTGATATCACGCTCTATCGTCAAATGATAGGCTCACTAATGTATCTTACTGCTAGCAGGCCTGACATCATGTTTTCTGTGTGTTACTGTGCTAGATTTCAGGCAAACCCACGCGAACCTCACATGCTTGCAGTGAAGAACATTCTACGATATCTCAAGCGAACTGCCTCCTTAGGTCTATGGTATCCTTCTAACTCAGGCTTCTTCGTTCAAGCCTACTCAGATGCAGACCTTGGAGGATGTGGACTCGACAGAAAAAGCACCACTGGCGGCTGTCAATTCCTTGACGGGAAGTTGGTTAGCTGGCAATCAAAGAAACACACGTGCGTGTCGTTGTCTACTGCCGAAGCTGAATACATAGCCGCTGCATCCTGCACCTCCCAAGTGATTTGGATCCAGAGTCAACTTCGAGACTATGGACTCAATATGAAGAAGATCCCACTATATTGTGACTCTGAAAGTGCAATTAGGATCTGTCATAACCCAGTGCAACACTCTAAAACCAAACACATAGCACTGAGGTATCACTTCATTAAAGATCATGTGGAAGATGGAAACGTTGAAGTTCACTTTGTTCGAACCACTGATCAACTGGCTGACGTCTTTACCAAAGCTCTTCCTGAAGCATCATTCAATAGAATTTTACAAGGGCTAGGTATGATGGAATCTGAGTCAGTACCTCAAACTACCTCTCAACCTCAAACGTAAGAAGCGAAATTGACCGAACGTTCAGGTTCGGTTAAATCATCTGACTCGCTCATCACTACAAAGGTAGATTTCTTGGTTGTATATTTCATGTACAAAGTTGTTTCTCTTATTGTCAAAAGTATTTTCTTATTGCAAACTTAAATTCCTTGGTTTCTCAAATTTTCCAAAACCGGAACCTACCGAAGGTTCGGGTTCGGTTTCTCAAAATTTTCTTTAACCGAAACCTACCGAAGGTTCGGGTTCGGTTTTTCAAAATTTTCTTTAACCGAAACCAACCGAATGCTCGGGTTCGGTTTTTCAAAATTTTCTTTAACCGAAACCAACCGAACGCTCGGGTTCGGTTTTCCAAAATTTTCTTAAACCGAAACCAACCGAACGCTCGGGTTCGGTTTTCCAAAATTTTCTTAAACCGAAACCAACCGAACGCTCGGGTTCGGTTTTTCAAATTTTTCTCAACCGAAACCAACCGAACGTTCGGGTTCGGTTACCAAATTTTTCCAAAGTTTTTTTTTACTCTTTCGAAGTCTATTTTTTTTGCTTGTTTTTTTTTTATTTATTTATTTTTAATATATATCAAAAACTCCAAAAATATTTTCTTATTTTATTTGTGTGTTCGTTCTTTTATGGGGATATAATTGTTGGATTACTTAAGTGTCCCTAGAAGCATGCTGCTGTATGTGTCCCAAGCCTCATAAGATTATGAATAATAGCCTTAATGACTTGGTAAAAACAAACCTTGTCTTCCCAATTAGGCTATCCCATTTATTCTAATCATGAGCTACCTCACTCTCTTCTCACATGAGATAAGAGTTTTCTGCTTGGTCCTTATTTTCACAGCAGAGGTACTTTAATTTCTTACACCATCTCCATTACATTTCTCCATTACATTCGTTTCATCAACGTAACCCTTGAGACTCTCAGAATTTACCACTGAGGTTTATGGTTACACAACAACTGTGTTTATGATCTCAGTTTCGTGCCACTACGAGCTGAGTGAAACCCATAATTCAACACCAAATCTGAATTGACGGTGAACAATAAATTTGCTCAAGTTCTCACTAAAGAATTGACGGATGTATCTTACTGAAATCTCAAATTTTTATTTTTGTGTGATTCCTATGAAATTGTTAAACACCATAACATTTCTTCCCTTGGGATCCAGTTTTTATTTTTTTTTTGAGATTTTCTATTTTCCAAGCCAATTTAAAATAAATTCCTACCTACTTGTTCAACATACTACACCGGTCTCACAAGTACTTTGATCACTTTCTTTCTTATTTCAAGATTAGAATTGTTGCATCAAAGCGAAAGCCACCCTTACGTAGCCTAATTAAAAGAAGCCTTTCAACATTTATTAATAAGTGTTTGATCTTCATTCAATGGGAATCCACATAAACACTTTAAGGTCTCTCTTGATCTTGAAGGAAGAGATTCGTGCCCGGGATCATTTGTTTCGTGTCATTATTGACATCACATTTATTCCTAAAAAGAGTTGCTTTATTTCTTTTCTTTTTTACACTCTTAGCACGAAAATCTTTGATTTTCCAAAATTCTGGTACTAATAATTACAGGCTGTATTATTGCTTTGGTGGTTAATTATCGAGTTGTGGTCAAAAATCATCCACGTGGGAAATTAATTCAAAAGATGCCATTTAACAGATAAGATGAAGGGTTGCTGACTAAGGCGGGAGTTAAAAGGATTGAATTTCAAACGGAGGTAAAAAGGGACACATGCGAATTTGAAACGCCCGTTCTTTAACTGACATAATGGACGCGTGTGCGAATTTCAAGCGGTTCCTCTCTGGCACTTCAAGGCGCGTGTGAAATTGAAACGGTTTCTTCTGAAACGACGCTTGTTGGGCGGCGTGTTCCTAGGAATCTGACACTCTCTCTCCTACGTGATCATCGCATGCCTTAACTGTCATGCATCTGTCATTCTGGAAAACCTTTTCGTAATTCCATAGAAGATTTGAAACGATTTTTCTCTCTCCATTCACCCACTATAAAAGGCAGTCTCCACTCCCATTTACCTCTTTACTGCATCCGGATTTCCAAGAGAGCAAAAATTCCCAAAAGCTTTCCTGTTCATCTTCTTCTTCCTACCTTCAACAATGGCAGAATCATCCTCAGTCCATGCCACATCACACATCCTTCCCATTCGCCCTCACCAGTGTTTGGTGATTGACCTAAACCCTCTGGTGTACGATTCCTATATGTCTCCGATCATCGAGTGCCTAAAGTACTCACAAATCGCTCCTGCACTTTCTAGGGTTGAGTATGTGCCCATGGAGCTCCTATCGCAGGTGTATGCGATTGCACATTACGATAAAGCAGTCGAAAGGGTGTTCTTCGAGGTTTCTGATCACAAGACCTCCATTTCTAGACAACGATTTGGCACACTGCTAGGGTTGGCTGCTGACCCTTCAAGAATTAATCCGGAGACGATTCCGATTGGGCATCTTTAAAACATGTTTTATAATATGGGGTACACGGAGGCGCTCACCTCCGTCGCGAAGTTTAAAAAATCCTGCTTGCCGCCACAGTGGAACGGCATGTTTACAGTCCTCTTCAAGGGCTTATCTGAACGGAGCTCAGGATCCGATGGTTCTAGTCGACTGTTCTTGTCGATTATGTATGGCGTCTACAACGAAGTCAATCTTGACTATGGGTTCGTTCTCTAGCAACAACTCATCCAGAGCCTCTCTTCTTCTTCACGACACTCTGAGGTGTCGTTTGCCCGGTTCTGGACTCTCATCACAAAATGGGCAATGGATAAATTTGATGTTCCCACTGCTGTTGGTGCATCGATGTCTTCGATCGGTACTTTTCATACCACGAAGATCATCGTCTCTGATGCATCCAAGTTTTCTTTCATTGGCTCCATTCCGGAGACAATGTACGGCGATGTTCCATCTGACAGCAGGATCATCCGAACAATTAAGGAGTTCAAGGCAACTGGACCGAGGGCACTCACACAGGAGATGCTCAAGTCCATCCACGATGCTGACAAGCCTGTTAATAGGGGAAAAAAGGCGGATAAGGGGAAGCAAGTGACCAAAGCTGCTAAAGGTCCTTTTCCTAGGAAGAGGAAACCAACCAAACCTGCACAATCCCCGCAGCTGAAGAGAAGGAAAACTCAACCGAAGCGAAAGCTTGTCATTGCTTCCTCTTCGAGTGACTCAGAAGGCGAGAGTTCGGGTTCAGACGGCTCTCAAAGAGGCGAAACCCCTCCAAGAGGCAACACCCCACCCCGATCACCTACCCCAGACATGGAAATTCATGTCTCACCCATTCCCTCTCCTACTCAAACAATACCTACTTCCATTCCCACCATAAACCCCACTACCACCATTCCTAAAACCTCTTTCCCTATACCACCACCCATTTTCACAGATACAACTACAACAACTGCAAAGGTTACAACCAACGTATCTGATACGGGGGTTCATACTGATGCAACCGAACCACCACCTGTAACCGAACCTCCCCATACAACCGAAACCCATCATACAACCGAACCTACCCATACTCAACCACCACCCGAAACTACTCCCACCCACACTCAACCTGAACCTACACAAACCACCACACCCCCAGCTTCACCACCCCCAACATCTCCAGATCATGCCTCTGATGGAGATAATCCTTTCCTTGGAGGGGAAAATATGACCTTCGATTCGGTCTACTTTAGTTCGTTTTAGGTTCAAAGCGACGATGAGGACGATGCTCCAGTAACAAAGAAGCATCTTAAGGAGCTAAACGAGAAGGTTGACTTGCTTCTTGCTTCTTCCTCCAACACTCAGTCCTCTCTTTCTGAAGCCGCTCTTCAGAAGATTGTTGATGCCTTCTCCAGGGCTGAGCATGATTCTGTCGCTTTAGCCACTGCCGCCATTGACGCCTCTACAAATGCTTGTGAGGCTGCGACCGCAAAAGTCGATAAACTATTCTCTGAAGCCTCTACCCTGTTGAAGTCCTTACAGGAGAGCGCTGATTCTACAAAGACAACGTTGGAACCAATCGTTCAACAATTGGCCACGTTCGTCTCAATGGAGTTGCAGTCGTTCGCTACCCTTCGCCAATCCATCAGCGACAACAACTCGGCCCTTCGTGCCTCCATTGACGATCGCCTCGCTAAACTTCAAGAGGATCTCGCTGCCGAAAACTCGTTAATGGACGTTCTGGCAAGTAAAACCACCGCCCTCAAGGTCAAGAGCACTCAACTTTCAAACTATCAGCAACAGATTGAAGCTCTTCGATCCGAACGGGAGGTTATCAAAACATGTGTTTCGGATGTACACGTTGCCCTATCCAACATCCTGGAAGCACATGATCCGATTCTCAATCATTCGGTGAGGCGAACCCTTGCTGAAAAACTTGCTCCTGCCATGGACCTTCTCAGCAAAATTGAAGGGCTACCTAGTTTCGTGTCCAATCCGAAACAAGGGGGAGAAGTGAAGTCCGGATCGAAACCACCTCCTTCCTCAAAAGCTGCTCACACAACCGAACCACCTCCGACTGGTCAAACTTCGGGTTCGGGTGTGAAGGATAAAGGAAAGAATATAGCTGAGGAAGAAGATGAAGATGATAAAGAAACCATTGCTGACTTGCTTAAACGCAAAAACAGTCGCAATGTTGAAAATGATAATGTTCGTGTGGCGCGAGAAGCTGAAGAAGCCGAACGCAAGAAGAAAGAAGCCCACGATCTCCTTGAGAGCAGGAAGACTCTTTTCCCTGCTTGGACTCGGGAGAGAATGATTAAGGAGGCCATAGATACTCCTAGCATCCTATGGCTCGAACCGGTGATCTCCTTCGACTGCAATAATTCTGTCGATTCGCAGTTCGATATGCCCTTGACTCGAAAGGCGTTTATCTTCCACGCCTTCTCCAACATTTTTGAAGTCCCTCATCCTAATCCTGAGGTCGATAGGGAGTTAATCGAATTCTATCTGAAGGCTGCTCAACCACGGTACCTAACATGCAGCGCTCAAAAGATCGTTAATGTTCGGGTCTTAAAGCCGTATACCGAAGGGAGATTCATCAACGTTTGGTTCAGGGTGATCAGAGGGTCTGCAAGAACTGAAGATCTTATATCCTTAGCAGATCTACCGAACCTCAACCCCCATGATTGGATCGTTTTCCATAACATCCTTTTGACGAATGAAGCTGAATATGGTCCAATTATTGACCATCTCAAAAGGATGATAGTTTGTTACATCATGGAGGTCGCCTTGATGGATCAGGAGATAGCCACAGTCTTCAAGAAGAAACCGAAGATATCTCCTGTTGGATCGGCCAGTGATCTCAATCAAATGAAGATGGGCAAGATCGACCCGAGGCGTAATTCGGTCATGTTCACTAGAGCAGAAGGACAAAAATGCCTCTTTGCTTTAGCGGATAAACATCTTTACACCAATGCTTGTCTTGAGCATGTTCTGTCGATCATCCGTCGGTGTAAAGAGAATGCAGCAGACGATGTCAAATACTTCAACGATATGATCCAATGGTACATCAGATTCAGACAGACGATACTTGCTCTTATCTCTCGTCTGTTTCAGACTGTCAAGAAGAAGGTACCTGTCGCTGCTGCTGGCCCAAGTAACAAGTGAAGATCTCGCTCCAATTGACGCAAAGGGGGAGATTGTTGGGTTGAAGATTCGTTTAAATGTTGCGTCATTGGGCTCGACTGTTTGTCCAATTGTTTTGTACTCCGGTTTGGGCCTGTCCAACCGTGAGCCTATTAGGTTTACTATATAAGTATATGCTTGCATGCATATTAGGTTAACGATATTAGAGAATATACGATTGATACAAGAAGACAGCTTTACATAGTTCTTTCTTTATCGTTCCTGTAAACCTTCTAACCCTCTACAGTTGATGTTCTTAATCGAGCTCTTCTGAGGGTTGTTTTATAATCATTCGATACGTTTGATTCATTCTTGAGTTGTTCTTTATTTTTGCGTTCTTGCTGTTTAATCTTTATTTACCTGTTTAAGATCTAATCGATCTTCTAGATTAAGTTTTAATCTCATCAGCAGTGGTAAAAGGGACTTGGTGGAGTCAAGGTAGTCCTTGAGGAAAGTACGGATAGATGTGGAAGGTAGTATGGGCCCGTACTACTGAAAGCAGAGGATCCGTACTCGAATTAAGGAAGGCTGAGGCAAGACCAAGTAACTTGTGATGGTTGTGATCCCTCTAGATATACTAGTATCACTGACGGTTGTCATGATATATTGTAGAATGGTGGTACTACGTCTGAGGCCAGCAGTGGGCAACTCAGGAGAGGGATCGGGTTCGGGTTCAGGCTCCGAACCAGTGGACAAGAGGCTACGTGATTTCATCGCGTCTGAGATCACTAGAGGCATCCTTGATGCGACCCCAATCATCTTTGGGTCGATCAAGGAAGGGATTGTTGAGCTGATGGAGGATCGCCATAGGACATTCAGGAGTGACATGGCGACCAGCCAGTCAGGATCATGCACACTGTCCTTTAAGGACTTCAGGGGCAGTGGTGCACTGGATTTCCATGGGGCGAAGGACCCCATTGCTGCCAGATGATGAATTGCAGACATTGAGTCTGCACAGCTGACTAGCTTCTGTCCGGAGGGGTCAAAGGTGAGATATGCAGCAGGGTGTTTGATAGACAGAGCTAAAGACTGGTGGGAGTCTGTTGGTGATTCATTGGGAGCCTCGGCTGTTGAGGTTATGACCTGGTCGGAATTTGTGACCAGATTCAGGGCGGAGTTTGCGCCAACTGTAGAGCTTAAGCAGCTGGCCAGAGAGTTTTTGGACATGATACAGACTAAAAAGACTGTGGCGGAGATCACTGCCAAGTTCTGGGAGAGGGCAATGCTGGTGCCCCGGTATGCCGGAGATGAGGATATGAGGAGGACCCATTATCATTACATGCTGCGAGCCGACATTCGGGAGCATGTTAGTTTTTTAGCTTGCCCTACCCTGGATTCCATGATTACCAGGGCAAGGAGAGGGAGATCGATCTGGAGCATGTCCAGAAGAGGAAGATAGAGGAGGGGCAGACGACTGGGGCTTCGGGGAAGAGGC
Organism: Lactuca serriola; assembly: GCF_051521515.1. Taxonomy (NCBI): domain Eukaryota; kingdom Viridiplantae; phylum Streptophyta; class Magnoliopsida; order Asterales; family Asteraceae; genus Lactuca; species Lactuca serriola. Next base: position 308,507,503 of record NC_136410.1, on the reverse strand, counting down.
CCAAGGGATCAAATGGTAGGACGAAAGGCCAGTTAGGACCAGGCCGCTGCAGGAAATGCGGCATGCCACATGAGGGGGCGTGTAGACTAGGATGATCGGGCTACTACAAGTGCGGCATGTCGGGGCACTTCAGCAGCGATTGTACCGCCCCTGCACCGGTTATTCAGACGTCTGAGTTGCTGTGTTTTCACTGCAACCAAAGGGTCCACAAGAAGGCCAACTGCCCCCAGTTGACAGCAGCAGCAATGCCAGTAAAGGCGCCATCTCCAGCGACCCTGCGGATTACTGATGGTCGGCAGGCCAAGGATGAGGCTCCAGTGGTGAGGAGTCGGGCCTTCCAGTTGACTACCGAGGAGGCACGCGCTACACCCGATGTGGTGACGGGATCGTTCCATGTGAATGGTATCCCAGTTCAGGTATTGTTTGATTCGGGTGCTACCCGATCATTTGTCTCTCTTGCGCTTAGCAAGAAGTTTCCTGAGTCTTCAGGCATGCTGGATTGCCCTTTAGAGGTTGAGATTGCAGACGAAAGGTCAGTGCGAGCATCAGAGGTCTTCTGAGACTGTGGTTTGAGGTTGTTCGAGGAGTGTTACCTGGTAGACCTAGTTCCCATACCCGTGCGGGGGAATAAGTTTATTATCGGCATGGATTGGCTGAGCCCCAATGGGGCGGTGATAGATTGCACACAACAGTTGGTGCGAGTCAGGACCCCAGGAGGGGGAGAGTTAGTGATTCAGGTCTAGAGGCCACAACGAGAGCTAGCCTTACGTTCGGCTGCGAGGGCAAGGCGTTACCTTCAACGGGGTTGCGCCGGATATGTTGCTTATGTCATGGACACCCGGGAGGTGGGAAAGGCGATAGTGGGCGAGGTGCCCGTGGTACGAGAGTTTGCGGATGTATTCCCCGAGGAGTTTCCTGGGATACCTCCGGAGCGACAGGTGGAGTTCAGGATCGACCTAGTCCTTGGTGCGGCTCCGATATCCAAGGCACCGTATCGGTTAGCGCCTCCTGAGATGCAAGAGTTGTCTACAAAGCTGCATGAGCTGTTAGACAAGGGATTCATTAGACCGAGTAGTTCTCCTTGGGGAGCCCCGATTCTGTTTGTAAAGAAGAAGGACGGGTCGCATCGGATGTGTTTAGATTATCGAGAGCGGAATAAGGTAACAGTGAAGAATTGTTACCCACTCCCGAGGATTGATGACCTCTTTGACCAGTTACAAGGAGCATCTTGGTTCTCTAAGATTGATTTGCATTCAGGATATCATCAGATGAGGGTCAGAGAGGAGGATGTGCAGAAGACTGCGTTTCGGACGCGCTATGGCCACTACGAGTTCGTGGTGATGCCCTTCGGGCTCACCAATGCGCCTATCGTGTTCATGGACCTCATGAACCACGTGTGTAGACCGATGTTAGACCGGTCTGTGATAGTGTTTATTGATGATATCTTGGTTTACTCCAAGACACAGGAGGAGCACGATGAGCATCTGCGAGAGGTTCTAGAGACTTTGTGAAGGGAGAACTTGTATACTAAGTTCTCCAAGTGTGAGTTCTGGTTGCGCGAGGTGCAGTTTCCCTGGCACCTTGTCAACCAGAATGGGATATCGGTGGACCCGGCCAAAATGGAGGCCGTGATGAGATGGGAAGTTACGAGGTCTCTATCCGAGATTCGGAGTTTCCTAGGATTATCCAGCTACTATCGGTGATTCATCCACGATTTCTCCAAGATAGCTGTACCCCTGACCAGGCTAACGAGGAAAGTCGTGGTCTTTTGTTGGGGGCCTGAGCAGCAGGCCGCATTCGAGACATTGAGACAAAGATTGTGCGAGGCACCGATCTTAGCCCTGCCGGAGGGCATGGAGGATTTTGTTGTATACTGCGATGCGTCCATCTCGGGTTTGGGCGCGGTATTGATGCAGAGGGGACATGTTATTGCTTACGCTTCGAGGTAGCTGAAGCCTCACGAGGCGAACTACCCGACACATGATTTGGAGCTGGGGGCTGTTGTGTTTGCCCTCAAGATTTGGCGTCATTACCTTTATGGGGTCCGTTGTACCATCTACACGGACCATAAGAGTTTGAGGTACCTCATGGATCAGCCGAATCTAAACACAAGGCAGCGTCGGTGGTTGGATGTAGTGAAGGATTACGATTGCGAGATCCTTTACCACCCGGGGAAGGCCAATGTGGTGGCCGATGCGCTTATCTGCAAGGCAGCGCCGATCAGGGATACTTGTCTGAGGATGACATTGGTGACTCCGCTGTTGGAGCGGATTTGGGAGGCCCAACAGGAGGCCATGAAGGAGGAGCATCGGAAGAGTGAGCAGATTGTGGGGCAGGTTTCCTCCTTCGACTATAACAACTGAAGATTACTGACACTACACCGTAGGGTGCGGGTGCCGTACCACGGGGGTGTGCACCAGGTTCTGATGGAGGAGGCACATAAATATCTCTTCTCCATTCATCCCGGGGCGACAAAGATGTATAGGATTCTTCGTTTGGACTATTGGTGGCCCTGCATGAAGCGGGATGTAGCATGGTACTGTTGGGTTTTGAGCATTCTAACACTCCTAAGTGTACATGCAACCCGAAATACCTTGGATCTATGTTTTCTCTAATATACATGCAAATATGAACATCCAAGGTATTATCCTAATCTAAGCTATAAAACAATGAATATAACAAGATAGAATACATACCTCTTTGATGTAGAATGTCTTCATGAAGCTTGAGTGCCTAGTGCCCCAAGTGTGACACCTCAAATGGTTCACACAACACCAAATACAAATGGAATGACTTGAGAAAACTTCACACTTCATGAAAATCAGCTAGCCCTTCTCTAGCATGATACTAGTGCCGATTTTGGTCAAGAATAAGATGCATATATAGTTAGGGTTACATCATGTAAACCCTAATTGACATGGCCTTTCATTTCCATGATCAATGGGTACAAAAACACCATGGAGCATCCATGGAGCATCATATGGGTTTTATCCCAACTAGATAATCCATGGAGCATTAGCCCACTATATAAGTATGGATGATTTGCACAATCAACCCATATATTTAATTAGTCTTCTTTTGATCACTTAATTAATCCTAGATTAATTCTTGATCTATACTAATTAAATGATCTAATTATTCTTATTATTAATATACTAGAACTTATAATATATTAATAACCATAAGTGTCTTATTTCTCTCATTTAGTCTATCCAAGTACATGATGCCTTGCAACCCAAATGGACCATGCCGGGTCGGGTCAAGTCTTACCAATTATAGTTATGGACTTAGACATTAATCCAATAGTATTCCACTTGGATAAGTCTAAAACTATTATTGCGTATGACTTTAGGAACCGACTGGCAATCGTAGCTCTCAAAAGCTTCTGTCGAACTCTAACCTTGTCGATAAACTCTGACCTTTGTCAATGATTTGTCCATTAGATAAGGGATCATATATTCCTCCATTCTAGATATCATATGGATTGAGACATGGATTACAATCATTCTCTCTGTCCATTTGTTGTTTCCCGATTTCCGATTTATGACGACTGACTAATTGAACAAATCAAATCAGTCCTGGCCCGGCCGAGCACTTCCATTTGTCATCATCAAATCATCGAGGGGCCCACAGATATCGCTTTTATCCCGAAGGTAAAAGGAATGGATAAACTTCGACTCATATGGCTTGTTCTACTACTTGTTGAATCATACACAAAGACACGTTTTATAACGTTGAGTTACCAATGCGTTTTCGTGCAATCAATGTACTATCAACTCATAGTAACAACTCATATCTCTAGGTTTGAAGAACATAAGATATTATCGTCTCATGATCACTCGTGATAAAATCCATGAAGTGATTCCAATGAGCGCAGGTTGAATCCAATACTCAGAACTTATGAGCACTCATGAGTGTTGTAGCCCTTTGTCCAACACCTTAGACCTCTACAAACCAACCAATGACAGTCTTAATTCATATCTACTTCCAATATATGACCGACTGTGGATGGTTTGAATAACTTAGTCATTCCGGAAGAATAACCTAGTTTATTCTGGAAGTCAAAACATGCAAACTGAAACACAAGAATAATTGAATCCAATATGGTATCAAAACCTATGAACACAAATAAAGCACCTTTTATTTATCACCATATGATTACACATTATTCATTGTATACTGTTTCAGCTATCAACTTTATTCTTGAATTTAAAACAATAGTTGTCCCATGCTCCAAGTATGTACACTATGTTTTCTAAACACTAGTCATGCCACACACCAAGTATGCATACTATGTTTGTCTATGATCTTTACTTTGTGAAATATATCAACTGAACATAACTCCAATGATCCTCTTTTCACAGTCCCAAATCCTTACTGCAAATGCAAGAATTCCAAATTCATGCCATTTACTAAAATCCGTTAGATTCTAAACTTATATGCATTGATCCTCTTGTAATGATTATGCACAAAGTCAGAAAGACTTGACAACAACCATTATAGAGCATTCCAAAGGAGATCAGCTCCTTGGAAACATCCTTCTTGTATTAAGTTTCCTAATCTTACATAGATTAAATAATTTCTAACTTACATTTCCGGATTCCATTTTGACTATCACTTCTGAACAAGAGTTGCCTCCTTACAGATTATGTCAATATGGTCCTTCCAGAATTATCACTATGCTTCCAATTGTCCTTGAGTAACCAATCTTTGGTAAACCTTAGATTGTCCTCGACAATTGTTTAATCCTTTTAGTCATATCCAATTCTAGACCTTTTCCCCTTCTTAATGCCCCAGGAATTTGGAAAATTTTAGAAAGGATGAATATAGCACATGTAATCGATCCTATATCCGAAGGATATGGGATACGATTCATGATGTCTCACATAAAGACTAACCAGTCTTTTGCTATAATATTTCCATTTATATTTGCCAAGTTCTCATAATTTAGATTATAAAAAGGGACGCCGTAATCATAATTGAATTTTAGAACGCAAATAATGGACCCATATATATAATTTCCTTATGTTGAGCCATTCCAACATGAAATTCATATATATATATATATATATATATCCTTGACTAAATGATTAAAACCTCATGAACTAAGCTTATAGATTTGCGATGAAGTATAATTTCCTCTCCCTTAATTATAGCAAAACAACTTTTTCCCAATTGAAACCTTTTGTTTTCTATAATTAACATTGCTAACTTGCAATACTTATCATAATTATCATGCTCCCACTAACATAATTATTATTAGCATAACACTTATGCTCCCACTAGCTTTGACATGTACTCAGAAATCAGTTGGACTTTTAGAAATCAATACATCATTGACCAAAGTTCAGATTTCTGATACTAGATTGTTTTGATAAAACTTTATCAAAATAATACACCTTCCCTTAGATAGCACACTTGAGTATCTAAACATTTATGAAGAGGGATGCCGAAATCATAATGGTTAGACCTTTTGGCCACTTCTCACAAGTCCAGGTTAGTGTGCCGGTAAACCACACACGCTCCACTAACGACTTTGAGAATGCAAATATCACAATTGCTATCTAGCTAAAATCTACTTAGTGAAAGTGTTTCCTCACCATCATTTTCATGAATCGGAGAGAAACCTTATGACACTTAGATTTGCTGGTGTATGTGTTCTTATCCATGTGAATTGTCATAACCATAGTCACAAGACAAGGGTAATGACAAATCCAAACTCATATGGATTGAAATCAATCTTAATTTCTTGCCACCTGGCAGCTCAAGGGCCTGCCATTGCTTCCAAGTTGTTGTGCAACCAATTGAGAACTCTAAGAACTCATATGCAAAGCCAACTTTAACTGGAATGGGCACCGAATATCTCAACATGATAGGTTATAAACCTCAAGTCGTGTGCTAGTGAAGAACTTTAGGTTTTATTCTTGATTAGTTCTCGAGACTTTCAAGACCTTTAAGACTCCCACTATCCTCTTGACATATAAAACTTTCTTCTCAACTATTCAAGGGATAGTGCGGATTCTTTATCAAGACAAACACTTCACACAATTGGCCTTAGTTGGTCTTTGTTTTATCCAAAACATCACAACTTACCAATTTCAAATGTACAAGAGTAGAAAACTTTTACTCTTACATTTGATAAGTGTTTTAAACCTTCTTTAAGACATGTCACTCAAGTTCAATCTTAGAGTATAACTCTAAGAATTGTTTTTGGAACAAAGTATGACTCATCTCCTTGATTTAACCATTTCAACAATTCAAGTTCCTCTTCTTAGTCATAAGAATCTACTAAGATTTCCTTAGAGAACTAATTTTGATATGGTTTCTTAATCATTAAGATGATCACAAAAACTGATACTAAAGTACTCTCCCATCTTTTCAGATTTGAGAAACTTTTATCCTTCTGCCTAATTTGATTCTTCTTATTCGCTCTGCCATACTTTGGAACCTTTTCCAATGTCTCAAAGTTACACTTAAGCTTGTAAGTATAACCATATTTACTGAGCTTCAGTAAATTATGACGAATAATCTTATCGATCTTTTTTGGTGGATTTAATCTGTGCACAAGACTATGTACTCGATCCCTTAGGCCATTACTTGACTCACACATCCATGTGAATATGTAATTAGTCTTAATTTTCCAATACTTGAAAGTTCTCATTCATCATGCTATACAACTTGCATGATTCCAAGTTTCGATCCAATTGAAACTTGAGTGATGAGAATCTTTCCTTATTTGGTAAATTTAGACATTACCACAACTGAAAGAATCAATTTCATACTTCCACTCTTGCTATTAATGGAATCTTTTAAGCAACAAAAATTTTCACAGATGCCATTGTAAGGATATTTTAAAATAAATAAAATCAGAAATTTTCCTTTTATTTTAAAAACTTTGCGGATAAACTATCCTTACAATCCATATGAAAACTTGTTGATATCTATTCCTAAGCAATATCTCATAACTCCTAACAAGTAGCTCAAGAATCCGATCTTCAAACTATGCGATAGAGATCCATCTACGCGATCAGATTCAGCATATTCTTTCTTTAAGTTTCTTTATTTCCTTTGATTCTTAAAACATCAACATGTGACCCAGTCACATCATGTATCAAGAATCTCAGAATAGAAACCTAGCGGAGTTAGATAGTGGACTTTACCTGAAGTAGAGTCAAACTTATTGACTTTAACACCCTTAGGTAAATTTGTAGATTCGCAACCAATGCCCCTTCCTTTGGCAATATAAACATATGGACCCTTTGGTAATGGTACACGTGACTATCACATACTTAGTTTTTCTCTTTACCATTTGGTCAACTGAGTTGACTATGGCCGATGCCTTTCCAGTGGGAAGAGAGAGCTTTACTGGATATCCATTGTCACCATTGTCAATGTCCATAAAGTTTTAGGAAGTTGATCTTAGCAAATAGATAAGATCATTAAGGGTCTTGTCATAGTCTGTTTCATAGGTGTTCCAAAAGAACTCACTATGTGACTTAGAAAGCAGTTGAACCACCAACTTTCTCAAGACTTTGACACCCAACTCTCCCGGCTTGTCAATATGTGACTACATCTCCAAGATGTGACCACACATAGACCTTTACTTGCCAATAGGGCTTGAGTGACCTTAAACTTTTCAAGAACTTGTTGGTTAGGGAGAATAATTAGAGGAGGTGAAAGAAGTATGATTTTCGTGGGACATCATCTTCATTTAGGAAAGCTTGCTTCAAGAGATTTGGGAAGATCATAAATGTCTAAACCAGACATCTTTTGGGAGATATTCAAGATAGTTGATCTAATGTCCTTAATATGACACCCAATATGAAATATTAAGGCTAGGACCTATGACAACCCGTAAATTTCTAGCTTGCATTCTTCATTTCCTATCAACAATAGACTCGTTTTACTATCTTGTAGTACCATTTAGGGTCTATTGGAGCGTTCTAAACATGTTATAATCAACGTAGGAGTGTTAAAAAGGGTTAACTCGAAGTGTAGGAATCAAAACCGGGCCAAACACTCCAACACATGGAGTGTGCGGCTACACACTTGAGTGTGCGGCCACACACATGTGTTTGCGGCCTCACACCCTTCCCAACCGCACACTCCACCTATATATATACCACACTTAGTCATTTTTGAACACTTCTTTCACTTCTTCAAGCATAGAACTCGAAATCCTCTCAAGTATCATCCATTCTCCTTGAAGATCTTCATAAAAGGTACCAAGAACACCAAGAACACCATCTGGCCGCACACATGTGCTGGCAGCACACTAGGCCGCACACCTGGCCGCACACACACATAGAGTGTGTATTTTGACCATACACTCCTTTGTAAAGCCTTATACCCTTTCATACAATCATATATGGTTGTAACACTTCAATATAAGTGTTTACTAGTCCCTAAGGTGGTCCCAATTCATTAATTAGTTGTTCATAACACTAATTATATTCATATATGTGTCAATATATGCTAAATAGGATTCGCGTGTGTACTCAAGCCACCACTTAATACTTAGCAACTGATCCGACATTTTCATCAGAACCACTCACTACAGGTGAGTTCATACCCCTTAATCAATCTTTTAAATTGTTTTTAAATGTTTTATGGGGGTGGGATACAGGTAGAATAATGCTAGTTATTATATCAATCACATGTGATTAATAAGCAGCATTCAAATGATTGGCTACTCATTAGCCGTTTTACTAAATAGTTTCCTTCAAATGTCTTTCATAAACACTTTATGTGTTTAAAACTCCTTAGTTCTCTGTACATTTTACTCCGTATATTACTTTTCAAACTTATTTACAATTGTGTTTCAAACTAATGTTTCTTTATACTAAACCGTTTTATCAAACGTATGCCTTTAAATTATTTTATAGATTGACATCAAGTCGATCTTTTCTGAAGATAATAATTATGTTCAAATGTTTTACAAAACTTATTTATGCTTTTATATTATAAATTGCATGCCTCTATATGTATGGTTATATAAGAAATGTTTAAAAGACTTAGGAAGGCTATCCACCCTATTTCCTTTTTCTCGATTTGGATGTGGTCTGGTGGGATATCGGGTACCCATCCGAAGGTCGTTTAAATATTAGTTATATATCATGTGTGCATATATAGTCATAAAAGGTCCTTCCAGTTCATCCCATGCCCTTGAGTAGCAAGGGTATACATCCATGTTCATACGTACTAGTTAGATAACTAGTAAACTACCATAGGGGTAGTTTAGGAAGATACTAGAACTATTATTAGAACACGATATCATACAAAGAGTCAGTTCATTCATGAGTCAATACTTGCTAGATAGAGAGAGAACACACGTTACAACTAGCACACGCAGAACAATTACATGAGTACATTTACACGATTTCATTTACATGATTACATTTACATGAGTACAATTATATAGGTACATTTACATGATTACATTTACAAGAGTACAATTACATAGGTACATTTACATGATTACATTTACATGAGTACAATTACATAGGTACATTTACATGAGTACAATTACATAGGTACATTTACATGATTACATTTACATGATTACGTTTACATAGATAATACATGGTGAGTTATCATTACATTTTATACGTATAGATTATGTTAGATAATCCTCAATCTTATCTTCACCTTGGGATACAATCACATGATCGACGAGATAGATTGGATTTAATATCCTAGTACCAAAGGATACGTTGCGGGATTGACCATTCCTAGAATCTCTGTTAGCTACAGAGGTAAAAGCACATCCACGGATGTCAACGGTTGATACCATTACATGTATACTTTAAGGGATTAACTATTCATACACCCAGCTGTTAGCAACAGAGGTAAATGTACATCTACGGATGTCTTAAGTTAACATTGTTAGTACCCTAGTACCAAAGGGAGATACTTAGGTTGGTTGTATTATTACCTTTATTTTGTGACTCATTCACATAACCAATGAGGTGAATTATATTTGAGTATCCTAGTACCAAAGGATACAATTTCTTATAATAATAATAATAGTAACACAGTTAGGTCTTAGTAGAAGACTCCATTTTACAATATTAGGAATTATAGGGATTCCTAGGGCTTTTCAAACATTTATAGTTGTTCTACAAACATTTTCATACTTATACGAGCTTTCTTTCAAAACAATGTCAAGTCTTAAATTACAAGTTTTACAAATTAAGACACATTAATACTTATGATCTCACCAGCTTTAAAGCTGATACTCTCTTTCAAAATTACTTGTATCCTCAGGTCATCATAGACAGGTACCGATGCAAGGAGAAAGGAAGATGGAGCTTGTTCAAGACTTATCTTTCATTTTGATTTATGCTTTAGTGTTTATCAAAATTTGACAGAACACATTTGTATAATAATTATATTATTAATGAAATGGATGATGTTGTTGCTTGTTTACTACTTTACATTGTTGTTGATATTATACATGACGTCCTCCGCCCCAGAACATTTCCGCCGTTCTTGGTTTTGGGGTGTGACAGATTGGTATCGGAGCATTGTTTATAGTGAATTAAGTATATCAACCCATAAAAGATATACTAACTATAAATACATAAGGGATTAAAAATACTCTGACCAAGAGTTTATACATTAAATAATAAAATATTTAAGTAAGTATACGTGCTGCCTTCATACTAAAATCAGTGTCACTAGGACAGTACAAAAGAATTACGATTGTTGGGCAACATAAGTGGACTTAGAGACATATGGTCAAAACTGGGAAGATATAGCCTGATCACCTATATTATCCGAGGATTGACTAGCATGTGCCTAAGTTTAATTGTGTGGTTGCAACAATGCTAAAATCTTACCAACCCTACCACAATGAGAACAATAGAACATAACATTAAAATTTAAAATACTATATGAGTATTTGGTGTTACTATAAGTACTTTATACTTGAGAACTAAAACGGGATCTTCATTTCTAAGTTGATAGTTGCTAAGTGGATACACAAAGGATATATGTAATTACGATGTTATAGACTTAGAATCTGTGAAATTTTACTTTACCCAGATTCTGTGTGAATTTGGAGTTAAGGTCACATATTCGAAGGCCTATCCTATTTCGATTGCCTATAACTGGTATGCACTTCACAAATAGCGATGTAACTGATGAAGATTTCCTTAAATAATTATCTGGATAGTTCGTCTAATAATTATTTCTTACCCTAATTCTCACATAGATAACATGGCTGGACTCCATCCCCGAGACAACCAGTATCTTCCGAACGAAGTCATTGCTGGTTGGTTTGGAGAAGAACCAGAGAATGATCATCCTATCCCTTTGAATGATCACCATGATGAAGACCTTTAGGACGATGCTAATTCCGAACCAGAGGTTGAGAACCTACCCCAAGCAGCTCCCTTTCCAATTCCTAACCCTCGTCCGGCTTTTCATGGCCCGACGCCTAAGTGGGTGGAATGTTTAGAAACGTGGAGCCATGGACAAGATCAGCCCATACCATTTAATGACGACCAGAGCTTTTACGACCTGAGCAATGGGGGCTCAGCAGGTAGAATCTTGCCAATCTTGGTCCGCAGAGTGGCCTGAAGTGGGATTCAAGGCAGGACAACCCTACATCAGATCACTGAAGTTGTCGCCAATGCAAGAATGCATACCCTCCGCACCATTCGTCTAGAAGATGCTCGCGAGAGATCTGAGAGAAACCATGAAACCATGCTGCGAGCACTGGCTGAATCACGAGCCGAAGTCATAGAGCTCCGAGTACGCCAGAGGGTGCACGAAAGACACCTACTTGATGTGGAACGTCAACGGGCAGAACTGAGAGTTCACCAGAGGGATGACCGTCACCGGTAGTAGACGCTTTATTTTATTTTTCCTTGTTAACAGGAATTGTTTTCGGTCTATGCCTAATGTGGCATTTTCTATGAAATTATCTTGTACCGTAAGTACTTTTGGTTAGATCTCTAGGCTGTCAAGAACTATCTTCTCCAGATATGATGTAAGACCATTACAAGGTCATTTTGCCGAACTTTTACGTCATGAATATCAAAGATATTGACAGTCGGCTAACTTCTATGTCATTCCTTATTCAAGTACTCTTATCATACTTTTATTGGAGTCTATTTGAATCATGCGTTAGTCAAGTCATTGGACTATAGAAATTTAGCTCCGGAGACTTTTCCATGTCTCTTTTAGTGGTTGGATCTTGTTATTCACCAACCCACAATACCTCGGCTTGAACGACAAACGTCTTGAGACCATTCTACGAACTTACTTCTACTCATTTCTAGGACTACATCATAGGGATGTAGGTCAAACCTCCATGAACATACTTCCAATCCGTGCTAGGACTGCATCATAGGGATGTAGGTCAAACTTTAGAGAACATAGTCGTACTCTTTACATGAACAATCTAAGTACATCAAGGGTCAACCAGAATCGCTCACAAAATCCTTATCTTTCGTGTTACAGAATCATGTCGTCACCCGGAAACAATCAGTCGAACAGCGAGACCACCACCTTTACTATGGACGCCACTACCTTCCAAACAGTAGTTACAGTTGTCGAGGTAGCTGCCGTAACCGTTGTCCTTGCGCACCGTAGCGCTATCAGCACAATCAATGCTGATGATGGAATTGAAGTTCCCAATCGTGGTATACATCCAGGAAGTCATCAAACGGTAACGACCACAGGCCCGCAAAGCCGAAAATCAAAGAACAAGAAACGGAAGCGTAAAGCCCAGAAATAACGCAAGAAACCCCGAAAACTTGCCATGCAACAACAGCAAGTGGAAACCTCTGCCATCCCCGTACCAAGCAGACCATACAAAGGAACACTCCCGAAGTGCCACCGGTGCAACTACCACCACGAGGGAATGTGCCGAGCCTTGCAATGCGTTAATTGCAACAAGATGGGGCACATTGCTCGTTTCTGTAGAACTACCTCCACCACTGGGGCAAGCCTAGTTTGCTATAATTGTGGTGAGTTTGGGCACTATAAAAGGGATTGCCCGAAAAAGGAAAGAAACCGCGTCCCCATAACTCCTACTAAACATTTCACTTCCACCACTAATGTGGGTGTTGTCCATATATGTCACCAATGCGGTGAAATTGGACACCTCAAGAGGGATTGCCCGATAGTGAAGAACTCGGGTGCAGATGGGAAGATTCTTAGGATCACAGCTGCAGGGGAACCTACTCCGGAACCCTCGTTAATATAATTAAGACGTTTCGTAGTAACAGACTTATAAACTATCCAGAACTAGTGCAACTAGGGTCTTACCTTTTGCGAGATTCTGTCTTTATAAGGATGCTCGTGCTGCGTATACTTGTCTTTTGTAGTATATTTTATTCGCAGCAATAGTCTTGTAGTAAATCTAAAGTACTGTAACTCTGTTCATGGTTGCACGGTTGTGTTTTGTTTGTAAACGTCTTATGTTCAAATCTAATGTCTTTAAGTTTCAGTATGATTTCGACATTATCATACGACTCGACTCAATTTGATCCTCACGAAAACAGCTTCATACGTACATCGCTTTCTTCTAGATTGCTTTTCCAGTGAAGCCATCATATCAGAACACCGAAGTACTCATGCCAGGAGTACCTCTTAGTTATTTTTCTTTCCGAAGAAATCCCCGAAGTACCACTCGTGCAGTACGTCAAGTTCAACCCAAGGATTCATACGGTTGGTCTATCGCTGAGGAATGTATACATAAGGGTAATGTATAATCAAGGTTCTACAGGTTTAGAATTGATGATTCCACTTTAACTTCTTTTTCCCTACTGGGACATGAGCTTAACGAAGAATCAGTTATTCGACTACCTTTTCACTCTTAATTATATACGACTCGTATACACGAGATTGTGATTGTGAAAACATGTTTGAATTCTAATATGAACTTCAGGACGGAGAACTGTGTAAGCCTACGAGTAATCGCATCGTCATGTGAACAAACTTAGAACCCAGTACGACTCTTGTAAACAGATCGCCCTATAGTCTTAACACCTACGGAAATACCAGAACAGTACAAACAACTTAACGAACTGCACAACGATAGAATAAGAAGACTAAGCTTCTCACCCTGGATAACCTCCAGTCTTATGCTCCCAGAGATCGACATATGGCATCGTATGTGCCTCAGATATCGAGGACTCCGTCAAGATTTTCATAAGAAATCGTTATCTCTGCCTCGCATAGATGAAATGGTTGAGCAAACGCAAGGAAAGAATTACTTTCAGAAGTGGATCTGAGATCCGAATATCACCAGTTCGAGTATTAAGCAAGGATGTCCGGAAGACTATCTCCCGAATTCGATGCGGACACTTCGAGTATGTAGTGATACCCTTCGGATAGGACCAATACGCCCATAGTTTTCATGAGCTAAATGAATAGGGTTACGTCTTTCTTACTTGGATCAGTTCGTCATTTCTCCACGTAAAGACTTACTTATCTACCCTCGTAGTAAGAAGAAAACCCATCGAAACATTTCCTACAGAGGAACTTTAGCGAAATTCTCTAGGCACGAGTTTTGAAATTGAAGAGTCGAATTTCTATGACACACTATTAGTAATATGGGAAAATTTTGAGTACTTTTTCAATTTGTCAAAATTATTGAGCATTTGTTGACACCGGAGGCACCGACAGAAATTCGCCAAATTCTAGGTCTTACAGACCTACTGTCATAGTTCGTCCAGAACTCCTCGTAAATCACAGAAACCCTTTCGACTCTGACCCATCAAGGGGTGGCCCTGATTGGGAAGTTAAATAAGAAAAAGAAACCTTGGAGATTCCAAGTGAGTGACCAAGTTCTTTAGGAGAACTCACTCTAGGAATGGCTTAATATGCTTCGTATCGCGTGGCAAGCTAAATCCAGTATAGTTAGGACCTCCGAGATTCTTATCAGAATCGGTCATGTGCCTCGCACAAACTAGACCTACTCCGTGAACTCAGTAGCGTACATTCTACTCTTCGCGTCTCGATCGTGAAACCGTACCTTTCCGTTAGGACTCTTGTAAGTCCACTCGTCGAGATCCACGCCTTCATATTTGAACCATAGTGACCCTCGACGGAGAGGTCAAGCGGACGAAGCATCGCCACCGCCCATTAGTGCAGGTTCGTTGGGATACAAACCGAGAACCCTATTTCACTTAGGAGCGCTAGAACTAATCGATTAGAAAGTTTCCTTCTCATGACTCGATCATTCGTACCTACTTCCTTGTCTAAATTCTAATTTCGGGACGAAATTCCCTTTAACGGGGGGATGATGTGACAACCCGAAAATTTCTAGCTTGCATTCTTCATTTCCTATCAACAATAGACTCGTTTTACTATCTTGTAGTACCATTTAGGGTCTATTGGAGCGTTCTAAACATGTTATAATTAAGGTAGGAGTGTTAAAAAGGGTTAACTCGAAGTGTAGGAATCAAAACCGGGCCAAACACTCCAACACATGGAGTGTGCGGCTACACACTTGAGTGTGCGGCCACACACATGTGTTTGCGGCCTCACACCCTTCGCAACCGCACACTCCACCTATATATACCACACTTAGTCATTTTTGAACACTTCTTTCACTTCTTCAAGCATAGAACTCGAAATCCTCTCAAGCATCATCCATTCTCCTTGAAGACCTTCATAAAAGGTACCAAGAACACCAAGAACACCATCTGGCCGCACACATGGCAGCACACACCATCTGGCAGCACACATGGCCACACACAGGGTCGCACACATGTGCTGGCAGCACACTAGGCCGCACACCTGGCCGCATACACACATAGAGTGTGTATTTTGACCATACACTCCTTTGTAAAGCCTTATACCCCTTTATACAATCATATATGGTTGTAACACTTCAATATAAGTGTTTACTAGTCCCTAAGGTGGTCCCAATTCATTAATTAGTTGTTCATAACACTAATTATATTCATATATGTGTCAATATATGCTAAATAGGATTCGCGTGTGTACTCAAGCCACCACTTAATACTTAGCAACTGATCCGACATTTTCATCAGAACCACTCACTACAGGTGAGTTCATACCCCTTAATCAATGTTTGAAACTATTTTTAAATGTTTTATGGGGGGGGGATACAGGTAGAATAATGCTAGTTATTATATCAATCACATGTGATTAATAAGCAGCATTCAAATGATTGGCTACTCATTAGCCGTTTTACTAAACAGTTTCCTTTAAATGTCTTTCATAAACACTTTATGTGTTTAAAACTCCTTAGTTCTCTGTACATTTTACTCCGTATATTACTTTTCAGACTTATTTACAATTGTGTTTCAAACAAATGTTTCTTTATACTAAACCTTTTTATCAAACCTATGCCTTCAAACTATTATATAGATTGACATCAAGTCGATCTTTTCTGAAGATAATAATTATGTTCAAATGTTTTACAAAACTTATTTATGCTTTTATATTATAAATTGCATGCCTCTATATGTATGGTTATATAAGAAATGTTTAAAAGACTTAGGAAGGCTATCCACCCTATTTCCTTTTTCTCGATTTGGATGTGGTCTGGTGGGATATCGGGTACCCATCCGAAGGTCGTTTAAATATTAGTTATATACCATGTGTGCATATATAGTCATAAAAGGTCCTTCCAGTTCATCCCATGCCCTTGAGTAACAAGGGTATACATCCATGTTCATACGTACTAGTTAGATAGCTAGTAACCTACGATAGGGGTAGTTTAGGAAGATACTAGAACTATTATTAGAACACGATATCATACAAAGAGTCAGTTCATTCATGAGTCAATACTTGCTAGATAGAGAGAGAACACACGTTACAATTGGCACACGCAGAACAATTACATGAGTACATTTACACGATTTCATTTACATGATTACATTTACATGAGTACAATTACATAGGTACATTTACATGATTACATTTACATGAGTACGATTACAACGGTACATTTACATGATTACATTTACATGAGTACAATTACATAGGTACATTTACATGATTACATTTACATGAGTACAATTACATAGGTACATTTACATGATTACATTTACATGATTACGTTTACATAGATAATACATGGTGAGTTATCATTACATTTTATACGTATAGATTATGTTAGATAATCCTCAATCTTATCTTCACCTTGTGATACAATCACATGATCGACGAGATAGATTGGATTTAATATCCTAGTACCAAAGGATACGTTGCGGGATTGACCATTCCTAGAATCTCTGTTAGCTATAGAGGTAAAAGCACATCCACGGATGTCAACGGTTTATACCATTACATGTATACTTTAAGGGATTAACTATTCCTACACCCAGCTGTTAGCAACAGAGGTAAATGTACATCTACGGATGTCTTAAGTTAACACTGTTAGTACCCTAGTACCAAAGGGAAATACTTAGGTTGGTTATACTATTACCTTTATTTTGTGACTCATTCACATAACCAATGAGGTGAATTATATTTGAGTATCCTAGTACCAAAGGATACAATTTCTTATAATAATAATAATAGGAACACAGTTAGGTCTTAGTAGAAGACTCCATTTTACAATAGTAGGAATTATAGGGATTCCTAGGGCTTTTCAAACATTTATAGTTGTTCTACAAACATTTTCATACTTATACGATCTTTCTTTCAAAACAATGTCAAGTCTTAAATTACAAGTTTTACAAATTAAGACACATTAATACTTATGATCTCACCAGCTTTAAAGCTGATACTCTCTTTCAAAATTACTTGTATCCTCAGGTCATCATAGACAGATACCGATGCAAGGAGAAAGGAAGATGGAGCTTGTTCAAGACTTATCTTTCATTTTGATTTATGCTTTAGTGTTTATCAAAATTTGACAGAACACATTTGTATAATAATTATATTATTAATGAAATGGATGATGTTGTTGCTTGTTTACTACTTTACATTGTTGTTGATATTATACATGACGTCCTCCGCCCCAGAACGTTTCCGCCGTTCTTGGTTTTCAGGTGTGACAGGACCCAATAAACTATTTTAGAACTTAGAAAAGGGATGCCGTAATCCAAGCTATAAAATATTCGATGGTAGGTGAATGACGATTCACCAATTTCCACCAAGATAAATGAAATCTATTATTAAGTTTTAATTGGTTTTGAAACTCCTAGATCTTTGAGATTCATTGAACTGTTCAATCGTATGTTTCAATCTCGAGTGTGCCCTTCAGGTTTTGTGACTGGGATGCCGAGGATCACAAAACTAGGTGTGAAGTAACCATGCAAATTACTTGGTACCCTTAAGTGTTTACCCCTCAATCGATGTGCCGGTTAACCACACACGCTCCATCGATACTATGATAAACATTAAGTTACCCTTTTCCTACCTTGTTAAATACGAGTTAGTGTGCCGGTTAACCACACACGCTCCACTAACCGACTTAAACAAAGTGCAAAGTGTAATTTCATGGATTAGCACCTTATTCACATTTTCCTAAGTAACTAAGATTGGGTATTATTAAGAGTTTAGTTACTTAGTATTTATCATTAATACTTTTAATGAAGGGAGAATTATAGTCATGTCAAACCCGTTCGGCTAACGACCCTCCACCAGTTAAGGAAGCGGTGGGTGAGAGTGGACACCCATTAAACTGCCATTTTATAGGCAGTAATCTTATACCCTCCTTATAGACCGGCTTTGTGAATGAGGCCTACTAACGGTAAGACTGACTTTACTCTTATACATATATATAAATATTATTAACTTATAATATTATAAAGTATAAGGGTTGAATTTTAACTTTTAAAATTCTAAGGGCTAACTTGGAATGAAAGTATTCATAAGAGAAAACTTTTCAAATTCCAAAACTTGAGAGCAAGTTTTGAAACTATTCAAAACTAATTAATTCCATAACTTATGTGTTGAAAGTAGTTTTAATCCAAAAACTCTTCAAGTTCCATAACTTGAGGACAAGTTATGGAAGACTTTAAACTAATAAAAGAATTAACTTTTCTTTATTTTTATAACTTATGGAATTAATTAAGGTTACACTTTTTATTTATTTATTTATTTAATCAGGAGACTCTTGGTCCTCTATAACTTGAGGACAAGTTATGGAGTCATAAAACCATTTAATTAGAACTAGACTCTTCATTTTGTAACCTTTGCCAACTTTTATGAGTTTTATGAAACTTAAATGTGACTTTTCATATAACTTGAGGACAAGTTACAAAAACACATTTTAGAATCAACTCTTAGATTAATTTGTATTGAAAAAAACTATTTCACTCAACTTTTCTATTAATCTAAGCAACTCATAAGAACAAGATAATTCAAATCAAACTTTTTCAAGTAATACAAAACATGAATCTATTGACAATTGTCTTTGAAATTGGATTAGCATGAACATTACCACATCAAAAATAGGTTTATAAGTCCAAAAACATCTTAGGGTAATGCTCCTAGTCCAATTCCAGCCAAAAAAGTCGAATTTATGCTGTCTGGGGGTCCAACTCGTCGAGTGCACAAACCAACTCGATGAGTTGGATGCATTTTCCCTTGGACTCGGCGAGTCTGCTGGGCAGACAACATCAAAACTCGATTTTTCAGCTACTTTTGCAAGTATAACAAGAAAACAAGCCTAGGGTCTGATACTACTGTTGGGATTTGAGCATTCTAACACTCCTAAGTGTACATGCAACCCTAAATACCTTGGATCTATGTTTTCTCTAATATACATGCTAATATGAACATCCAAGGTATTATCCTAATCTAAGCTATAAAACAATGAATATAACAAGATAGAATACATACCTCTTTGATGTAGAATGTATTCATCAAGCTTGAATGCCTAGTGCCCCAAGTGTGACACCTCAAATGGTTCACACAACACCAAATGCAAATCGAATGACTTGAGAGAACTTCGCACTTCATGAAAATCGGATAGCCCTTCTCTAGCATGATACTAGTGCCGATTTTGGTCAAGGATAAGATGCATATATAGTTAGGGTTACATCATGTAAACCCTAATTGACATGGCCTTTCATTTCCATGATCCATAGGTACAAAAACACCATGGAGCATCATATGGGTTTTAGCCCAACTAGATAATCCATGGAGCATTAGCCCACTATATAAGTATGGATGATTTGCACAATCAACCCATATATTTAATTAGTCTTCTTTTGATCACTTAATTAATCCTACATTAATTCTTGATCAATACTAATTAAATAATCTTATTATTCTTATTGTTAATATACGAGAACTTATAATATATTAATAACCATAAGTGTCTTATTTCTCTCATTTAGTCTATCCAAGTGCATGATGCCATGCAACCCAAATGGACCATGCCGGGTCGGGTGTCAAGTCTTACCAATTATAGTAATGGACTTAGACATTAATCAAACAGGTACGTGGAATGGTGCTTGACCTACAGGAAGGTCAAGGCCAAGCACCAGAGGCCACAAAGCAAGATGCAGCCGTTGGATATCCCGTTGTGGAAATGGGAAGACATTACGATGGATTTTATCACAAAGCTTCCCAGGACCGCTCGGGGAGTGGATTCAATATGGATCATCGTCGATAGATTGACCAAGAGCGCTCATTTTATTCCGATTTAGGAGTGTATCTCGGCCGAGAAGTTGGCCGACATCTATATCAGGGAGGTGGTGTCACGGCACGGGGTGCCAGTTTCGGTGATTTCCGACAGGGATGTACGGTTCACTTCCAGGTTTTGGAAGAAGTTTCATGAAGAGTTGGGTACTCGTCTGCATTTTAGCACCGCCTTTCACCCGCAGATGGATGGTCAGAGCGAGCGGTCCATCCAGACTCTGGAGGATATGCTGCGAGCATGCGTGTTAGACTTCGGGGGTATTTGGAATACCTACCTTCCATTGGCAGAGTTCTCCTATAACAAAAGTTATCACGCGGGCATTGACTGCCCTCCCTTCGAGATGTTGTATGGGAGGAGGTGCAGGACCCCGATATGCTGGGGCAAGGTTGGTCAGAGGATAAAGGGGAGCACAGAAGTAGTGCTCAATACGATAGAGAGGATTCAGCAGGTCCGGAGCAGGCTTCAAACTACTCAGAGTTTGCAGAAAAGTTATGCTGATAAGCGCCAATTAGACCTGGAGTTCCAGGTCGGGGATATGGTTCTCCTGAAGGTGTCACCATGGAAGGGCGTCATCCAATTCAGGAAGCGGGGCAAGTTGGGATCCCGATACATTGGACCGTTCAGGGTCTTAGCCCGGGAGGGCAAGGTGGCATACAGGTTGGATAGGCCATCCGAACTCAGCCAGATCCACAACATTTTCCACGTCTCCTAGTTGCGGAAGTGCCTGGTGGACGAATCAGCAGTAGTACCCTTGGAGGACATCCAGGTTGATGACAACTTGAATTACATTGAGCGTCCAGTAGCAATCCTCGACCGGAAGTCGAAGGATCTGAGGAACAAGAGGGTTGAGCTAGTGAAGGTGCAATGGAAACATCAGAAGGGCTCGGAATGGACTTGGGAGCCGGTAGAGGATATCATGGTGCATTACCCAGAGCTGTTCCTGGAACGAGCAACAGACTTCAAGGACGAAGTCTAAAATAAGTGGGGGAGATTTGTAGCACCTGGTTCCTGGTATGTAATTTATTTAAGTATTTTTGCATTTTTGGCCTTGGACTCAGTGAGTTGAAGGACCAACTCGCCGAGTGGAAGCGGGATGGGACGCGGGATTTAAGTGATGGACTCGTCGAGTCCGGGAGTAGGCTCTAACTAGACAAAAACCCTTATCTGAGGGTTTGCACCCTATTTAATGATCTCATTCAGCCACCACTCATCCCTAATGCTCCCAGAAACCCTCCCTAGTAAGCCCTAAGTGTTTTGGTGCAATATCTAAGGCTCTTGAGTGATTTTTGTGGGGTTTGACCTCAAGGAAGAAGGAAGAGCATATAAGGATAAAGAGGAGACTGAAGGATTCGAGTTTGGTCCATCATTTTCAGCCCTTGAAAGGTATAAAGTATGTACCTTGCTTGTTCATTTGTTAGATCCCTTTTCGGGGAAGATTTAGGGCTTTTTAAGCCATATTAGGTGTCCAACCATGATTGCAAACATGGTTGGGGGTCAAGACTTCAAATCTAAGTCTTGGAAGGAGTCACAAAGCAGATTTGGGTTGCTTTTGCACCCAAGGAAGGTTCCATGCATCATAAGAGTCATTTTAGAGCCTTTTTGGCTAAAATGTCCTATGCATTCACGTAAAGTTTGAAACGTTACATGCTAGATCGAGCATAGGTGCTTGGATCTATCATTTGGTCAAAGGTTGTACATCAGAAATCGAGGAAATAGAGCATGGACGTTATCGACTCGACGAGTCCGTTCTTGGGACTCGACGAGTCCAAGGCTTTGAGTCCCATATCTTTTGAGGGTCAAAGAACTCAGTTGGCGGATTAGAAGAATTGTAGCAGGACAGAAAGAGTGACCCAACACATTGGACTTAGTTTTAGACCTGGAGTTCATGGGACTCGACGAGTACTAGAATAGACTCGGCGACTCCAAGGCAATCTTCTTATGTTTGAAGATGAACTCGACAAGTTGTTCATATAACTCGGCGAGTTGAGGTCAGGACTTGTTCATCTGATGAAGGTGAACTCAACGAGTGTTCATCCGACTCGGTGAGTCGGATGAAGGTTCATTGATGTTTGTAAAGAAGGGGAACTCGTCGAGTCGTTGCCAAACTCGACGAGTCGAGTCGTGGATAAGGGAGAGTAAAGGAAAGGGACTTGACATGTTGACGGCCCAACTCGGCGAGTCGGGTCAATTAGAAGTTGACTTTGACTTGGACTTGGTTGGGGGTAAAATAGTCATTTTACCCCAAGAGTAGATATCAGTTTTCTGACTGAGTGTTTTGTGGGGAGTATAGTCGGAGGATTTTCGGAGCAGCAGCAGACAGAGGTTTCCCGTACAGATTATCAGCAACTACTCATTCGAGGTGAGTTACCTTCCCGTAGCGGTGGGTCTACGGCCACAATACCGGCCCACCAGTAGTAGTTGTATGATTAGATGATTGTCTTTGTGATATCATCTAGGTTTGCTACTACCTGATATGTCATATGTTGGCATGATATGTTATATGTGATAGTAGTAAAGTTCGGTTGTTAGGACCGAAGGGTAGGTCAGACACCCTAGATATGTCTGACAGTATGTGATGATATGTTTATATGCTGGCATGATATGTTATCTGTGATAGTGGTAGTAGGAGGGGAATATTCCCCAAGTTCGGTCGTTAGGACCAAAGGGTAGTTCGGACACCCCAGATATGTCTGATAGTATGTTTTGATGGGTTTTAGCCATATGAACATTCCTATGTGCACATGCAAACCCTAATGCTCGGATCTAGGTTTCTCTAGTTAAACATGCATTCAATCCAAGACTTCTAATGGCTAATAGACTATAATAACAATATGAAATCAGAATTAGAAGCTTACCTTGAATCACTTGCTTGATCTTCTTGTCCATGGAGCTTTAGAGTCACAATTGTCACTCCTCTAATGGCTTACAAACACCAACTAGCAATAGGATGATTTGAGAGAGAGGAGAGGGAAGAGAAATCGGCCAGGGTTTCTTTCTAAAGCACAAGTGCCGATTTCCTTAACCCTTGGGGTCTATTTATACTTGTAAGGCTCCTAGGGTTTCACCCTTAAACCCTAATTGGATAACTTTGGCCCTAAGCAATCCTAATCCCTTCCATGATAAGCCTTGGACGATTTTAAGGCCTATCCAAAGTCCTTAAAACCGGCCACCCTTTATCCATAAGGGATTTATAGCCCAAAGTATAACTATCACACAATTGACAGTTTATGCCCCTTTATTCAATTAATCTCTTTAAGTCACCAAATTAATTCCTAATTAAGTTATGACTTATATTAATCAAATAATAATATTATTATTCCTTATATTATTCTCATAATATATTAATAATATTCCTTCTCTCATAATAAATCATCCTGTCAAGTTGCTATGGTGAAGGCAACCCAAAAGGACCATGCACAACCGGGTCAAATACTTGCCTAATATAGTTGCAGCCTTAGACACTATTCCAACAGTCTCCCACTTGGATAAGTCTAGTAACTATATATACAAGTATAATCCAATTAGCAATCATAGCTCTCAACGATGCTATCAAACTCTGATCTAATCAATCTTTGTCCTTCAGATAACGGATCGTACAGTCCTCTGTTTAGATATCATGCAGACAATTCTATGGAACAATTAGTCTAGCATTTGGTTTCTCGATCTCTGACTTATTTGACATAGAACTTAATCGAACACATCAATTCAGTTCTGACCGGGCCCGACACATAAGTCAAATCAAATCATCGAGCGGCCGAGATATCGCTTTTACCCTCTTAGGATAAAAGTAACAGATAAACTTCGACTTATATGCCTTATTCATTAATCAAGTATACACAACAATGCATTTTGTAACATCAAGTTACTGATGCGGTTTCGCATTATCAACGTACAACCAATTAACAAATAACAAACCATATATCTTGGTTTTAAGACTATATGATATTATCGTCTTGCGATCACCCTTTTTATCACATTCCATAAGGTGATTCCAGCAAGCGCGGGTTTGTTCCAATGCTCAAAACTATTTCATAAGCACTCATGAACGTTGCAACAACCTTTTGCTATGTCTAATACCATTTAGACAATCTACACACCAATTCATGACAATCTTCATTCATACCTACTTCCAACATATGAACGATTGTGGAAAATTTGAATAATTCGATTATTCTTAATAAACTCAATTATTCTGGAAGTCAAAACATGCATAGTGAAACAATAGTTAAACAATTAACATAAGACAGTAACATTACTCATAAATAATACTCTTTTATTTAATCATCAAATGTTAATTACATTTATCTATTACTCGTTTCTAATACTATCTAATCTATACTAATATCATCCTTCAGCCCAATACTCCTAGTATGGTGCAAGTGCTTAACCCTACTCAGTCCCTTCGTAAGCAGATCTGCTGGGTTATCTTATGATGATATCCTCTTCACCATGAGTTGTCCTTCTTCTACACGATGTCTAATAAAGTTATATTTTCTGTCGATATGTCGAGATCTACCTTGATCCCTTGGTTCCTTGGTTAAGGCAACCGCTCCTTCATTATCACAGAAAATCTCCATGGGCTCCTTTATGGCAGGTACAACTCCAAGATCACTGATGAAGTTCTTCAACCATATTGCCTCCTTCAACACCTCGCTCGCTGCAATGAACTCTGATTCGCACGTTGAATCAGCTACGGTTTCCTGCTTGGAACTTTTCCAAGTTACTTCTCCTCCATTCAGGGTAAAGACACAGCCCGACTGCGAACGGTAGTTGTCCCTGTCGGTCTAAAAGCTGGCGTCACTATACCCTTGCACCTTCAAGTCATCACTCCCTCCGAGGACTAAGAACCATTCCTTCGTCCTCCAAAGGTACTTAAGGATATTCTTGACCGCAATCCAATGGGCTCTGCCAGGGTTCCCTTCATATCTACTAACCATGCTCAAAGCAAAGGCTACATCAGGGCGAGTACAAGTCAGAGCATACATGATTGAGCCAACTGCGGAAGCGTATGGAACTCGGCTCATTTTAGCTATTTCAGCTTCGGTAGTCGGACTTTGAGTCTTACTCAACTTGGCATTACTCTATATCGGTAATTCTCCCTTCTTCGAGTTTTCCATACTAAAACGTTTTAGTACTTTATCTAAGTAAGTGTTCTGACTAAGTCCTATTAGTCTCTTACTTTGTTCTCTCACTATCCTTATTCCCAAAATATAGGAAGCCTCTCCGAGATCCTTCATAGCGAAGCACTTCCCGAGCCAGGACTTAACCTCCTGTAGAGTCGAGACGTCGTTTCCTATGAGTAGTATGTCATCGACATACAGAACGAGGAAGCTTACTATACTCCCACTGGCTTTGACATATACACATGATTCATCTTCGCTTCGTACAAATCCAAACTCTTTGACTTTCTCATCGAAGCAAAGATTACATCTGCGAGATGCTTGCTTAAGTCCATAAATGGACTTCTCAAGCTTACACACTCTATTTGGATGCTTCGTATCGACAAAACCCTCTGGCTGAGCCATGTAAACATCCTCAGCCAACTTCCCATTAAGGAAAGCGGTTTTGACATCCATTTGCCAAATCTCATAATCATGAAATGCGGCAATAGCTAGCATCACTCTAATAGACTTTATCTTCGCAAATGGTGAGAAGGTCTCATCATAGTCAACTCCGGGAGTTTGAGTAAATCCCTTCGCAACCAATCGTGCCTTATATGTGTGTACGTTTCCATCCATGTCGGTCTTCTTCTTGAAGATCCATTTTGTCACACCCCAAAACCGGAACGACGGAAACGTTCTGGGGTGGATGACGTCATGTCAAGTATCACAACACATGCATTATAGTAATCAAAGTACAACAAAACATTGCATTAATAGTAATATTTTTACATGGTTTACATTACAATATATTAAAGTAATACAAGTAAATAATATAGGTGCAGCTTGGTACTAAACTGTCTTCGTCAGAAGCTCCGGGGATATACCTGTCTAATGCTGACCTGAGAATACAAGTTATTTGAAAAGCGAGTATCAGCATTTTTACAAATGCTGGTGAGTTCATAAGTATTTAGTGTCATTTTATTCAAATAACTTTAATAAAAGTGGTAGTTTTAGAGTATCCAACAAATTAGAGTCTTTTCCTGAAAATCCTATATTTTCTTTAATAAATGCAGTCTTCTACCAAGACTGGACGGAGTTATGTGGTAAAAAGTAGTTTTCCCTTAGTCGCTATCATTATCAAAATACAAAATTTGATTATTAAAGAAAGCAAGAGAAATCATGGAAAATAACATATGCCTCAACAGTGAAGATTGCTGACTAAGGCAAAATGACCCATAGACTCCAGGAGAGTATCGAACAAACGACACGCCTGGCTTAGTCTAACAAAGGGAGACACAGACCCCAGACGGTACCAAATGAAAGGTACGGCTAGCAAGGTCTAAAACAAGGAATACAGACCCCAGACAGTATCAAATAAAAGATACAGCTAGCAAGGTCTAAAAACAGTGTGACTCTGAGAGTGGGTTTTTAGCATACACTATAAAGTATAGCGTAAAATACCGTGTGAATACCGTGTAAAATACCATTACCTTAAGGCCATGAATTATAAGGTAACCTGGGATACTCGTAACCATACTAACCGACACTAGAGTACCTGACGCCCTGCAAGCATCTATAAAATGTGACATTTGTCACCCCTTGGCTTGGTAGGCCGTGGACTGTGGCTAGCAGTCAGGGTGCAGGGGTGTCAATCCCGTATAGATCTATACACACAATGTCCGCTTTCCCTACAGGAGACTCTGGTTACCAAATAGACGACGGAGAAGGTCGTGTCCCGAAGATGCATCCCAAATAGTGGGTAGTGGGTTTCCAATATAAGTGCTGAACTAGAGGTAGAGACTCATAACTGAACTGACTAGAGTGAACCTATATGTCTATGCTCGTATACATAATATATAACTAATGAATCAAACGACCTTCGGACGGCCATCCGATCCCACCAGACCACATCTCAACGAAGAAAAGGAAATAGGGCGAACAAGCCTTCCTAAGTCCTTCAGCCATTATTTATATGCATCTATACAAGCATAGGCATACATCCAACTACGCTTGAGTGTGTAAAAGGTGAAAATGTATCGTGAAGTATAACCAAATCGTGATGTATGAACATACAATGTGGAATAACCAAATCGTGATGTATAAACGTGCAGTGTGGAATAACCGAATTGTGTAGTATAAACGAATTGTGAGGTATGACCGAACAGTGTGGATTAACTTGAATCGTGAAGTGTAAACGAACAGTGTGAATAACCGAATCGTGAAGTATAAGCGTTACCATATATAAGTGTATCGAAAAGTGGAAACGTTATCAAGTAGGAGTTTAAACTATGTAAAAGCGAAGCAGCGGTATCTAACAAGTAAGAGTATACAACATGAAAGAGAACTTTGATGAAAACCTTGGAAAAAACTTTATACTTAAGAAAATCACAACTTGGTATTCTTTGGTAAAATAAGTTTGAAAACCTTAGAAATTCTTTGGAAACCTTTCATAAACCAGTTTAAAATGAACTTTGATAAAACAGTATAAGTAAGAGTTTTGAACAAGTGAAAACATTTATAGTATCCTACTCGGTAAAACAGTTTATAGTGTGGTAAATCCTTGTGCATGCGGGTTATCAATCACATGTTTACCGAGTCGGGACGGAAGTCCCCTGAGACACATGGGCCGGAAGGTCAGGGCCTGGAAAGGCGTATGTGCGTAAGTAGTATTTTGGGGAGCTCACTAAGCCTTTATGCTTATAGTTGTTGTGTGGTGTGTTTCAGGTACTAGCGAGGACCGTGGGAAGGCGCCGACATGATCTGTACACACTGATGGGGGATTTATGATCTTGGGATTTATATGATTTGTATTATGATATGATACATTGGATCTTTATGACTTGTTTTGGATGAAAACATGTTTTTAAGAAATGAGAAATTTGTTTTGAAAATTTATGTCGTTACAAGTTGGTATCAGAGCCTTGGTTTGAGGGATTCGGATGTGTCTTTGGGTGTATCTGAACTCAAACTGAGGATTTGAGGAAAATTTTTGATAAGTAAAATTTTTGAAAAGAGAAAAAAGAGTTTTGAGACAGACAGAGCAGAGCCGTGTGTACGATCAGCCAGTGCCCGAACGGTGAATCCCCAAAAGTACTCTTACGTTATATGTTATGAGATACGTTATGTTACATTATGCATGCTAGAGTAGGCTAGGTATACATATTAGGACTAGAGTGGCCTGATTTGTGATGCCTTAGCCTACGAGATTTCTGCTGCTGAGATGCTTGAGAGTGAGTAGATAGCAGTCAGGAGCTCATGAGAGTAGAGTACTCGTAATCCAGGATCCAAGGAGGATGACTTGGAGTGAATGCGGATGCGGTGTGATCGGTAGTATTGCGCCCATACTACTGAAGACACCGGATCAGTGGACACCCCAAGTAAAAATCTTTTGGACAACGGAGGACGAGTAGGTTGCGTCATCGAGTATGAGTATGCTCGATCGAGTCTCTGGTAATTTTGTTGTATTTCGAAGGCATCATGGTTGGGACACGCCATAGGCCTGAGGCGGGCGGTGTGAATGACGAGGAGCTTCGTTAGATGATCCAAGATGAGGTGGCTGCGGGGATCATGGCCGAGATTCCGGAGATGTTTGGGTCTATTCAGACCATGCTGTTGGAGACTTTTGACGAGCGGTATGCCGCGGTGACGGAGGCCGCAGCCGCTGCATCTACGGCAGCTGTGGCTGCTGCCAGGCCTCAGGGAGGTGACTCGTTGCTGTTCCGAGAGTTCAGCAACACGAAGCCACCCGAGTTTGATGGGACACATGATCCGATCGCTGCGATGAGATGGATTGCTGACATTGAGGGATGCTTCTATATGTGTTCATGTCTGGAGCATCTGAGGGTACGGTTCTCTTTGAACCAGCTCCGCTTGGGAGCCAAGGATTGGTGGAAGTTCGTGACGGCGAACTTCACTCTTGCAGAGATTTCAGCGGTGACCTGGGAGAGGTTCACCACCATGTTCAGAGACGAGTGTGTTCCCCCAGTGGAGAAGGAACGGCTGGTTCAGGAGTTCTTGACCCTCAAGCAGGGTAATGATTCGGTTACTGTGGTCACCCGGAAGTTTCATGGGAGGGTGATGTTCTGCCCTGAGCAGGTGGCTACTGAGCGGGTTCGGATGAGCCGGTATCTGGGTATTCTGAGGAGGGACATACCGGAGTTCGTGTTGAACTCGATGTACCAGAAGTTTGCTGAGCAACAGGCAAATGCCAGGAAGAGGGAGATTGAGTTGGAGACCCAGGCCAGGGAGGAGGCCGAGTCTCAGAGGATGGATCGGCGACCGACTCAATCTCAGCCGACAGCCAAGCGGACCAAGTCCGCTGATTCGAGGACTGGAGGCCAGAAGGGCCGCACTTGCGGATAGTGCGGCAAGGGTCATGTGGGGGTGTGTCGATCGGGTGATTGCTACAAATGTGGCAAGGAGGGGCATATCGCCAAGGATTGCCCCAAGGGATTTATGGTCTGCTTCCATTGCAACCAGACCGTCCATCGAAAGGCCGAGTTCCCACAGCTACACTAGGGATCAGCGCAAGGATCTGCGCCGATCGCTAGGATTACTGAGGGTCGATCGGCGAAGGCCGAGGCTCCGAGGGCTCGTGGGAGAGCTTGTCAGTTGACTGCAAAGGAGGACCGCGTGGCGCCCGATGTGGTGGCTGGTACTTTTCTTGTGAGTTCTGTACCTGCTCTAGTATTATTTGACTCGGGTGCGAGTCAGTCGTTTGTATCCCTGTCCTTTAGTCAGCACATTAGTATCCGTCGAGAGGCATTGAGTTGACCTCTGCGAGTTTCCATAGCTTATGAGCGAGCAGTGTATGCTACGGAAGTGATTCGAGGATGTATCCTTGAGATCTTCGGGGTGGAGTTCCCGATAGATCTGGTCCCGATGGCGATGGGGGACGTATGTGTGATAGTGGGCATGGATTGGTTGAGCCGATTTGGAGCTGTTATAGATTGCGAGCGTCAGTTGGTGACGATTCGAGACCCTAGTGGGGGAGCGCTTACGGTGTATGGCGAGGCGACCCGGTGCGGGTCAGCGTTTTGTTCGGCTGCCAGGGCGAGGCAGAGTTTCAGCAGGGCTGCAGTGGGTTCATGGCCTATGTGTTGTACACGCGTGTGGCCGCGGAAAGGCCAAGTTCGATTTAGGAAGTTCCGATAGTGTGCGAGCTTCCGGATGTTTTTCCCGAGGAACTACCGGGTGTGCCTCCGGAGAGGCAAGTGGAGTTCCGTATCGATTTCGTTTTAGGAGCAGCACCTATCTCTAAGGCACCTTATCGCCTCGCGCCGCAAGAGATGCATGAGTTATCTTCGCAGCTTCAGGAGCTGATGGGAAAGGGGTTTATTCGCCCGAGTAGCTCACCTTAGGGAGTGCCGATCCTTTTTGTCAAGAAGAAGGATGGTTCACACCGGATGTGTATCGATTACCGGAAGTTGAACAAGTTGACGGTCAAGAACTGGTATGCGTTGCCGAGGATCGATGATCTGTTCGATCAGTTACAGGGGGCATCTTGGTTCTCCAAGATAGACTTGAGGACGGGTTATCATCAGATGAGGGTTCGAGATGAGGATATCCAGAAGACAACTTTCAGAACTCGTTATGGGCATTACAAGTTTGTGGTGATGCCTTTTGGGCTTACCAATGCACCAGCTGCGTTCATGGATCTCATGAACAGGGTGTGCAGGCCAATGTTGGATCAGTCGGTGATCGTATTCATTGATGATATTTTGGTATATTCGAGGCCCAGAGAACAACATGAGGAGCATTTGAGGGAGATCCTTGGAGTTCTGAGATCAGAGAGGCTATATGCCAAATCCTCCAAGTGCGAGTTCTGGTTACGAGAGGTTCAGTTCTTGGGACATCTCGTTAACCAGAATGGGATATTGGTCGACCCGGCCAAGGTTGAGGCAGTCCTGAGGTGGGAGGTGCCGAGATCACCCACTGAGATAAGGAGTTTTCTGGGATTGGCCGACTATTATCGGAGATTTATTAAGGATTTCTCCAAGATCTCCGTGCCACTCACCAAGTTGACCCAGAAGGGTGTTGCGTTTTCTTGGGGCCCGGAGCAACATACCTCGTTAGAGACACTTCGCAGGAACTTATGCGAAGCCCCAGTGTTAGCCCTTCCGGAAGGGATGGAGGATTTTGTGGTTTATTGTGATGCATCGATATCTGGATTGGGAGCGGTGCTTATGCAGAGGGGATATGTGATAACATCGAGGCAGCTTAAGCCTCATGAGTCGATATATCCCACTCATGATTTGGAGCTGGGAGCGGTAGTGTTCGCTCTCAAGATCTGGCAACACTATCTGTACGTGGTGCGGTGTACGATATACACGGGCCACAAGAGCTTGAAGTATTTGATGGATCAGCCAACCTAAATATGCGACAGCGGAGATGGTTGGGCGTGGTCAAGGATTATGACTGTGAGATCTTGTACCACCCGGGCAAGGCTAATGTTGTAGCCGATGCACTGAGCCGTAGGGCAGAGATCGCCCCATTGCGAGATGCATGTTTGAGATTGATGGTGATGACCCCGGTTTCGGATGCTATTCGTGGGGCCCAGGCTGAGGCTGTGCAGCCTGAGAGCCAGAAGAGGGAACGAGTTGTCGGGCTGGTATCAAGATTCGTTACCGATAATCGAGGGCTTATGACTTTTCAGGGTTGGATATGGATATTGTCCGTGGGCGGGGCGCGTACCATCTTGATCGAAGAGGCTCATTGATCGAAATTCTCGATCCACCCCGGAGCCACTAAGATGTATTTGGACCTGAAAAAGGATTATTGGTGGCCCTGTATGAAGATGGATGTTGCATGGTTTGTAGAGAGATGCTTGACCTGTCGCAGGGTTAAGGCCGAACACCAGCGTCCACATGGTAAGCTGCAGCCATTAGAGGTCCCCGAGTGGAAATGGGAACAGATTACCATGGATTTTATCACCAAATGGCCAAGGACCACGAGGGGCGTCGATGCAATTTGGGTGATTGTGGATAGGTTGACAAAGCGCGCTCATTTTCTTGCTATCAATGAGAGCTCTTCTGCTGAGAGGTTGGCAGAGTTGTATGTGAGGGAGGTGGTATCGCGACATGGGGTTTCGATGTCGATTGTTTCAGATCGAGACGTGCGATTTACTTCCAGATTTTGGAAGAAGTTTCACGAGGAGCTGGGTACAAGGCTGCATTTCAGTACCGCATACCACCCACAGACGGACAGGCAAAGTGAGCGGAAGATTCAGACGCTCGAGGATATGCTCCGAGTGTGTGTTTTGGATTTTGGAGGGAGTTGGGACACCTATTTACCCTTGGAAGAGTTTTCATACAACAACCGCCATCATTCGAGCATTGGTATGCCACCCTTTAAGCTGTTATATGGGAGGAGGTGTCGGACCCCCATCTGCTGGGGAGAGGTGGGGCATCGGGTAATGGGTAGTACGGAGATTGTGCTTCAGAAGACAGAGCAGATACAGCAGGTCAGACAGAGATTGTTGACTGCTCAGAGTCGCCAGAAGAGTTATGCGGACAGGCGTCAGTCCAAGCTCGAGTTTCAGGTTGGTGACCTTGTACTCTTAAAGGTCTCTCCTTGGAAAGGAGTGATTCGATTCATGAAGAGGGGAAAATTGGGGCCTCGATATATTGGACCTTTCAGGGTAATCGCGAGGATAGGCAGGGTAGCCTACCGTTTAGATCTACCTGTGGAGCTGGGACAGATTCACGACACCTTCCATGTGTCACAGTTGAGGAAATGTATTGCCGACGAGTCGGCAGTGGTATCATTAGAGGATATTCAAGTGGATGCGGGCCTGAACTATATTGAGAGACCAGTGGCAATTAGGGATCGAAAGGTTCAGGTTTTGAGGAACAAGGAAGTGCCCTTGGTGCAAGTGCAGTAGCAGCATCGGAAGGGGTCCGAGCTGACATGGGAGCCCGAGTCGGAGATGCGGGAGCAGTATCCGGGGCGGTTTTCGGTATAAGACTTCGGGGACGAAGTCTGGTTCTAGTGGGGTAGAATTGTAACAGCCTGAAATTCAGGTATAACATTTTAGCGTTTCATCTTTTCATAAATGTCATGTTGGCCCTTTTGTGTTGGGGCGAGTACGCTGGGCGTACAAAGAGTATGCTGCACGTACTCGCGCGCTTAAATTGAACGCTTTGCCACCCGGGTACGCTGGGCGTAACCGGTCCAGACCCAAAACCCTAATTTGAGTTGTTGGCTATAAAAGGAATGAGATGGCTTGGTTCCTCAGCCACCATCCTTCAGAAAGAAACCCTAAGAGAGTGTCCCTTCGTTCCTATCCCTTTTTATGAGTGTTCTAAGCTTGGTGGTGTCATTTCAAGGTAGCAAAGGAGAAGAAGATTCCATTGTGAAGGCTAGAAGCTGGTGTTCAAGTGTAGATCCGGGCTTAGCAAAGGTTGGAGCTTCTTTCTAAGGTAAAAAGTTCGGATCTTGACTTGTAGATCTTGTGGTATGCTTTATGGACCATTTTCTAGGGTTTTGGTCGCAAACGTGGAGACTTTATGAGCAAGTGGTCTCCATTAGCTTAGATCCATCATATTTCTGGTCCATTTGAGTTGTAGATCCATAAAAATGTAATCTTGGACGTGAATGATTAGCCATGCATGCGATCTAGATCCTTGAGTTGAAATGGAAAAGTGTTAAAAAGTATAAGAGCCTTTACAGCCATGCCAAGGCTTAAAGGTTATGACTTTATGAGTAAGGATGCTTAAATAAGGTCGGATCTAGAAGTTGAAGTAGTGGCTTAACCGATTAAGACCAGAACTAAAGTGTGTATAGATCTGACTATTACGTTGGGCGTAACTCCCAGTATGCGCAGCGTATTGTGTGGAGACCCCGACTATTAAGTTGGCGATGTATGCCCCGCGTACATCAGTCTGTACGCCCCGCGTACTGAAGATGTTGACTTTTGCTGACTTTTAGGGTTTTGGTCAACATGTGGACTTTGAGTCAAGGGAGGGTAAAATGGTCTTTTATCCCTCTGAGGAATGTTAATAAGGGGTAAAGTCTAGTGGTGGAAGTCTATATTAATTAAAATGATATTCGTTATGATTAGGCGAGGTTGAGTCTTCATTTGGGATTCGGAGATAGCGAGCACGTAAGATTCTAGACTTTCCACGAGGTGAGTTTTGTCACTATACTGTACCCGGAAGGGTTTTATTGTGTGACCGAAAGGTCGGATATGTTATGAGTTGTATGCATCGTATATGATAAGTTAATCGTTTATATGTGCTATGTATGCTATGCTGGATATGGGCCGGAAGGCATTATGTTATGGGCCGGAAGGCATTATGTTATGGGCCAGTAGGCATTATGTTATGGGCCGGAAGGCATTATGTTATGGGCCGGAAGGCATATATGTTATGGGCCGGAAGGCATCATGATGAGGATCGTAAGGTAGGACCGGAAGGTTTACCGAGTCGGGACGGAAGTCCCCTAAGACACATGGACCGGAAGGTCAGGGCCTGGAAAGGCGTATGTGCGTAAGTAGTATTTTGGGGAGCTCACTAAGCATTTATGCTTACAGTTGTTGTGTGGTGTGTTTCAGGTACTAGTGATGTACGCGGGAAGGCGTCGGCATGATCAGTACACACATGGGATTTTTATGTTACGAGATCTTGGGGATTGACGTATGTTATGAATTGAGTGTTAAACAATGATGTTTTCATGAATAATGAATGGATTATGTTTTTACAAAATACGAAAAATTGTTTTGAAATTTACGATGTTACACTAACTGTGGGTGTTAGTTACTATGTGGGCTTAACCGGTATGACTCTAGCTCTTATTTTATGTGGGATTAACCCGCAGTGGTTCTCTTGAATCCAACTCCTATTTTATGGAATAGGATGAGGGTCTTACTATGAGGTTTGTGGTAGAGCTCATACTTGGCTTAACCACTAATACTTGGTGTATGCAAACCGTATATAATTGAGGTCGGCAGGATGTTCAGTTGTGCGACTCCACCCTAGACCCACAACCCAACGAGGAACAGGGAGTAGGGAGGAAGCACACATCTTAAATCTTTTTAATCTCAATTATATCCCACTTTTACGCATATACCTGGTTATAGTGGTCAGTCCCATGAGTTCTATCCTCTGGGTTCACGAACCTGATGTGCGAGGTGCGAAGGGTCTTTCTGGGGAATCTACGGAGTACGCTTCGGATGGTTATCGTCTTCTGGACTATCTTGCAGTGTCCTTCACTTCGGT
The DNA here is from genome assembly GCF_051521515.1 of Lactuca serriola. Taxonomy (NCBI): domain Eukaryota; kingdom Viridiplantae; phylum Streptophyta; class Magnoliopsida; order Asterales; family Asteraceae; genus Lactuca; species Lactuca serriola. The sequence continues at coordinate 308,471,597 of NC_136410.1, read as the reverse complement.
TTCCATCTGACTAAGAGGGGTCAGTTAACAGCGCGCGGTACCCTTCTCTTGGGTACTTTGGAAGGTTTGAGATAAGAGGGACGACTGACGGATCGCATTAGGTTTAATCATTTATGTTAAGTTTTAGGTTCGGAAGAACCTTTATTTGCCGACATGGCTACGAAGAAAGTTCTTTTCACACAACACTAGGGATGTACACATGGTTGCACTATGTCAAACCATGATCGATAGAGTCTTCGAAATTTGCATACTTCGACATGACATAAAATGAGGGTCGATAGAGTCATGCGCCGATCAGGCACACAAGTTCTAGGCGTCTAGGGTTTTGTCCTGTGTATCACTGCCACGGATACTTGGACCGATAGAGTCGATGCGGAACTATAGAGAGTCCTAAGTGTTTCTGAGTAGAGTACCTTTTCATGAATGGATTCTCACGAGGCATTTCTAATAATCACCTAACATATACTAGTCATGTATAGTTAAGGTGGGGAGGACTGTTGACTGAGCGACTCCGTCCTAAATCCACAACCAAACGAGGAACAGGAAATGAGGCGCCATTCACTCACTCTAGGTCTATCCATCTTAACTATACATGGCCATAATGTATATGTTTAGCCATTATAGTTTTACCTGATGAATTTTAAATTTTATAACAGTGCTGCGACTTTCGCCTTAATGGGGAAGTATTTACATTTGAATTATCCTTTTGATGTTTTGCGTTAGTTATCTGAGATCGAGAGACGTACCAAAATCTACCGGGTTCCTTGATGCTTCTCCTTAAGCAGTAAAGTACGCTCCTCCTATGTCTATGTTGTTTTCTTCAGTTGGGCAATCCCTTTTAAAGTGTCCAATCTCACCACATAGACGACAGATTGGATTGGTCGTCACATTGGTGCTTGATGCAATACGCTCCACCGGAGTTCTGCATACGCGAGCAGTATGCCCCTTGATGTTGCACCTAGCACATAAGAGTTCCTGATATATACCATGATGATGGTAGCTACACTTGCCGCAGTGGGGAAGGTTTCCTAGGTATGGCCTTTTTGGAGTCAGGAGGGAAGGATTGACAGGGGTATCGACTGTCTCAGCTTGTTGTCCTTCGGAAGGTCCTTGAGCCGAGGTATGTCCCTCCTCGATCTTGAGTTTTCTCTTCAGTGGATTCGGTTGAGGTTCTTGGGTGGCTGGGTATGCAGGGGTTGGTTGCTGCTGTCCATTGCTAGGATCGGGATTCCCGATAGGGCCCTTGCTAACATTGGCATTGTTAGCATTCAAGTGAGCCATGACAGCTGCTACGGCTGCCGAGACTGCAGCTTGGAACGTAGCTTCATCGAGTAAGAGAGTAGGTTTCTTGCTTGTGGACTGGTTGGTTTCTTTGGATGCATGGTTTTTCCTACACGGAAAGGAATACAAGATAATGAGAGACGATGGCTAACCCTGTACATATTTGTCCCGACTGTATTAGGCATAAATTTTTCCCGTGCCTCGGGTACTGGTTGTTTGAGTGTCGACCTACATCCCTATGATGTAGTCCTGGTAATCAAGGTAAGAGTATGGATATCGGGAAAAGGCCAGAAGATGCGAGTCGTTCCTACTACGTCACCTTTATACTGGGAAGGTTTCACTCTCCGGCCTGGAAAGATTTGAGAACAGTTCGGAACGATCACCGCGGAAAGAGAGGCTCATGAAGGATTATGTCTAAAAACTCTCAATAGAGGTGTGGGGATCCGCTCTAATGGTGTAACTGGCAACAGGAAACGACGATTTTACCTAACACATAGCGTGAGTAGTGTAACCACTAACTCACTAAATTGTATTATTTTAAGGGTGTATTAGCGTGATGAACACGAGGAAAAGACACTTCTCGGGTTCCATGTACTGGCTCCCTCTGTCTGCCTCGTATCTTTGACTGGAATCGGCGTTGGTTTCCTTCGGGTAGTTACCTAGGTTTCTCTTCTCGTATGGACATATTGAATCCCTACTCCGCCTTAATTCCGAATCCGTCTCTGGATGTCATCACTTCATGATGGATGACTGGAAATCTCGGAAGTTTAGGCGAGTTTCTCACCGGTGTCTCTAAAAAGATATAGGCACTTGGTGAATTCAATAGTCTCGACCCAGTTCATCTATCCCCAAACAGGAAATCTGCTCAATGAACCTCATCTGGGTCTGCATCAACTCTTCTGTCAAGCACTGAAAAGGATAGGGTTTTCTACAGGGTTCGTGCGAGAACGGAAATATCTAAAGAATCCTAAGAGATTATTGACATTTCACTGGATGATCCATATCGAGTCCTGCTACGATTACACAGGGTACACAAATCATATATAGCTTAGATCCGATAGGCCTTCGAATATGTGATACTACTCTATATCCACATCCCAACGAGGAAAAGGAAGTAGAGCGAAACCACACATTCTTAGGGATCCTTATTATATATAACCTTGGGAGTATACCCTCTGTAGTCGTAGGTATATCAATAAGGATCTTTTTAGTTCTTCACACATGGTTATCTATGTATCCTAAAATACCCTATGGTATTTTAATTTCTTGTTTGTTTCTTATCTTCTGAATAAAATTATGGGATTAGTGTGAGTCTTTTAGTGTTCTAAAATACTCCTATAGTATTTTAACTTTATGTTTGGCTCTAACATTCCTAGTTGGTAAGTTTCAGACCTGTTGCAACACCACTATCACTCCTAAGCACATGTTCAGCTCATCTCGAATAAATGTAGTTGATCAGGTTACATTTATTCCAGCTTACGATTAGATAACTGCCCAGGTTTGACGGTAATGTTCAACATCCGAAGACTTTTATTATTGTTCTTCTTGGGATACTTGTGTTCGGGTGTTTAGATTCTGGATGTTGTTATACTTTGGTAGAATATGGTTATATTTTAAAGTATAATTTTTTTTTGTCAGAGTGTTTTATCCCTATGTATTTATAGGTTGTATATCTTTTATGAATTGATATACTTAGCTCACTATAAACAATGCTCTGATACCAATCTGTCACACCCCAAAACCGGAACGGCGGAAACGTTCTGGGGTGGATGACGTCATGTCAAGTATCACAACACATGCATTATAGTAATCAAAGTACAACAAAACATTGCATTAATAGTAATAGTTTTACATGGTTTACATTACAATATATTAAAGTAATACAAGTAAATAATATAGGTGCAGCTTGGTACTAAACTATCTTCGTCAGAAGCTCCGGGGATGTACCTGTCTAATGCTGACCTGAGAATACAAGTTATTTGAAAAGCGAGTATCAACATTTTTACAAATGCTGGTGACTTCATAAGTATTTAGTGTCATTTTATGCAAATAACTTTAATAAAAGTGGTAGTTTTAGAGTATCCAACAAATTAGAGTCTTTTCCTGAAAATCCTATATTTTCTTTAATAAATGCAGTCTTCTACCAAGACTGGACGGAGTTATGTGGTAAAAAGTAGTTTTCCCTTAGTCGCTATCATTATCAAAATATAAAATTTGATTATTAAAGAAAGCAAGAGAAATCATGGAAAATAACATATGCCTCAACAGTGAAGATTGCTGACTAAGGCAAAAGGACCCATAGACTCCAGGAGAGTATCGAACAAACGACACGCCTAGCTCAGTCTAACAAAGGGAGACACAGACCCCAGACGGTACCAAATGAAAGGTACGGATGGCAAGGTCTAAAACAAGGAATACAGACCCCAGACAGTATCAAATAAAAGATACAGCTAGCAAGGTCTAAAAACAGTGTGACTCTGAGAGTGGGGTTTCAGCATACAGTGTAAAGTACAGTGTAAAATACAGTGTGAATACCGTGTAAAATACCGTTACCTTAAGGCCATGAATTATAAGGTAACCTGGGATACTCGTAACCATACTAACCAACACTAGAGTACCTGACGCCATGCAAGCGTCTATAAAATGTGACATTTGTCACCCCTTGGCTTGGTAGGCCGTGGACTGTAGCTAGCAGTCAGGGTGCGGGGGTGTCAATCTCGTATAGATCTATACACAATGTCCGCTCTCCCTAAAGGAGACTCTGGTTACCAACTAGACGACGGAGAAGGCCGTGTCCCGAAGATGCATCCCAAATAGTGGGTAGTGGGTTTCCAATACAAGTGTTGAACTAGAGGTAGAGACTCATAACTGAACTGACTAGAGTGAACCTATATGTCTATGCTCGTATACATAATATATAACTAATGAATCAAACGACCTTCGGACGACCATTCAATCCCACCAGACCACATCTCAACGAACAAAAGGAAATAGGGCGAACAAGCCTTCCTAAGTCCTTCACCCATTATTTATATGCATCTATACAAGCATAGGCATACATCCAACTACGCTTGAGTGTGTAACAAGTGAAAACGTATCGTGAAGTATAACCAAATCATGATGCATAAACGTACAATGTGGAATAACCGAATCGTGATGTATAAACGTGCAGTGTGGAATAACCGAATCGTGAAGTATAAATGAATTGTGAGGTATGACCGAACAGTGTGGATTAACTTGAATCGTGAAGTGTAAACGAACAGTGTGAATAACCGAATCGTGAAGTATAAGCGTTACCATATATAAGTGTATCGCAAAGTGGAAACGTTATCAAGTAGGAGTTTAAACTATGTAAAAGCGAAGCAACGGTATCTAACAAGTAAGAGTATACAACATGAAAGAGAGCTTTGATGAAAACCTTGGAAAAAACTTTATACTTAAGAAAATCACAACTTGGTATTCTTTGGTAAAATAAGTTTGAAAACCTTAGAAATTCTTTGGAAACCTTTCATAAACCAGTTTAAAATGAACTTTGATAAAACAGTATAAATAAGAGTTTTGAACAAGTGAAAACATTTTAGAAAACCATTTATAGTATCCTACTCGGTAAAACAGTTTACAGTGTGGTAAATCCTTGTGCATGCGGGTTATAAATCACATGTGATTGATATGATAACTGGCATGTTTAACTTGTATTCCCTCCCTATAAAACATGTAAAAACATTTAAAAGTTTCATTCAGGGGTATGAACTCACCTGGTGTAAGTGGATCCGACGAAGGTGCCGGTTGGGTGCACGGTGTCAGGTAAAGACTTGGACATACTTAGTGACTTGTTTAACATCTGATAACATATGTTCACATACAATTAGTACATTTAATACTAATTAAACAAGTATACGCTTCCTAAGTGCGAAAACACTTTTAATTAAGCGTTTGGGGGTGTCCCGGGTAACATTTAAGGGCTTGAATGACTTAGGAATGGAGTTTACTCTTCAAGACTAAACTCTATATACATAGTTCACAGCCCTGGGACAACTCCCCATGAGTTTACGGCCGTAAACTCATGGTGAGGGTGTTCTAGGATGTTTAAAGGCCTTATATCAATTGTGGACTTTTGCTAGGTCCAAATGTAAAATGTATGAATGGATTTAAGGCACTTAAATGGACCAAATGGGAGTTTACGGCCCTAACCAAGGGAGTTTATGGCCGTAAGCTCCCAAGGACATCTTTCTTGGGTGATTTAAGGACTTAAGTGATTGAGAATAAATCCTATGTATTTTTCCAGGTCAAATGGGGAGTTTAGGGGACCATTTAACCCCTTTATAGGAGTTTACGGCCCAGGTACCCATTCTTGAGGGGTTTACGGCCGTAAGCTCCTTATGGATTTGTTTTAATCATGTTAAAGGTCCCTAACTTGTTGGTGGTTGCTTCTTGAATTTATTCTAAGGCCATTGGTGTGTTTAAGTGGGTTTTAAACACTCAAACATGAGTTTACTCTCCATAATGATGAGTTTACAGCCCAAGGATATTCTTGGGCAATAAACTCATTTTTACTCCCCAAAATGCTAGTTCAAGGTGTTCTAAGTCCGATTCCATAAGCCTACAAGTCATATCTAAGCCTTAGGGACAATTTGGAGGGGTTTGGGGCTTAAAAACCCCATTAAATGGTGTTCACGGTCCAAGAGTGTTCTTGGGCTGTAAACACATCATTTTGTCCCTAATTTATGTTTTAAACTCGAATTTGCAGGCTAGATAAGCTATATAACAAGTTAGGACAATTTACCTACTCGTTTGAGGCTCGAAACGGACGATTTTTGGCTTGGGAAAAAGTTGTAAAGAGGGAGTTTAGAGAGAGAGTAAAAAGGTTGAAATGGAGTTTACTCTCCCTTATATAGGGGTTGGAGTTGAAGCTCAGTGGAAATCTACCGAATACTGTCGTTAAACGGGGCTTTTGGTCGCACCCGATTTAGTGGTCACAATAAAAATTTAACTTTTTCCAAATTAATATGGAAATGTAATTTACATGCTTTTACTTTATTTTATTATGACGAATAACGACATAGAATATAAATAAGTAAAACATTTATTTATTTTACGACCTCAAATTAACGGAGCTTTTATAACGTGGAATATTCCGTTAACGGAAACGGGGTAATGTAACGGAATAAACTTTGGGTTGTCACATCATCTCCCCGTTAGAGGGAATTTCGTCCCGAAATTCAGGTCTAGGCAAGGTAGTAGGTATGAATGACCATGTAGAGGCAGGAGGTTACTTCCTATTTTGTTTGTCCTCGCATTCCCAAGTGAATTCTGGTCTGGGTTTGTCATTCCAACAAACCTTCACCTACGGGATGCGGATTCCGTCTCATGTAGTTATCGAGTTCTGACTGGTGTATCTACGAGGTTAGGGTTCTCAATGGTTTCTATCAAGTTGAGTGGGATACGAAGAGTGACGTCGGGTAAACACATATCAAGTCTAAGGAGTGGATCAATCCAGGATGAAGCTTGTGGAATATCCGAAAGTAGTAGTGGTCTGAAAAGGGTTGGATCAAATCTCCGCGAGGATTCTCAGATGGTCCTAAGCTCTAGGAAGGGTAGAGCTTTTCAGTACTTAGAACATGGTGTACTTCTATGGCAAGATCATCACTGGCGTGACCGCCATTTCGAAGTTCCTATCGTTCTCACTCGTACTAGATGTGTAGTCCTTCAGGTTGGTTCTTAGGAAGCTCGGGTTGTCTTTGGTTTTGCGTTTCCTGTCAATTGGCTTTTAGAGGCTTTCTAGGTCATCGGATGGGCTGTGTATCTATGGTATCTTTTTGCTGTAGAGTGGCTATCTCAACCTTGTGCAAAATGAACCTGCACTAATGAATCTTGAGATATCCCTAATGGAAACCCTTAGGGTCAGGGAGATAGGGTTTCACCAGACGAGTGTTGGACTATATCGGGAGGTGGTTCTATTATTTCTGTGTGAGATAGTATTCGTGGAACACCTAATAGCCCAATGAATCTTTAAGACTTTGGTTTATTCTAGTGCGGAAAGCGCATGCTCCTACATAACCCCTCGACTAACACCAAACCTGGTGTTAAGTCTATAATCTCTTCGGGATCTGGGTCATGAGGCCTAACGCAACTACTTTCATACTTTGATCAAGTATTCTTGGCTGCGGAGGTTATCATGTGGTTCTCGGTATTCTAGTGTTCACTTCGGAGAATGTAGTCTATCGTCTACAAGGCGACAGTGACTTCCTCCATGCGGGAGAGCGGAGGATCTTAGACACTACTAGTGTGTAACAGGGTGGACGAAGTGCCTGAGTAGTGCGAGCATCTACTGCAACTACTCTTCCGAAGGTTCTGAGTTTTCTCGGTCTAGGTCAAATCTAGTGAGTATAGGTTCCCATCACTCGGAACATTAATCTCTTTACTAATTGTGGGTGTTCATTACTATGTGGGCTTAATCGGTATGACTCTAGCTCTTATTTTATGTGGGCTTAACCCGCAGTGGTTCTCTTGACTCCAGCTCCTATTTTATGGAATAGGATGAGGGTCTTACTATGAGGTTCATGGTAGAACTCATACTTGGCTTAACCACTAATACTTGGTGTATGCAAACCGTATATAATTGAGGTCGGCAGGATGTTCAGTTGTGCGACTCCACCCCAGACCCACAACCCAACGAGGAACAAGCAGTAGGGAGGAAGCACACATCTTAAATCTTTTTGATCTCAATTATATACCACTTTTACGCATATACCTGGTTATAGTGGTCAGTCCCATGAGTTCTATCCTCTGGGTTCACAAACCTGATGTGCAAGGTGCGAAGGGTCTTTCTGGGGAATCTACGGAGTATGCTTCAGATGGTTATCGTCTTCTAGAGTATCTTGCAGTGTCCTTCGCTTCGGTTTCCATCTGACTAAGAGGGGTCGGTCAACAGCGCGCGGTACCCTTCTCTTGGGTACTTTGGAAGGTTTGAGATAAGAGGGACGATTGACGGATTGCATTAGGTTTAATCATTTGTGTTAAGTTTTAGGTTCGGAAGAACCTTTATTTGCCGAAATGGCTACGAAGAAAGTTCTTTTTACACAACACTAGGGATGTACACATGGTTGCACTACGTCAAACCATGATCGATAGAGTCGTCGAAATTTGCATACTTCGACATGACATAAAATGAGGATCGATAGAGTCATGCGCCGATCAGGCACACAAATTCTAGGCGTCTAGGGTTTTGTCCTGTGTATCACTGCCGCAGATACTTGGACCGATAGAGTCGATGCGGAACTATAGAGAGTCCTAAGTGTTTCTGAGTAGAGTACCTTTTCATGAATGGATTCTCACGAGGCATTTCTATAATCGCCTAACATATACTAGTCATGTATAGTTGTAACGACCGAAAAATTCCAACCAATTTAAACTTTTCAAAAACAACCAGATTTCATTAAATTATTACAAAAAGGTTTTCAATACAATTTATTTAGAGTATTCCCAGAATCACATCACAACATAAACATGAGGAGCGGTACGATCACACCTTCGCCTTGCCACGATCTCCTGAAGAACCTGAAAAAACATTAAACCACAACTAACCACACATACGCCTTTCCAGGCTACGACCTTCCGGTCTAAATCATAATGCCTTCCAGCCCATAACATAGTGCCTTCCGGCCCATATCATACATAGCATACATAACATATAAGAACACAAAACAGCCATGCACTTCGGGTCTACTGTGAGACTGCTCCGCCGCACCGGCCAACAGTCTACCTGGTGCACCCTCCGAATCTAGCCATATACATCGAGTCTGCAGTGTGATTGGTCCACCCGCACCGGACCTTCAATCCACCTGGTCCACTCTTTGAGTCTACAGTATGACTGGTCCGCCCGCATCGGGCCTTCAGTCGGCCTGGTCCACTCTCCGAGCCTCGGCACGTCTGGTCCGCCCTCTTGGGGCCTACAGCCTATCTGGACTGCTCGCTGGGCCTTCGGGACAACCGGTCCGCCCTGGTTATCTTGGCCTATAGCACAAAGCAGGACCCGCCTCAACCCAACTCCAGTCCAAACAACCATGTGCACATAAACATACAATCATATAAGGATTCACAGTCAACAAGCCGATCAAACATATCTCATAACATATCATCATCCTAACCAGGATACCGACCTAACCGGTCACTAGCATAGCATCACCCTACATATCAAGGAATCGACCCTAACCAGGTCTCTAACATATACCATCCTAGCTACCAGGATGCAAATATATCAAAGCAATAACATAACAACAAATACCCGGATCTCAATCCGATAAAGGGCCGACCTTGGTGCCTTCGACCCTGTCGATATAGTGAGGATAACTCACCTCGCACTGCCGAAACTCTGAACTAAAGAGCAGATTCTCGAATCACCAACTCACCGCAAACCTTGAACTGGCCAACATAGCACAATTAAACATTAGGCCCAGCACTATACTCTTCTAAGGGTAAATTGACCATTTTACCCCTAACTCAATCCGACCCAACACTAGGTAAGCTCCCAAGCCCACCAATGGCCCAAAGTACAGAAGTCCAAAACAAATCCCATTATTGGCCCAATTTACTAAATTGGGCCCACCTCACCAAATGGGCCTAAACTCATGACCCTGAACAACCAATGGGCCCAAAATACTCTAACCATAATATCCAGTCACGACCCAAAATCCAGCAGCCCAAATAATAGCCCAAACCCTAAGGCCCAAAATGAAAACCCAACAGAGGGAGTACGCTGGGCGTACCCCCCCTGGTACGCTGGGCGTACACGCTGATTCGCAATAGAGGATCGGGGCACTGACTTGCTGCACGGGGCGTACTCATATGTTACGCGGGGCGTAACTTCGCTACTCATTAAGTCCTTGTAACTTCTTAATGGCTTAAGCTCTTAAGCCCAAACTTCATATCCCTAGGCCAAACATGCCTAAGATTCATAAAGTCTCAACCTTTATCACTTGGGACGTCCAAAAGCTCTTAATCTAAGGTCTGAATCGATTAAGACCTATATATCTCACACATGGAACAACTACAGCCCTTGGGACCTCATTTTTCTCACTCAAGACCTCTCCAAAGCTCTGAAAGGACAGATAATCTCGGCCAACACAAAGCATGGATCAAGATGAGAACTTTGGGACAAGAAAGATGCTAAAACTTCTCAACACTTAGATCTATGAAAAATAAATGGCAAGCAAGAAGCTTTATACCTCAAATAAGCTCCAAAGGATGATATCTCTTCAGATCTACAAGCTCCAATCATCCCTTTCCTTCTTTGACAACTTCTCCTTTCTTCTTCTAGCTTTTCTTTTGCCAAAATGAGCTTTCCAAGGCCAAACACACGCAACAATGGGGGGGAATATGAGTTTCTAGGGTTTCTGAGGTTAAGGGAGAGCTTATGGAGGCTAGGGTATGCCCCAACATGTTCCTTATATAGTGGATGACCCTAAATTTAGGGTTTTAGAACTCTGAGAGTATGCTGGGCGTACTCAACCTTGCACCCGCGTCACTTACCCAATTACGCTGGGCATAATCCCAGCTTACGCTGGGCATACTCGGCGAGTTCCCAAACTTCATACTTGGCCCTCCTTTTCTACTTTTCCCACAAGATGACCAAAATATCATTTCTCTTAAATCTCGGGGACTCACAATTAGGTACTCTGAGGAACGGGGTGTTACAATTCTCGCCCACTTAAATTAGGCTTCGCCCTCGAAGCCTTCGGCATCTCTACTCCAGAACTTCTCCCGCCACGCACCACCTGGTATTAACCCAACCAGGTTCCTCAAGATGCAACCATCGGAAACCGAAACTTACTTTCCTTTCTAGCGGTGTCCTGACTACCACCTTAAGCCGGGCACCGGCTTCACCCTCTGATAACCACACCTATTAGACTCCACACTTATCGCCTGAGTACCATTCCATCGCACTTCCTCGATCCTGATCACAACAATCACTTGGCTCTTACGAGCTAGATATAACCCTAAACCACCGGGTTCCCGATCCGAGTCCAATTCTATCCGCTCCATGCTGACAGAAGGACACATTCTTCAGTCTCTGAGCAACTCCCATGAGTTCTACTCTTGCAATCGCATGCACATACTACACTAGCTCTAACACTCTCGGGTTAGGAAAAACCCGCTATGACAACCCAAAAATTTCCACTTCAATAGAAACCAAGTCTGTTGCTGCTAACTTTCAAACTTTTGGGATAAGTTTGAGCAATTCAGGATTTACACTTAAGGAAATATCAGGAGAGAGGTTGCACTTGGGTTTTTTGCAACTCCGTTATTCCAAAACTCTATGATATTAGAGTTCATTCCAGGATTAAAATATTTTCTGCCAAAAATCCCAGGACTATATATAGAATTCTGAACCAAATTATTCATTAGTTACAATTCCAACTAGAGAAAAGCCAAATTCTCTCTCAAGGATCTTCGGACTTTTGTTCCGGAACGTGAGTACTTCTATCTAGTGTTGTTTTAAAGCTTTATATATGCTTAATACACTAGAAATCATAGGAAAACACCAAGATCTATGAGTTTACCGCCCAAGAACACCTTGGGGAGTAGACTCCATTTCAAGGGCCAAAGTGTGCCCAATGACCCCTAGACCTTGGAAACGAAACATGGGATAAACCTTGACATGTTTAGGCATCAAAATCAATAAAAATCAAGGACCAAAAGTGAGTTCACGGCCAAGGAAGTTCTTGGACCGTGAACTCCATTTTAGTGTGCCAAAATGCCCTAAATGCCTTCCATAACCCAAGAGACAAGCATAGAACTTTACCTAGATGTGTTTAGGACCCAAAACAACCAAAATATCATCTTCCATAATTGTTTACGGCCGCAAACACATGACCAAATGGTCCATGGGCCGTAAACTCAAAATAGAGGTGTTTTGATGCCACAAACACTTCCAAGGGCTTAGCCATGAATTTAGAATGCTTCTTTATGACCCTTAGGACCCTCATAAGAATATTTGGCCATGAGTTTACGGTAGTAAACTCATTTGGGCCGTAAACACCCCACAAGTGCCAAAAGATGTGGTCTTTCTTATCCTAGGTTAAAGCTAATGTCCCTAAATCACCCCCTAGACTTCAAACTTGCACTAACCCATGAGTAACCATGAGTTTACGACCGTAAACTACCTTGGGCCGTGAACTCATGGTAGTAAACTCATTTAAGTGCCTTTATACCATCCTAGGTTGAATCACATGTGATTCCAACACTTGGTTAAGGTGTTTCCTAGTCCCGAAAGGTGTTTCCTTTCCCGGAAGGTGTTTCCTTCCATATAGTTGTTTATAAACACTATATTCATGTCATTATGTGTCCTTAAATATCATTTAGGACTTATTGTGTCTCGGAACTTCATTCGTGGAACTTCTCATCCGTACACGCATACCCGTTTGAATCACCCACATTAGGTGAGTTCATACCCCGCAATGAATCTTTTAACTATTTTAATTGTTTTAAAGGGGGGAATACAAGTTGAACACAATGATAATTGTGTAATTATTTGTTGTTAACCATTCTTTCAAAATGTTACTTATGTTATTTATAAGTTGTTAAAACATTTCAAAACTCTTCTAAAGGTTATGTTACTTTATAGTTATACAAAACTCCATTTTAAAGTATAAGAATAACTTTGTAAATAAATGAGTCTTTTCAGTAACAGTCCAGTTAGAGCATTAGTTAACTATTATAGGTATAGTTTAAGAGAATGTTATTCATTACTTCTAGTACAATGAAGCACACAAAGAGCCAATATCAGAACAGAACAGAACAGAACAAACAATGAAGAGAATCAAACAATACCAGAACAAAACATAACAAACAAGTAAATTTGCTATAGCATGATAACACGCAGACAGGATCTAACTTTAATGTGAATTACACGGCTTGCATGGATTTGCTCGGGTCGCGTTTGGTTCCCTCAATCTCCATATATGAGAGCGGGTTAGTAGGGGTTCTAGCTTTCACATTATGACCGTAATAAAACACACATATGTTTTTAGGTTGATAGTACCTCCGTATGTCATGATAAACGACATCAGGGTACTCACTTTCTCCCATTACTTTCATAAAGTGTCGGTAACACTTGAAGGTTGATCTATTCTATAATTGAGGTAGGTTATAAACTAGGGAGAATGTACTTTACAATTGACAAAGGAACAGTAGTGTCTTGGTAGAAGACTGCTTTCATAACAGTAGAGTCTTGGTAGAAGACTGCTTTCATAACAGTAAGGTCTTGGTAGAAGACTGCTTTCAAAACAGTAGGGTCTTGGTAGAAGACTGCTTTCAAAACAATCGAGTCTTGGTAGAAGGATACTTTTAAAAGTTAGGACCATGATGCTAACCTTATGATTCCGTAATGTATACACTATAGGATACATATATATTAAGTAGATGCCGACAGCTAATAGGATGTGTGTTCTTCGCTGTACGTCTTGTTACCGTTGGATGTAGGCTTACACCGAGGTCACCCAATCTATTATCTACCCGAATCTATATATATGTATGCTTAGTATACATTAAGTCATCATAAGGGTACCAGGTATGGATCACGTCATAGGACACAGGGTGAATGCACATTTTTTCCTAGTACAAAACTTTCGTTTCAAAGTCAGTACTTTTGATATACAAAACTAGCGATTTCCCAGTTAAGGGCTTAATCCATTTTATTAAGCCAGTACAGTCTTAAAGACTTTAAGTGAGTTAACTCTATAATACCTTAGTTTATACACCATGTTTGTATATAAGACTAGTATCCGACAGCTAGTAGGATATGTGCTCTTCGCTGTATGTCCTGTTCCCGTTGGATGTGGGCTTACACTGAGGTCACCCAATCTACTATCTACCCGATATCAAATTATATATAGCAGTATAAACAAAGCTATTATAAAAGTGATCACCATAGTCAATATTTTATTATAAGAAATATAGGTTTTCTTAAAAGGAACTCTCCATTAGATATAAAGGAACCATTACAAATAACTCCATGAGTAACAAGTGAATACACCATGGTTACATATGACAACGATCTAACAATCAATGGAATGTGTGCTATCCGCCTTACTCACTGTACCTCGTTGGGTTGTAAGTTGAGGGCAGATGCACACAATCGATTGTTTGTTTACTCCAAGTATATATAACTTGTACCCACTTAGTACGCATAGAAAGGCGTGTAGTGTCATTTTACTTAACTTCCATTAAGGTAGGAAATATAGGATTTTCTAGAGGAACAGGCGATCATTTCAAAACAGAACTTACAACTTACATTACTTTTACATATACCTTTTCCACATTTTACAGCTTACTAACATCACTAAAATCTTATGAACTCACCAGCTTAATTGCTGATCAACTCTTTCAAATAACTTGTATTCTTAGGAGACTATTAGACAGGTGCTCGTGCTGGGACTTCAGAAGATGGAGCATTATAGCTTCAAGTCTTGTTTTGTTATTTGTTTATGACTTCTATGTTTTGTGAACACATACATTGTAAATACTTTCTTTCTATATGAAATGGTTGTTCATTACTTGCTTACCATATACATGTCTCGTGATACTTGACATGACGTCCTCCACCCCAGAACGTTTCTGACATTCCGGTTTTGGGGTGTGACACCCGCCATACTAACGACATCTCCAAACATCCCCCAGGATGAATCACCACTACATACACAATTCCTCGATCAGAATCAAACTGGGAATCTAAGACTCCCTCCCAACATCCCTTCCGAGCCTCTTGGCTCTACCCTCGCGGAAATCCTTCCGCAACCTCAGCAGACATCCCATCCGAATGTGTTTTCCATACCACTGTCGCAATCATGCTGCTCAAAGGCCCTAATTGGATCACTCCAATCACAACTCTGCGCTGCTGCTTTCACTTCCGTGAACTAACTCTCCCTCTCGGAACTATATTCCTCTCTCCTTCCTTACCAAGGAAATCCACTCGGCTGCCTTGTCACTATGACAAGTGCCACGGTGCTCGCCCAATGCTACACCACTCCCTCATAGCGTAACCGCTATCCATGCAACACACATGCTCTGAATCTGCTCGCAAGGACTCTCAAGTCCATGCACCATCTCCACTAATCGAGATCAATACCCGGGGCCAGACCTTCCAATGCTAACATATCGCGACATACTCAATCCATTTCCTCGAACCGATCTAACAATACCTGCAGAGTCTTCAGCATGACTGGACCGCCTTACCAGGGCTTCAGCCAATCTGGACCACTCTCAGAACCTTCAGCCAATCTGGGCCACCCTTCAGGGCCTTCAGCCTGGCTGGACCGTTCTCTGAGCCTTCGGCCTGACTGGTACGCCTATCGGCCGTCAGTCTATCCGGACCGCTCAACTAGCATTCATCATTCTGCGTTATCTCTCCGGGAAACCCTCCTATGTATATTGTTTTAGCCCTCTAGGGGTTCCGAACTCTATCTCCATCATACATACTCAATACCGGCCTGATCTCAGGCCCTCCACAATCAAATGCCCTAGGTCTGTATCCCGCCCCGCATGCCTGTCACTTACTTTTACCAGCCTACGCTCTAGGCTGACAAAACACTGCTGAATTCCAAACAGCTAAACAACCTCACATGCTCATCGATCTTCCGGAGAATTTTCCAATTCTTCGCCACTTGTAGCACTGACCAACAATTACCGGTCGCCAACATCGACCTACCTCAACAAACTTACACAACACAATCACTTACACGCGAACCGCGTCCCACCAGCGTAAACAACCTTCACAAAACACGTATCAACGCTGATCGACCCGAGCTCAAAAGAACTTCAATCTGCAGCTAACCACCCCTCAGAATGCAGATGCTACCCGGCATTCAGACCAACGCCAGATTTCCACTAATAACTCTCATGAAAGATAACCAACGAAATTCCCAACACTGATCCATAACCAAACCATAACCCTCAAAGAACAACAAATACCACACCGAAAACCACACAATAAGACTAGCAGATAAACAATACTCCACAGAATCACAAGGTAAACGAGACATCAAGAAAGAAACATACCCGCGGCTGCATCCGGCACTACTCTGACCTCCTCTGTTGTAAGCTGAAAAGCACGACCCTGAGCCCTTGGGGGCTCCGCTCCACCCTGACCTCCACCCGTGATCCTCAAAGTGGCCGGTGCTGGAGCCTGCACCGGTCCTACAGCAAGCTGTGGACAGTTGACCCTGAAATGTCCAACCTGATGACAATGATAACAAATTCTCAAATCCCGAACTGGCGCTAACTGCCGACAATCCCTCGCATAGTGCCCCTCCTCTCTGCACTTGCGGCATGCACCACCGGACCAACAAACTCCAGTGTGACCCCTCCCATGCTTCCCACAAGTGTGGCCACTCAGATCTCCCACTCTAGAATCAACGGTCTTAGACCGTTTCGTCGCCGGCTGCGACTGCACCGGATCCTGCCTCAGCTCACGTAACTGCAACTTAATCTCTAACTCACGCCGCCTGGCGGCCTCCTGCAACTCCAAAAAAGTCTCGCACCTCTGCGTAGACACAAACTGTCTGATATCCCTCTTGAGCATGCTCAGATATCGAGACATCTGAACCTGCTCCGAAGCAAACTTAGGGCAGAACATTGCCCTCTCGGTGAACATCCTGGTGTTCTCAGTCACCGACTCCGATCCCTGCTTCAGTTCAAGGAACTCCTAAGCTAATCTCTCTCTCTCTCTCTCTCTCAACTCGCAGAACATAACGAGTGCTGAACATCTCTCTGAACTGATCCCATGAAACCGCAGCCCTCTGCGCATCCGAATATGACCCCGTGGTCAATCTCCACCAATCCTTCGCCCCGAGCCTCAACAAGTTCAGAGCATACCTCACCCTCTGATCAGCAGGGCATGAACCTGTAAAGAAACACCCCTCCACGTCCAATAACCATCTCATAGCAACAATCGGGTCCTGAACTCCATCAAAGGTGGGAGGCTTTGTATTATCGAAGTCCCGATACTGAAAACCCCGACCAACTCCTCCCCCTGCCGCTGCTACAGCCTCTGTAGCCGTCGTGGCAGCCGTCTCTGTGAGAGCTGCATAGCGCTCATCAAAATACTCAACCATGGCAGTCGTGATCGACCCAAACAGTTCCGGCAACTCAGCCCGGAACAACGCAACAATCTCATCACGCAGGATCTCACGAATCCTCGCATCCAACTCGCATGTTCTCATCTGACCAATAACCTCGGGCGGCACTGACCCGCCCGGAACTCCCTCTCCTGCTCCCGATCCTGACCCGGATCCACTCCCAGCATGCCTCGGAATCTCCATACTGAAAACACCACAGAATCTCAGACACTTTCCACTAACCCGAGAACCAACTCTCAACCCAACCCTAGAGGTCATGGTTTCCCTGATACGCGTATGGGTCCTGTGCTTTCAGTAGTACGGGCCCATACTACCTTCCACACCTACGCATATTTGTATGAAGTACTACCACAACACCCTACTGAAAACATGCATAACAAATGCTCAACCCTCACTACTAGAGGACACTGGAAATCTCTCACAAGGAAACCCTAGGCTAACAGGCGTCAAAAATCAGGCAACATTATCATGAAATCCTGAAGATCCCTAGCCTAGCACTAGCATGCTGTTCTATCAAAGCTCAAAAACAAATATCATGTATGGTATTTTGGGGTTACTTACTGGCTCCGGCTGATCGTACCTCCGCGTCCTCCTTTACTCATTTTGAAAACCATTTTAAATTCTCTTTTGAAAACTCTCCTCGATTTGAGACTGGAGTCACATGAGTGTTCCTCCAATTCACTCAAACCAAGGCTCTGATACCAACTTGTAACGACCGAAAAATTCCAACTAATTTAAACTTTTCAAAAACAACCTGATTTCATTAAATTATTACAAAAAGGTTTTCAATACAATTTATTTAGAGTATTCCAAGAATCACATCACAACATAAACATGAGGAGCGGTACGATCACGCCTTCGCCTTTCCACGGTCTCCTAAAGAACCTGAAAAACATTAAACCACAACTGTAAGCCCGAAAGCTTAGTGAGATATCCCCAGAATACCAACCACACATATGCCTTTCCAGGCTACGACCTTCTGGTCTAAATCATAATGCCTTTCGGCCCATAACATAGTGCCTTCCGGCCCATATCATACATAGCATACATAACATATCAGAACACAGAACAGCCATGCACTTTGGGTCTACTGTGAGACTGGTCCGCCGCACCGGCCAATAGTCCACCTGGTCCACCCTCCGAATCTAGCCATATACATCGAGTCTGCAATGTGATTGGTCCGCCCGCACCGGGCCTTCAATCCACCTAGTCCACTCTCTGAGTCTACAATATGACTGGTCCGCCCGCACCGGGCCTTCAGTTGGCCTGGTCCACTCTCCGAGCCTCGGCACGTCTGTTCCGCCCTCTTGGGACCTACAGCTTATCTGGACCGCTCGCTGGGCCTTTGGGACATCCGGTCCGCCCTGGGTATCTTGGCCTACAGCACAAAGCAGGACCCGCCTCAACCCAACTCCAGTCCAAACAACCATGTGCACATAAACATACAATCATATAAGGATTCACAGTCAACAAGCCAATCAAACAGATCACATAACATATCATCATCCTAACCAGGATACCGACCTAACCGGTCACTAGCATAGCATCACCCTACATATCAGGGAACCGACCCTAACCAGGTCTCTAACAAATACCATCCTAGCTACCAGGATGAAAACATATCAAAGCAATAACATAACAACAAATACCCGAATCTCAATCCGATAAAGGGCCGGCCTTGGTGCCTTAGACCCTGTCGATATAGTGAGGATAACTCACCTTGCACTGCTGAAACTCTGAACTGAAGAGCAGATTCTCGAATCACCAAATCACCGCAAACCCGGAACTGGCCAACATAGCACAATTAAACATTAGGCCAAGCACTATACTCTTCTAAGGGTAAATTGACCATTTTACCCCTAACTCAATCCGACCCAACACTAGGTAAGCTCCCAAGCCCACCAATGGCCCAAAGTCCAGAAGTCCAAAACAAATCCCATTGTTGGCCCAATTTACTAAGTTGGGCCCACCTTACCAAATGGGCCTAAACTCATGACCCTTAACAACCAATGGGCCCAAAATACTCTAACCATAATATCCAGTCACGGCCCAAAATCCAGCAGCCCAAATAATAGCCCAAACCCTAAGGCCCAAAATGAAAACCCAACAGAGGGAGTACGCTGGGCGTACCCTCCCTGGTACGCTGGGCGTACACGCTGATTCGCAACAAGGGATCGGGGCACTGACTCGCTACGCGGGGCGTAACTTCGCTACTCATTAAGTCCTTGTAACTTCTTAATGGCTTAAGCTCTTAAGCCCAAACTTCAGATCCCTAGGCCAAACATGCCTAAGATTCATAAAGTCTCAACCTTTGTCACTTGGGACGTCCAAAAGCTCTTAATCTAAGGTCTAAATCCATTAAGACCTATATATCTCACACATGGAACAACTACAACCCTTGGGACCTCATTTTTCTCACTCAAGACCTCTCCAAAGGTCTGAAAGGACAGATAATCTCGGCCAACACAAAGCATGGATCAAGATGAGAACTTTGGGACAAGAAAGATGCTAAAACTTCTCAACACTTAGATCTATCCACAATAAATGGCAAACAAGAAGCTTTATACCTCAAATAAGCTCCAAAGCATGATATCTCTTCAGATCTACAAGCTCCAATCGTCCCTTTCCTTCTTTGAAAACTTCTCCTTTCTTCTTCTAGATTTTCTTTTGCCAAAATGAGCTACCCAAGGCCAAACACACCTAACAATGGAGGGAATACGAGTTTCTAGGGTTTCTGAGGTTAAGGGAGAGCTTATGGAGGCTAGGGTATGCACCAACATGTTCCTTATATAGTGGTTGACCCGAAATTTAGGGTTTTAGAACTCTGAGAGTACGTTGGGCATACCTCTAGTACGCTGGGCGTACTCAACCTTGCACTCGCGTCACTTACCCAATTACGCTGGGCGTAATCCCAGCTTATGCTTGGTGTACTCGGCGAGTTCCCAAACTTCATACTTGGCCCTCCTTTTCTACTTTTCCCACAAGATGACCAAAATATCATTTCTCTTAAATCCCGGGGACTCACAATTAGGTACTCTTAGGAACGGGGTGTTACAATAGTTAAGGTGGGGAGGACTGTTGACTAAGCGACTCTGCCCTAAATCCACAACCAAATGAGGAACAGGAAATGAGGCGGTATTCACTCACTCTAGGTCTATCCATCTTAACTATACATGGTCGTAACGTCTATGTTTAGCCATTATAGTTTTACCTGATGAATTTTAAATTTTATAATAGTGTTGCGACTTTCGCCTTAATGGGGAAGTATTTACATTTGAATTAGCCTTTTGATGTTTTGCGTTAGTTATTTGAGATCGAGAGACGTACCAAAATCTATCGGGTTCCTTGATGCTTCTCCTTAAGCAGTAGAGTTAGGCTCCTCCTGTGTCTTTGTTGTTTTCTTCAGTTGGGCAATCCCTTTTGAACTGTCCAATCTCACCACATAGATAGCAGACTGGATTGGTTGTCACATTGGTGATTGATGCAATACGCTCCACCAGAGTTCTACATACGCGAGCAGTATGCCCCTTCATGTTGCACCTAGCACATAAGAGTTCCCGACATATACCATGATGATGATAGCTACACTTGCCGCAGTGGGGAACGTTTCCTAGGTATGGCGTTTTTGGAGTCAGGAGGGAAGGATTGACAGGGGTATCGACTGTCTCAGCTCGTTGTCCTTCGGAAGGTTCTTGAGCCGAGGTACCTCCCTCCTCGGTCTTTAGTTTTCTCTTCAGTGGATTCGGTTGAGGTTCTTGGGTGGCTGGGTATGCGGGGGTTGGTTGCTGCTGTCCATTGCTAGGATCGGGATTCCCGATAGAGCACTTGCTAACATTGGCGTTGTTAGCATTCAAGTGGGCCATGACAACTGCTACGGCTGCCGAGACTGCAGCTTGGAACGTAGCTTCATTGAATAAGAGAGTAGGTTTCTTGCTTGTGGACTGGTTGCGTTTCTTTGGAGGCATGGTTTTTCCTACACGGAAAGGAATACAAGATAATGAGAGACGATGGCTAACCCTGGACATATCTATCCCGATTGTATTAGGCATAAATTTTTCCCGTGCCTCGGGTACTAGTTGTTTGAGTGTCGACCTACATCCCTATGATGTAGTCCTGGTAATCAAGGTAAGAGTATGGATATCGGGAAAAGGCCAGAAGTTGCGAGTCGTTCCTACTACGTTACCTTTATACTGGGAAGGTTTCACTCTCCGGCCTGGAAAGATTTGAGAACAGTTCGGAACGATCACCGCGGAAAGAGAGGCTCATGAAGGCTTATGTCTAAAAACACTCAATAGTGGTGTGGGGATCCGATCTAATGGTGTAACTGGCAACGGGAAACGACGACTTTACCTAACACATAGCGTGAGTAGTGTAACCACTAACTCACTAAATTGTATTATTTATCGGTGTATTAGCGTGACGAACACGAGGAAAAGACACTTCTCGGGTTCCATGTACTAGCTCCCTCTGTCTGCCTCGTATCTTTGACTAGAATCGGCGTTGGTTTCCTTCGGGTAGTTACCTAGGTTTCTCTTCTCATATGGACATATTGAATCTCTACTCCGCCTTAATTCCAAATCCGTCTCTGGATGTCATCACTTCATGATGGATGACTGGAAATCTCGGAAGTTTAGGCGAGCTTCTTACCGGTGTCTCTAAAAAGATATAGGCACTTGGTGAATTCAATAGTCTCGACCCAGTTCATCTATCCCCAAACAGGAAATCTGCTCAATGAACCTCTTCTAGGTCTGCATTAACTCTTCTGTCAAGGACTGAAGTGGATAGGGTTTTCTATAGGGTTCGTGCAAGAATGGAAATGTCTAAAGAATCCTAAGAGATTATTAACATTTCACTGGATGATCCATATCGAGTCCTGCTACGATTACACAGGGTACACAAATCATATATAGCTTAGATCCGATAGGCCTTCGAATATGTGATACTACTCTATATCCACATCCCAACGAGGAAAAGGAAGTAGAGCGAAACCACACATTCTTAGCCTATGGGATCCTTATTATATATAACCTTGGGAGTATACCCTCTGTAGTCGTAGGTATATCAATAAGGATCTTTTTAGTTCTTCACACATGGTTATCTATGTATCCTAAAATACCCCTATGGTATTTTAATTTCTTGTTTGTTTCTTATCTCCTGAATAAAATTCTGGAATTAGTGTGAGTGTTTTAGTGTTCTAAAATACTCCTATAGTATTTTAACTTCATGTTTGGCTCTAACATTCCTAGTTGGTAAGTTTCAGACCTGTTGCAACACCACTATCACTCCCAAGCACATGTTCATCGCATCTCGAATAAATGTAGTTGATCAGGTTACATTTATTCCAGCTTACGATTACATAACTGCCCAGTTTTGACGGTAATGCTCAACATCCGAAGACTTTTATTATTGTTCTTCTTGTGATACTTGTGTTCGGGTGTTTAGATTCTGGATGTTCTTATACTTTGGTAGAATATGGTTATATTTTAAAGTATAATTTTTTTTGTCAGAGTGTTTTATCCCTATGTATTTATAGGCTGTATATCTTTTATGAATTGATATACTTAGCTCACTATAAACAATGCTCTGATACCAATCTGTCACACCCCAAAACCGGAACGGCGGAAATGTTTTGGGGTGGATGACGTCATGTCAAGTATCACAACACATGCATTATAGTAATCAAAGTACAACAAAACATTGCATTAATAGTAATAGTTTTACATGGTTTACATTACAATATACTAAAGTAATACGAGTAAATAATATAGGTGCAGCTTGGTACTAAACTGTCTTCGTCAGAAACTCTGGGGATGTACCTGTCTAATGCTGATCTGAGAATACAAGTTATTTGAAAAGCAAGTATCAGCATTTTTACAAATGCTGGTGAGTTCATAAGTATTTAGTGTCATTTTATTCAAATAACTTTAATAAAAGTGGTAGTTTTAGAGTATCCAATAAATTAGAGTCTTTTCTAGAAAATCCTATATTTTCTTTAATAAATGCAGTCTTCTACCAAGACTGGACGGAGTTATGTGGTAAAAAGTAGTTTTCCCTTAATCGCTATCATTATCAAAATACAAAATTTGATTATTAAAGAAAGAAAGAGAAATTAGGGAAAATAACATATGCCTCAGCAGTGAAGACTGCTGACTAAGGCAAAAGGACTCATAGACTCCAGGAGAGTATCGAACAAACGACACGCCTGGCTCAGTCTTACAAAGGGAGACACATACCCCAAACGGTACCAAACGAAAGGTACGGCTAGTAAGGTCTAAAACAAGGAATACAGACCCCAGACAGTATCAAATAAAAGATACAGCTAGCAAGGTCTAAAAACAGTGTGACTCTGAGAGTGGGTTTTCATCATACAGTGTAAAGTACGGTGAGAATACCGTGAAAAATACCGTTACCTTAAGGCCATGAATTATAAGGTAACCTGGGATACCCGTAACCATACTAACCGACACTAGAGTACCTGACGCCCTGCAAGCGTCTATAAAATGTGACATTTGTCACCCCTTGGCTTGGTAGGCCGTGGACTGTAGCTAGCAGTCAGGGTGCGGGGGTTTCAATCACGTGTAGATCTATACACACACTGTCCACTCTCCCTACAGGAGACTCTGGTTACAAACTAGACGACGGAGAAAGCCGTGTCCCGAAGATGCATCCCAAATAGTGGGTAGTGGGTTTCCAATATAAGTGTTGAACTAGAGGTAGAGACTCATAACTGAACTAACTAGAGTGAACCTATATGTCTATGCTCGTATACATAATATATAACTAATGAATCAAACGACCTTCGGACGGCCATCCGATCCCACCAGACCACATCTCAACGAAGAAAAGGAAATAGGGCGAAAAAGCCTTCCTAAGTCCTTCACCCATTATTTATATGCATCTATACAAGCATAGACATACATCCAACTACGCTTGAGTGTGTAACAAGTGAAAACGTATCGTGAAGTATAACCAAATCGTGATGTATAAACGTATAGTGTGGAATAACCGAATCGTGATGTATAAACGTACAGTATGGAATAACCGAATCGTGAAGTATAAACGAATCGTGAGGTATGACCGAACAGTGTGGATTAACTTGAATCGTGAAGTGTAAACGAACAGTGTGAATAACCGAATCGTTAAGTATAAGCGTTACCATATATAAGTGTATCACGAAGTGGAAACGTTATCAAGTAGGAGTTTAAACTATGTAAAACAAAGCAGCAGTATCTAACAAGTAAGAGTATACAACATGAAAGAGAACTTTGATGAAAACCTTGGAAAAACCTTTATACTTAAGAAAATCACAACTTGGTATTCTTTGGTAAAATAAGTTTGAAAACCTTAGAAATTCTTTGGAAACCTTTCATAAACCATTTTAAAATGAACTTTGATAAAACAGTATAAGTAAGAGTTTTGAACAAGTGAAAACATTTTAGAAAACCATTTATAGTATTCTACTCGGTAAAACAGTTTACAGTGTGGTAAATCCTTGTGCATGCGGGTTATCAATCACATGTGATTGACATGATAACTGGCATGTTTAACTTGTATCCCCCCCCCCTATAAAACATATAAAAACATTTAAAAGGTTCATTCAGGGGTATGAACTCACCTGGTGTAAGTGGATCCGACGAAGGTGTCGGTTGGGTGCTCGGTGTCAAGTAAAGACTTGGACACACTTAGTGACCTATTTAACATATGATAACATATGTTCACATACAATTAGTACATTTAATACTAATTAAACAAGTATACGCTTCCTAAGTGCGAAAACACTTTTAATTAAGCGTTTAGGGTGTCCCGGGTAACATTTAAGGGCTTGAATGACTTAGGAATGGAGTTTACTCTTCAAGAGTAAACTCTATATACATAGTTCATGGCCCTGGGACAACTCCCCATGATTTTACGGCCGTAAACTCATGGTGAGGGTGTTCTAGGATGTTTAAAGGCCTTATCTTAATTGTGGAATTTTTCTAGGCCCAAATGTAAAATGTATGAATGGATTTAAGGCACTTAAATGGACCAAATGGGAGTTTACGGCCGTAAGCTCCCAAGGACATCTTTCTTGGGTGATTTAAGAGCTTAAGTGATTGAGAATAAATCCTATGTATTTTTCCAAGTCAAATGGGGAGTTTAGGACACCATTTAACCCCTTTATAGGAGTTTACGGCCCAGGTACCCATTCTTGAGCGGTTTACGGCCATAAGCTCCTTATGGAGTTATTTTTATCATGTTAAAGGTCCCTAACTTGTTGGTGGTTGCTTCTTGAATTTTTTCTAAGGCCATTGGTGTGTTTAAGTGGCTTTTAAACACTCAAACATGAGTTTACTCTCCATAATGAGGAGTTTACGGCCCAAGGATATTCTTGGGTAGTAAACTCATTTTTGCTCCCCAAAATGCTAGTTCAAGGTGTTCTAAGTCTGATTCCATAAGCCTACAAGTCATATCTAAGCCTTAGGGACAATTTGGAGGGGTTTTATTGCGACCACTAAATCAGACTTGTAGGCTTATGGAATCAGACTTATAGGAATAACATTATCAAACATGAGTTTACTCTCCATAATGGGTTTTTATTATGAGGAATAACGACATAGAATATAAATAAGTAAAACATTTATTTATTTTACGACCTCAAATTAACGGAGCTTTTATAACGTGGAATATTCCGTTAACGGAAACGGGGTAATGTAACGGAATAAACTTTGGGTTGTCACACATTTGCACCCAACGGTCTTACGTCCGGGCACATTATCAACCAAATTCCAAAATTCGTTGTCATACATGGACTAGATCTCGCTATCCATTGCCTCTTTCAATTTCGCAGACTCCGGGCCTGCCATGGCTTCCTTATAGCTATTAGGTTCATCAAGGTTTATTAGTGTACCATCACTAATATATGTATCCCCTTCTGTAGTAATATGAAAACCATAAAATTGGGGTTGAACTCTAACTCTTTTGGCACGTCTAAGAGGTAATGACTCGTCAATCGGTTCAACCGGAGTTTCCTCCTCGGGTTGAGTGCCAGCGGTAGAGGTTGCTTCATCTATCGACTCTTGAATCTCTTCAAGCTCGATTTGCCTCCAAATGTCTCCTTGGCTTATGAGTTCTCGCTCTCGGAAAACTCCTCTCCTCGTAACGAAGACAACATTGTCCTTCGGTCTATAGAAGAGATATCCAAAGGATTTCTGTGGGTAGCCGATGAAAATACATCGCTCACTACGAGGTTCAAGCTTGTCGTGAGTATTTCGTCTTACGAAAGCCTCGCAACCCCAAACCTTGATATGTACTAACAAGGGAGCTTTCCCTGTCCACATCTCGTGAGGTGTTTTGGCAACCTTCTTAGAAGGGACTCGGTTAACGATATGGGCAGAAGTCTCTAAGGCATACCCCAAAAAAGAGATAGGTAGTGAAGCATGACTCATCATAGAGCCAACCATGTCCAACCAGGTTCGATTACGTCTTTCTGCCACACCATTCAACTGCAGTGTCCTAGGTGGCGTCAATTATGAAACTATTCCACACACCTTGAGATAGTCGTGGAATTCAAGACTTAGGTACTCTCCTCCTCGATCGGATCGAAGCATCTTGATTTTCCTTCCCAATTGATTCTCCACTTCATTGTTGAACTCTTTGAACTTTTCAAACGTTTCTGACTTTTGCTTGATTAAGTAGATATACCCATATCTACTATAGTCATCGGTAAAAGTCACATATGTCACACCCCCAAACCAGAATGGCGGAAACATTCGAGGGTGGATGACTTCACGTAGTATCACAACAATTGAATATTGTAAAGAAAGTAACACATCCATAATGAAAACGTATATTGTTGCGTTATACATATTAGCAAAAGAATATTACAATATGATGATATAAATGTTTAATAATAACATCCTTAGCGTTCCTTCTTCAAAAGCTGGTAGTTACCTGTATTTCTGATTCCCTGAGAAATACAAGTGGTTTCGAAAAAGTGTCAACAATTAAGTTAGTGAGTTCATAAGTGTTTTGCATTGAAAAGTATGCCCTTTTTGGTAGTAAATCGATGAATGAGGTTTTCAGAAAATCCAATATTTTCTATAAATGGTATGAAAAGTTCTCAGAATTGGACTGCGTTAGTGTGTTTCATACTTGAATAATAATGATAAACTTTGTGCTAAAAATAACGTGGAAAAACTGAATGCATATATGAATCTCGTAAATCAAACTTTTTTTTATACTTTTATGTGATTTTTATAACCATACTATTGACACTGACTGCCTGTAACAACATTCTTCAGGTGTTGTAGTGTTATGACATTTGTCACCCCAGACCTGCCGGTCTAACTATAGCTAGTAGTTTAGGTGCGGGGTTGTCAATCCCGTATAGATCTATACACAAGTATCACGCTCTCCCTCCAAGAGATTATGGTATATAATACAGGACTTCAAATGCATACATAAGAGTACGTTGAAGTTTGAATATCTCACATTGCTTGGTATAAATAGATTTACGATAAGAAAGACTTTACTTCATTTGAAAGTATTTCGTTTTTCAAGATGTATGTGTAAAAATGTATGTTATACTTGCTAACTATACTCAATATAGTTTCTCAGAAAGTATGTTTCCATTTAGTAAAAATAACTTGGTGATATAATCGCCCTTTCACATAAAGATGTTTGTATCGATACTCTATAAGATAGATATTACATTTACGTTTATAAAATGATACTTTGACTTGTAATGTACTTGTATTCCCCCCCCCCCCTAAAACATGAAAAGAATTGAAAAGTAGGGGTATGAACTCACTCGTTTGGTTTGAAGAGAGAGAGGCTAGAGTTGAGCAGAACTTCGACCGCGGAAAGTTACGCCTTCGGGCTCTTCGGGGATCTTGGTAGCGTAGATCTTTCGTCGGGGGCTTGGGTACGGAAACCGAGGGCGTCGGGATGGTCTCTGGAGCTCTAGGGTGAGTAAAATTGAGAGAGGATATGAGAGATATGTGCCAAAACCCGTAGCTCAAACTCTCTATTTATAGTGCTGGAGGATCGCGTACGCGGGGCGTACCATCGGAGTACGCTGGGTGTACGCGGTACGCGGGGCGTACTTCGGTTACGCGGGGCGTAAAAATGCGTCACGGCTTACGACTCCGGTCTAGCTAGGCGTAGAGTTGCAGCCGATGGGACTCGACTCTGCCCCTGAGTACGCGGGGCGTACCCGTATATTACGCGGGGCGTAATCTTGACTTCCGTCTTCTAAATTCCGTAAATTTCGCGTACGGGCTCCGTTTTTCGCGTTCTTTATATTCACGCGTAGGTGAGATTATGCTCTAAAACTTTCATTTAGACTCTGTCGGCTACTTTTGAATTTATTTTTAATGGTATATTTTTAATAGGCCGGGACTGCTAAAGTCCGTTAAAAATTCATAGTTTCTTTACTCGATGTCGGTTTTCGTTTGTCTTTTTATCATTTTACTCCTATTGTGGAGATCTTCAACTCTCGTTTAGGTTGCGTTAGCTAAATAACACTCGATCTTCAATTCGAGTTTTTAGCCCTCTACTACTGTTACGAAACTTAGGAAAATCGTAACTTCTTCATACGAGGTCCAATTTGGGCGATCTTTTTATGCACGCTCACCATTTAACGAAATCTACGACTTCAGTTTAGATACTTAAGGCTAAAATGGATTTTATTGAAATTTCACTTTTTACTTTAAATAGCGTTTTAACGGTGTGTCGTAAATATACGATTGGTTATAATTTCTTCAATTTAATCCGGTTTTGAACGTTCTTTACGTTTTTGGAAACCTTGGCACGATATCTAATATTTGATGCATCCCAACTTAGATATTTGAACACTTGATTTTTTAGGTTAATTTAGTTGATTCCAAATAGTTTTCGTTGTTTTTGACTTTTGAGCGTTACACTGCTTTTGGAAAAATATAGGGTTGTCACAACATAGAAGCGGTTCCCATCCTTTGTGGTTGATCTAAACGGTCCACATACATTTTGTATGTATGAGGTCCAATAGACCCTCACCCCTTTCACACGTACTAGTGAAGGGTGACTTAGTCATCTTTCCAAGCAAAAAAGACTCGCATGTGTCATCTTCCCTAAGGTCGAATGACTTCAACACTCCATCCTTTTGGAGTTGGGCTATGCGCTTCTTTTTGACATGTCCAAGACGACAATGCCACAAGGATGCTCTATCCATACCATTGGAAGAATCCATGCATAAAACATCATTTCCTAAGTTATCTACAATCATAACAGTTTCATAAATTCCATTACATGGTATTGCTTCAAAATATAAGACACCATTTAGATAAGCAAGAATAGAACCATTCTCATTATTAAAAGAAAATCTAAAACCTTGTCTAAACAAACCATGAAATGAAATGATGTTTCTTGCCATTTCTGGCGAATAGCAACAATTGTTCAAATCTAAACATAAACCATTCCTAAGCACTAAAGAATACACTCCAATCTTGGTCACAGGTGACGATCTTCTGTTCCCCATGATTAGATTTATTCTTCCATGCTCCACATCCCTATTTCTTCCTAGTCCTTGCAATTCAGAACAAATGTGGTAACCACAACCGGTATCAAGGACCCAAGAAAAAGCATGAGATGAATCGTTAGATTTAATTGTGTATATACCTGCGAAAGACGGCTTGATCTTTCCTTCCCTTATGGCTTGCAGGTAGTCTGGGCAGCTTTTCTTCCAATGCCCTATTTTATGGCAATGATGGCACTCTGCCTCCTTTGGGTTAGGTTTAGGCTTAGCGGGATCCACTTTGGTCCCACTAGAAGAGGAACCATCTCGGGACTTTCCCTTGCGGTGGCTCTTAGACGGAGCCTTCCTCTTCTTGCCTCTTCCTTGCCCAATGGCCAAAACAGGAGCAGCGGGTGGATTGAGAGTGGGTGCAACAGACTTGTCCTTGAGGTTGATTTCAGCAACCCTAAGGAGACCTTGGAGCTTGCTTAGGGTGACCTCTTCTTTGTTCATGTGGTAGGTCATCCTAAATTGATTGTAACACGGAGGCAAAGAGTGAAGCACCATGTCGATCGCCAAGTCTTCCCCAAAGTCAACATTCAACTTGCGAAGACGATCGACATACCTTTGCATCTTTTGCAGGTGCACGGTAAGAGATTCTCCATGACCCATTTTGGCGGAAATCATGTTAGTGAAAATCTCTTAACGCTCCTGCCTCGCATTCTGGTGGTATCTCTCCAACAAGTCTTGGTGCATTTCGTACGGATACATGTCCTCATAGGACTTTTGGAATTTGGCGTTCATTGTGGCTATCATGATGCAATGAACCTTCGTTGAATCACGTTCATGAGTCTCAAAAGCAGTCATTTCAGCCGGAGTAGCGATTTCTGGGTTGATCTTCTCGAGCTTATCATCGAGGACATACTCCATGTCCTCGTAGCGAGCAATTGTGCGAATGTATCTTATCCATTCGCTAAAGTTCGTCCCATCGAAAGTCACCTTTTGACAAAGGCTCATCAATGTGAACGAACTAGCAGCAACGTTGTTCGCGTTCGACATCTACAAATAGAAAGGACAAAGATAGATTAGAATTTGAATCCCTAATTATCACCCAATAAGAAAAATTAGGGCTAGGATCCAACAACAATATTTACATATTAGAAAAGGGATATCGTAATCTAACATGCAAACAATTTGAAGGTAAGTGAATGACGATTCACTAATGTATTGAGAATTCCTAGGTTTGGATGAGATTCATGGAAACTTTTCAATGGCATGTTTAAATCTCGATATGCCCCTCTCGTTTGTGACTGGGATACCGAGGATCACAAAGCGGGTGTGAATTACCATGCTAATTCACATGGTGCCTTCATTGTAACGATCACCTATTCGATGTGCCGGTAAACCACACACGCTACAACGAACTATCATAAACAATGAATCACCCTTTGCCACTCTTGCTTAGAACCAATTAGTGTGCCGGTAAACCACACACGCTCCACTAACTTCTTAGCAAGGGTGCAAAGTGTAATTTCATGGGATTGCATCAGTTCACTTTTCCTAAAGTAACTAAGATTGGGAAATTTTTAAAAAAAACATGTAGTTACTTTGTATTTCATATTATACTTTTAATGAAGAGATGGGGTTGCCCTATCCTACCCGTTCGGCTAATGACCCTCCACCGACCAAGCAAACGGTGGGTGTGAGTGTACACCCATTAAGCGCCATTTTATAGGCAGCAACCTTATACCCACCTTATAGACCGACTTCGTGAATGAGGCCTACTAACGGTAAGACTAGCATTTTAATCATATATATATATATATATATATATATATATATATATATATATATATTAATCTTGTAATATTATATTAGTATACTGTTGAATTTTAAACATGTAAAATTCTAGGGTTTGAAATTTAAATTGTCTAAATTAAAACTTCTAATCACAAAACATAAATTTCAAAACTTGAGGGCAAGTTTTAAACTTTTCAAAACATAGGGGATCAAATAACAAATAATCTAAATTAACAATTAATCACATAATTATCCATATTTGATTTGTTTAATGATTTCTTGCAAAACAATTTACCAATTAAATTAAAATAATTAATCAATTATCACATAAGGAAATAAATATTTTATTAATTGATAAATATCTTCAATTAGGTCAAGAATATACTCATATATATCATAAAATCGGATTTATATTGATCTAATATGATTAAGGCAAGTATCTCAAAGATAATCAGCAAGAAATCCCGAAGATTGCTCTTTCTAACGCTTGGACTCGCCGAGTACCCCAATGGACTCGCCGAGTCGACTATGGGACTCACTGAGTCCATCAGACAGAAACATGAAAATCAAATTTAACAAGCATCAAAAAAGCAAACAATGCATCAATTCAATAGAAACCAATCTAGGCTCTGATACCACTGATGGGTTTTAGCCAAATGAACATTCCTATGTGCACATGCAAACCCGAATACTCGTATCTAGGTTTCTCTAATTAAACATGCATTCAATCCAAGACTTCTAATGGCTAATAGACTATAATAACAATATGAAATGAGAATTAGAAGCTTACCTTGAATCACTTGCTTGATCTTCTTGTCCTTAGAGCTTTAGAGTCACAATTGTCACTCGTCTAATGGCTTACAAACACCAACTAGCAAGAGGATGATTTGAGAGAGAGGAAAAGGAAGAGAAATCGGCCAGGGTTTCTTTCTAAAGCACGAGTACCGATTTACTTAACCCTTGGGGTCTATTTATACTTGTAAGGCTCCTAGGGTTTCACCCTTAAACCCTAATTGGATAACTTAGGCCCTAAGCAATCCTAATCCCTTCCATGATAAGCCTTGGACAATTTTAAGGCCTATCCAAAGTCCTTAAAACTGGCCACCCTTTATCCATAAAGGACTTATAGCCTAAAGTATAACTATCACACAATTGACAGTTTATGCCCCTTTATTCAATTAATCTCTTTAAGTCACCAAATTAATTCCTAGTTAATTTATGACTTATATTAATGAAATAATAATATTATTATTACTTATATTATTCTCTTAATATATTAATAATATTCCTTCTCTTATAATAAATCATCCTATCAAGTTGCTATGGTGAAGGCAACCCAAAAGGACCATGCACAACCGGGTCAAATACCTGCCTAATATAGTTGCAGCCTTAGACACTATTCCAACGTGTTTATGTTATGATATATATGATAGTAGCAATAGGGGTGGAATAGTCCCCAAGGGTCGGTTGTTAGGACTGACGGGTAGGTCAGCACCCCAGAATGGCTTGACATGAGTAGGTCAGCACCCCATAATGGCTTGACATGGGTAGGACGGTACCCCAGAATGGCCGCATGGGTAGGTCGGCACCCCAGAATGGTCGTACTGGGTAGGTCGGGCACCCTAGAATTGTCCGACAGTATGTATGCTATGTGATTGTATGGTATGTGGTACGATGGGGTAACTCACTAAGCATCGTGCTTACAGTTTACAGTTTTGGTTTTAGGTACCTCTTCAGCGAAGGGGAAGGAGTTGGCGCTGTAGCAGCACATCATACACACACATGTTGGTTTTCTGCACTAGAGTTTCTTGGGCTTGTACTCATACATTATTCTTATTTTTTGTGAATGGTTTTCAGACATGAGTTGTGGTTTATGAAAAGTTATTATTAAATGGTGTTTTCTTATAAATGTTTTTACAAGTCAATTAATTAAAAATGAAATTTTGGACTTGAAAATTGGGACGTTAATTCATAGTTTTCCGAAAACCTAAGAACTAAAAGTGGAGCGTTGGATCAAAATCAAATCATTAAGGCATGATCGTCATTATACCAATCCCACTTAATTTTTTGTATTGTTGGAAATATAAATAAAAAGCTCTCAAATTAACATTATAAAGCAAAATTTTGGATTTTTTTTTATAAAAAAACATAATTTTCATTTTTCTTAAACTGCAGATTTTTTTAAACTTTTTTGGAAAGCATAAATTTTTAAAAAATTTGTATTGTTTTTTAAAAAACTACAATTTTTTCAAAAAAAAAACTGCATTTTTTTTTAAATAAAAACTGTATTTAAAAAACCTACAAATTTTTTAATAAAACAATAATTTAAAAAAAAACTGTAATTTTTTCAAAAAAACTGCATTTTTTTCTAAAATACTGCAATTTTTTACAAAAAAAAAAGTGCAACTTTTTCTAAAAAAACTGCAACTTTTTAAAAGAAACTGAAATTTTTTTAATAAAGCTACATTTTTTTAAAATATAATTTTTTTTTTAAAATCAGTAAATTTATATAAAAAAAAACTAGAATATTTAAAAAAAATGTCTAATTTTTTTAACAAAAAAATCAACATTTTAGGTGCATATATTCATATTTTTTTCAAATGAATATATGTATATTTCTTATACTATAATATGCGTAAGTAAATCATCAAAAATCTTATTTTTATTAATCAATCTATAAACATAATAGTACAAGTATTTTATTCGATAGAAAATAAATTATAAAAAATAAAAAATGTTACGAAGACTCACAATGTTGTCATTTCGTCATATCAAGATTTTCATATTTTCTTCAATTTATCACTTTTCACCTCTTCAATAAATCTACAAGAAAATTAAAAAAAATTGATTAATGCAAGAACACTCACAAAAATGCACATGCATATATCATATAAGATTTACATGTGATTCATATGTGAATTACATGTGATTTACATGTGAATCACATGTACTTCATATGTGAGTTACATGTTATTTACATGTGAATTACATGTAATTCTTATGTGATTCACTTGTGATCTACATGTGAATCACATGTAATTCATATGTGAATCACTTGTAATTCATATGTAACTCATATGGGATTCACTTGTGCTTTACATGTGAATTACATGTGATTTTATATGTGAATTACATGTGATTCATATGTGAATCACTTGTGATTTACATGTGAATCACTTGTGATGTATATGTGAATCACTTTTGATTCATATGTGATTCACGTGTGATTTATAAGTGAATCACTTGTGATTCAAATGTGAACCACTTGTGATTCACATGTGAATCACTTGTGATTTACATGTGAATTACATGTTATTTACATTTGAATCACATGTAATTCATATGTGATTCACTTATGATTTAAATGTGAATCACATGTGATCTATATTTGAACTACATGTGATTTTTTTTCTATAACTATATGAGATTTGCTGAATTCCAAAACACAAATTCAAAAATGGAATACTAAAGAAGCAGATGGTGATTATTAGTGCACTATATAATTAGTTTATGTCCAAAAAATAATATAAATATTAGAATGTTTGTAAAGATTCTTTATATCCAAATTATTAGTTGAAAAACTAAAAAATATAAAAGTAACCAAAATATTCAAGAACCTCAGCAACCTGATCAACTAAGTCATCAATAGATAACAATGGATCATTATATGACATTGATGCAGCTCCCAACTACAATAGCTCTTAAAGATGTATAAAATAAGATAGGAATACAAATTGTTTTACTATTGAATTGTGTATATATTTAAAAAGAATAATAAAAAATAAAAATGAAGTTTTGATTGCTGACCTCATGGCCGGGAGGGCTAATATGGTAAATGTAGAAATTATGAATCAGTAAAGAAAATGCTTCAGGGCATAAGAAAAGACCTTGGGAACATGACATATATGTTCAAACATGTAAAAAAATAAGCCAAATTTCATTTGTTTTCGACAAATTTTGTTGATTAACGAATGAAAACAGAATCATTTACGATTTAAAGTTAAATCGGGATATGTAATAAGAACTACCTTCTCTTTATCTCCATATATGGCAACATAACAAATCCACTCGAAGTTTTTACAAGGTGTTCCTGGAAATGAAATTATTAATTTGTGTAACAATGAGAGCATGAATTTAAGATATAGATTAAATTCAAATTAGTACACAATGAATAACATGAATCTCCTTTCAAAGAAAACGATGGATTCATGGAATCACAGATTACCTCAAATGGTTTTGGACAACATAGTAGTTGAGTTTCTCCATTGGTGTCAATACCTCAATATGTTGCAACCATAACCATTTCAAACATTAACAAGATATCTCTTTTTTACTAAGTTTCAATGATTTAGGATCCTTTTCTTTTAACTCAATCAATCCAGATAGCTATTATGACTTTCTTTTTTACTTAATCTTAATCTGGACACAATGTATTAATAAGTTATGTAAAAGAACCAGGATTAATGTATCAATACACTAACATTTAACATATTTGATGAATATCATGAAGATTTATCCAGTCATACAACACTATAAAAAAACAATAACTCAAATTTCAGCTACTTTAGGTAGAATGATATAGTCAGTACCTGTGTGATGACTTTATTGGCAACGAGTTTATCCACATTTCCGATGTTGACTTGGATAGAAACCTAAATTGGAATTGGTTTATTATTCATGAAGTCAAATTGAAGTTAACATGTGATATTTCTCATTGAGGCATTTCATCAAACATGTTGAGTGCAAACAAATGTTTGTATTTTTCAATAACACATGTGTCTATTTTTATGCCTACAATCAACACAAGGATTTAACTCTTTATAAAAACATATTGACTATATAGGTTTAACTAAACGATTAGGCAAAAAAAATTCATAAAGATCAAAGGAAGGTCAGGAGTCAACAACAGAAACAGATGATACCTAAATTTTGACCGACAAGGGATCATCTTCTTCGTTCATGTCTTCAATCCACAGTTGAGGCCGAGATGAAGTCGGCGATTATAGTGTACTCTGGGGAACGAATTGATGGAGGATAAAACGATTCAAAATCAAATAATCTTCACTGGAGTATTTATATGAAGAACGTGAGATCAAGGAGTTCAGCAACAATGAAACTTCAATTGTTGGGGGATTTCAAATTTCATATAGATTGATGATCAATGATGATAGTTTGATCGATTGGGATCTGGAAATCGACGATAAATCATGTTCGTCGTTTATCTCCACCATATTCATGTGAGTAGAAGCAATTTCAGAATCGAAAGCATGGAATTTGATGAAGGATTAGAGGCAATTTGACGGAGGTGAGTCGTCGGAGGATGGATCGTAGGTTTGAGTGAGAGAGGAAAACGGGGAGGAGAGAGAGAGAGAGAGATGAAAATTTATTTTATAAGATATTAGATTTAACAAATAATTTAATTATACTTTTATTCCTATAATAGCATTGACTGAATTGATTAAGATACATTTCCTTCTTTTTTTGTCTACTTATTTACAAAAATGTCACCTTATGTCTCGGCCCTTCATTTTTTTGATCCAACATTCCACCTTTAGTTCTCGGGTTCTCGGGAAACTTTGAGTTCTTAAATGATCATTCATATATATATATATATATATATATATATATATATATATATATATATATATATATATATATATATATATCATTCAACAGATTTAATATGCAATAATTTTGTATCTATCACCTATTTTGTACACAGAATGTAATCATATAAATCTAAAAACTTTTATAATATGTTGAAATATAAAATAGTCAACACATTAACTACAAAAATTATAAAGTATTCATATAGTTGTTGCTTCATTGGAGGCAAAAGGATACTACAAATCTTAAAATGATACTTTAATTAATAAAATATCACATTTAATTTTATTAGGTCACCTCAACGGTGATATATATATATATATATATATATATATATATATATATATATATATATATATATATATATTTTGTCAATCAAAGATAAGAAGTCAATCAAAACGTATTTAGATTTTAATATATATTAAAAATTAACTTAGAGGATATTTTAATATATTAAATGTCAATTGTTAATAAATTTTTGGTGTAATTATTGTAGCTTGAAAATCACATGGAAAAATGTTTAATTACATTTTTTTGAAAAAGTTAAAAAGCAATATGATTAAAGTTGGTAGTAATACGAATGTTCTAAATAACGTTAGACATGACTTTGAGGCAATGTCAAGCCGCAAACTTTTACGACCCGTGGCGAATCATGTTGTTTGTAAGACGTGTCTTAAACGACAATTTTATATAATTAACAATTATATACATATTTTCTACATCATTCAATTTTATATACATATATAACTTAATACGACATTTTGTTAAAACATGACGGGGTAGCAGGGTGTACAAACTTTGGAGTCATGACGAAGGCATGTCAAGCTTTTTATAACCTTGATTAATACACATTATCTAATATCTATCATCTTATTAACTCTCAAAAGATTTGATTTTGTATATTGATGGTAGAGTTATTTCATCCAAGATCATGAGATATAACCTTATATCTACCTCATCACCATATCAAAATTACACCATCTGTCCCTTGTGTATGTGCTAAAACATACGTTTAGTTTCTTTTTCAAAAATTAACTCAGACTGTCTGTAAGTTTATTTTTTCTTGCACACTTAGTCCTATAGGCATAAAATGATCATTTTACGCTTAATGAATTCTTTTTTCATTTTTTTTTACTTCTTTATTAGTTTTAAATTAAAAAATAATACAAAAATTAAACAAAATATCCCTACCTTCGCATACCATATGCATCATTCCCTTATTCCATCACTAACATCTCCTAACTATTCTGGTAACACCATCATATACCTATTCCAACATCACCCATCACCTCTAGGTCACAATCCAATAGCTTATCATTTATTTAATTTGAAACCCTATCAGATTCAGATCTTGAGATCCAGTAAATAGGGTGGTTTGCTAGATTCACGAGAACCCATTGTTCTAGCCATAGAGCTATGGTAAACTTATGCATATCGTGACTGTTAATTCAATTAACATATTTGGACCACGGATCAAAAACGATGTTGAGGTCCACACCAGAAATTTCGAAATCAAAATCAATGATGATATTTATGTTGAAATCCCCCAACATGTAGAATCAGACCTCTAGAAACCACCCCTTCATCTTTGTGAGTTTGATTTTTGGGAATCGATAAAACAAACGAAAAAGAGAGTTAGAGAATAGCATTCAGATTTGTAAGATCTGCACTCAGTTTAGATTTAAACGAATCTAAAATAGGCTTTAACCCCTCCACCTTATGTAACCATTTGGCCAGAGACAATGGCTGCCTCCGCCTCCAATTCAAACAAAGAAAAAAGAAAGATTTGGCAGGTCTTCATTGAGAACGGAGAAGAAAGTAAGCGAAGAGCGGTTCTTCATTTGGAGTGTCT
Organism: Lactuca serriola; assembly: GCF_051521515.1. Classification (NCBI taxonomy): domain Eukaryota; kingdom Viridiplantae; phylum Streptophyta; class Magnoliopsida; order Asterales; family Asteraceae; genus Lactuca; species Lactuca serriola. The sequence goes on along the minus strand of NC_136410.1, from coordinate 308,432,452 downwards.
ATGTTGGTGGGGTTTGGTGTTTCAGAAAGGAGATAAGTGGTTTCTTGATGCTCGTTGGAGGAAGATGAAGCCGTTGAAGAGTGTGGTGTTCGATACCTGCAACAAGGAAGGTAGAATGAAAGTGGTAAGGGAATGGGGAGGGGTCGGTTAGGTTTGAAGGTTTTTAAATGTAATAATGCGGAAAATACCTTATAATCTTCAGGTTACATGCAACCTAATTTGATCTATGTCATAACTCTATCGAAGCAACATACTATTGAACAACAAAAAACTTTTAAACCCTAATTGAAATCGAAATTGTTAGGATTAAAATCCTTAAAGATAGTTTAGATTCAGAACATGTAAAAGTAAGAACACAACGATAATTAAAATAATGCTGAATGATTAATTGTCACGCCCCAGAAAAACTCAATTATGAATTGCTACTTTAGATAGGGTTACAGAATAATTATTAGAGTTTTTTTTTAAATATGATGCATGCATGCATCTTAAATACTCTAACCCTAGAGATAAATACGAGTGGACAGGCCCAACTCGTTTAGAAGATAAACTAAATCAAGAAGGCCCAAAGACGCAATACTATAATCCCAACAATCTCCCCCTTTGCGTCATTTGAGGCGAGGAAACATAAATTCTTGATTCGCTTTTGAACTTCAAACACCTTCGGAATTATGTTCAGCAATGCCTTGCGAACATGGATATACCAAAAAATCATATCCGAAAAGCATTTCTTATCACCAACACTGTTGCCTCTGAATTTATTTGTCATACTCAGAATATGCTCAAGACAAGAAGTGGAGAACAGGTGTTTATCATCAAGGAAGAAGAAATCCTTGTAATAATCAGAGTCATTACATTCTCATGCCTGAAAAACATATACCATCCATCCTTGAAAATCTTTCCAAGTTTTAGCTTCTTAAGATCTTTAGGACATTCTTTGGGAACTGAAGAAGGCTTCTTTCTAAGAACTACAACTATCTCAACATCCATGGTTCCCACCTCTTGAATATACAAAATGATCATCAGCTTGAGATGACTGAAAACATGTTCGTACTTTTGTTCTTCTCGCATCAAAAGATTGTAGAGCATGATCCAGTCGTAAGGATTGATACATGGCAAGTCTGCGAGAGTGAATTCATGAACTTGACTCGCAACACCTCTGAAAACGTTGAATTTTGCATTCAGAAAACTGTCAGTTTCGATAGGTCCAGTGACCTTTACCGTCATTATCTTGCTTACGCTCCATGTTTCGTATCGGGGCCTCGTGTGTTTGAGATAGAAGGCGAATAGAAGTTGATCAGCTCCATTGTCAAAAGACGGGACATTCGCAAACTTGATAAAAGAGCGAAACTTGAAGGCCTTCAGAGTCAATGGAAGATCCAGTTGTGAGTCTTGAGTGTTTTGAAGATCAAAGGACACAATAGGTTATAACCAATATTGGCTAGGCATATCAACTGCTTCATTCTGAAGACGCTTCATAGTCCACTTTGGAAACAAACGTTTTCTGCTTTCAAGTGATGTTGAGCTTCTTTTTCTGCCTTCTCCTTGGCATCAGCTTCTCGTATGATTCTTTGATGTTCATCCATCTCTTCTTCACGAGCCTTTCGCCTTTTAAGTTCTACTTCATCAGGCTCTTCTTCTTCATCATCATTAATGATAGTATCATCAGACAAAAGTTTATCTTTACCATTTGGCTTAGTTTCTCTTTTAACAACATGCTTAACAGTAGGTTTTGGCTTCTCACTAGTTGGCTTTGCTTGATCTCCCCCTTGTTTCGGAATGACAGAGGATTCCAGAACACCCTCTAAGCGGTGAAGAATAGAAAATGCTGGCATTAGCTTTTCAGCCAGATGCTTTCGCACAATGATTGGGATCATCAAATCACTGGCCTCAATGAGATTTGAGAGTAAGGCAGTGACATCGGTGATACAACTTTACATGACAGCCTTCTCTGATAACAGATCTTTGACTTGTTTCTAAGACTGTTCTAGCTGAAAGGAGAGAGTTTTCACTTTCTCAGTCTTGATAGCAAGGGCATCCATGACTTTGCTTTCCATCGCCAAATTTCTTGAAGCTTAGAGAGTTGAGAAGTAATAAAAGATTGAAACTTGTCATGGTCATCTTTAAGACCATTGCGAATGTCTTGAAATTTAGCCCTTTCAGATTTTAGAGAAGTGCTCAAGCTAGAAATTACTTCGTTGGCTACAGTAGTATTGGACTCAAAGGATTGTTGAAATTTCTCCATAAAAACTTGAGCATCAGAAATTAGTTTATCGACTTTTTTGGTCTTTTGGTTGCAAACAGACGTGGGTGCATCAATTGTCGTGTTCATCTGTTCAAGATTTGACGAGTGTTCTATGGTGAGGGTTTCAATAATAGAGTTAATAGTAGCTTGAGAGTAGTCATCAGAGGAGGAAGGCTTAGCAGACTGAAGCGAAGAATCAAGATTTTCATGGATAGCTTTAAGTTTCCCCATCGTTACTGGAGCTTCATCATCACTGCCAGTTCTAATGGTGAAGGGACTGAAGGTGAATCCTTGTAAGTCATCTTCACTGTCCCCATAGATCATATCAGGATCATCAATGCGAAAAGGGTAAATTGGTGGAGATATATGAGTTGAGGCGAAACTTGATACTCTAGCCCCTGCATCAGATGCGTTGACAGAAACAGCAGGTGTGGCTGAGGTAGTTAGTGGGGTTGTGGAATCTATAAAGTGAGGAGCAGATAGAGGAATAGTGGTTTGAGGTGAAGAAGATACTGGTGGAGGTCATGGTGCAATGGTAATGGGTGTTGTAGTGGTTTTAGGTGAAAGAGGAGGAGAAGTAATAAAGTTAGTGTGAGATCGAGTTACCTCAGGATTTGATATCTCTTCTTCGTTGTGAACATTATCATCCTCTTTGCAAATGAGATCTTCCTTCTTGATGCGAATGTTTGACTGGTCTCAAATTCCGAATTTTAGCTATCACTTGGTGTGGGGGGCTTTCGTTTGCGAGAAGGTTGCTTTCTCCTTTTGGAAGCAACAACAGAAGTTCCCGCTGGTGCCTTTCTCTTAGAACAAGGTTTCGCAGCTGTAGAAGGCCCTTCTTTATTAGTGGTTTTCTTTTCTCCCTTCTTTGCACCTTTTGTCCCCTTTTTTTGGGTTTGACAGCCTCAGCTATGATTGCTTGCATCTATGGAGTTAATGAGCGAAACCTAGATGGAGTCAGTTTCCTGTATCCCTCCAAGATTTTGCTAGAAGCTGGCACATCTCGAAACATTGCTTCTGGGATTAAACCAATGAAAGAAAACTTTGAAGAATCAGAACAATAATCCAAGTGGTGTGAAAGGTAGAGATTGATGCCATCAACGCATCTTTCATCAGTTGGATTTTGAGCTTGTCAATAAACCGTTGGAAAATGATGGTCCAAAAATGTGCACAAGAGATTTCACGGTGACGTGTGGTAGAGAGTGTGCTCTGAATCACTTGAGCCCAAAGAACACAACTATAATCGACATTCAAACCTGTGTAGAGAGCATATAGAATCACCAAGAACGTCTTGCTTGCATAATTAGATCCAGTCACTCTTTCAGAAAAACCCTTAAATATCAAGGTGAAAAGACCATTCCACTGAGGAGGCAGATTGGGTTTCCTAAACTTTGAAATGGGGATGAGGGTTCTTTTTGTAACCCATTTGATAAAACATTTCAAGAAGAGCAACATTGGTTACCAATTCAGGGTTGATCATGTCTTCAGTTTGAGGAAGCTGTAGGAGAGAACAAAATCGAGATTTGGTGATGGAAGTTGTACGGTTATGGATCTCAAACGTGATCCTCTGTTCTTCTTTAACATAATTTGCAGAAGAATAAGCTTTAGACAAGATCAAGAGCGGAACATTCTCCATCTTGGAGAGTGCAATTGTTAGTGGAGAATACTTGAGGCATTCAATCATACGAAGCATAAAACTATCGTACTTGACCGGGTCAAGATTGATAATCAAGTTCTTAAGTTTTTTTACTGCCAGAAGGGAAGAGTGTGCAGTTTGATCTTGAGTAGAGATGTCTTCAGAGGAACCCGTCATTGTTGAAGCTTGAGAAAGAACATGAACAGTAGATGCTTTGATCGCCAAAAAATCTTTGAGTGAAAATATGGGAGTGGTGGTGAGAAATAAATTGCTCAAATCCTTATATACGATGTGCTTGGTGAGACAAATCAGGAGAAATAGTGCATCGGTTGCTGAAAAGGCGCCTTGAAAAGCGTGACTGACAGCTGTTGACGTCAAAAACGTGTGTAAGGCGGTGTAAAAGTAGCTTCACGTGCCCAATTCAAATCTTATCCAAAAATGTAACCGTTTGAAATTCTCCCTTTCGCAGTTATTACATTGGAAGACCTTTCATAGTGAGACTAGAGCTTTTGTTTTCAAGGGTTATTGATAAAACTGCGAAACTTAAAATAACCATAAGAACCACGAACCAGACTTGGGAAAATCACTAGGATCTTCGTGCAAGAATGTGCCAAAGATAAAGAAATAAACTAATATACGTATGTGGCATTTTGTGATATCTAAATGAAGACACGAAACTATGGATCCTGGGCAAAGATCTCTTCATTCAAAGTTAAGAGAGACTAAGAAGTGTATGTGTGGTTTCTCGTTGAAATATGATCAAATGTTTGATAAGTAACATTGAAAGGCATCTTTAAATTAGGCTAAATGGGTGGCTAAATCTCCAGCCAAACAACGAACTTGATATAAGTACGAATGTTGTATGCAGTACTCGTGTGACTAGTGTAGTCAGTTGAACGAGTAGGCTTGGAATTATTTTGGTGACAAGATTGAATCTTGAAATCTCAAAAAAAAAAACTGGGTCTTATGGGAAGAGGTGTCTTGGGATAAGAACACATCATTAAGGTCTCACAAAAGAAAAATAGATTTTTTTGTACAAACCAAAAAAATGGCTTTCGTTAATTCCATGGTGAAAATCTTGAACATTTAATTGTTCACCGTCAATTCATGTAAGTGTGTTGGATTTTGGGTTTCACTCGGTTTGTGGTTGACGAAGCTAAGATTATTAACAAAGATGTTGTGTAACCATAACCCTCAGTGGTATAGCTGAGAGTCACAAGGGTTACTTTTGTGAAGGTGAATATAATGGAGAATATTATAATATGGTGTAAAGAAACAAAAGTACCTATGCTATACGAAAGTGACAAAGCAGACAACTCTTATCCCAAAATGAGAAGAGTAAGGTAGCTCGTGACTTTTGTGAATTTAACAGCTTGATTGGGAAGAATCGATAGGTATGATCGAATCATTAAGGCTTCACATAGAGTGGCTTGAGGCTTTGGTCAACATGCAGCAGCATGCTTTTAGGGACACTTAGCTAATACATAGATAAAGAGATTTATACCTGCTTTATCCCACGAATTACGATATGATACGAATCTGTGCTTCCATGATCTTCTTAAGATATTTTTGATATTTTTGAGATTTGTGAGAAATGAAAAAAAAAATTAAAAAAAAATACACAAAAATAAAACATTTTTGTATTTTGAGATTATCAAAAAAAGAATTAAAAACAGAAAAGATTGAAAGATGAAACAAAGATAAGAAATAATATACATAAAGTAAAAAGGATATTGGAAAATCTGAACCACGAATGAACAATTGACTGCGAACTACTGTGAGCGTTCGCACCGATTCACAGTGTTAAAGTATACTGCGAATGAGCAGTGGACTAGGAACTACTGCGAACGTTCGCACCAATTCAAATTGTAATCATTATGTATGCGAAAGTGGTTTTGGAACAGATTCAACTTCCATCATTCCTAGTCCTTGAATAATTCTATTGAAGGTTGGTTTAGGCAAGGCTTTTGTGAGTATGTCAGCCAACTGATCAGAGGATCTAACGTAGTGGATTTCAATGTTGTTGTCTTTTACGTGATCCTTAATGAAATGATACTTCAGTATTATGTGTTACATATTTGAGTGTTGCACTGGTTTGTGACAAATGCGAATGGCACTTTCGGGGTCACAATATAATGGGATTCGTTTCATGCTTAAACCATAGTCACGAAGCTGGATTTGAATCCAAATGACTTGAGATGTATATAAGGCAGCAGCTATATATTCAGCTGCAACTATTGACAAGGATACATACGTTTGCTTCTTGGATTGCCAACTGACAAGTTTGTCATCAAGAAATTAGCATCCTCCAGTTGTGATTTTTCTATCTCATCCACATCCCCCAAGGTCAGCATCCGAAAAAGCTTGTACGAAGAAGCCTGATTTCGCAGGATACGATATGCCAAGTGATGAGCTTCGTTTCAAGTATCTGTAGATGTTCTTGACGACCACCATATGAGGTTCGTGAGGATTTTCTTGGAACCTAGCACAATAACAAATGGAAAACATAATATCTGGTCTACTAGCTGTTAGATACATCAATGATCCTATCATTTGACGATAAAGGGTCATATCAACAACTAGTTTTTCCAGAGATGGTGTCAGTTTCGTTCCGAGTGCCATTGGAACTTTCACTTTAGAGTCTTCCACCATGCCAAACTTAGCGAGTAAAGTCTTTGTATATGCTTCCTGATTTATGAAAATTCCTTCTGGTCCATGTCTTATATTTAATCCAAGGAAAAAGTTAATTGGACCCATGGAGCTCATCTTAAATTTAGTTTCCATCAACTTTCAAAATTTAAATGTTAAGCTGGGATTCGTAGAACCAAAGATGATGTCATCAACATAAATTTGGACGGTCATCAAGTGGTCGCCCTATTTCTTGCGAAAGAAGGTTGGGTCAACCGAACCTTGTTTAAATTTGGACATTTTAAGGAAACGAGTGAGATTTTCATACCAGGCTCTTGGAGCTTGCTTTAGACCATAGACTGCCTTGTCTAAGATGTAGCAGTGATTGGGATACTTTTCGTTTACGAACCCAACTGGTTGTTCCACATATACAGTCTCTTATAATTTTCCATTCAAGCAAGCACATTTAACATCCATCTGAAATACCTCAAAGTTCTTGTGCGCTGCGTATGCCAAGAAGATGTAAACAGATTCCAACCTTGCAACAGGTGTAAAGGTTTCTTCATAATCGATCCCTTCTTCCTGACAATAACCCTTAACCACTGGTCTCTCCTTGTTTCTTATAATGTTCCCTTATTTATGCATTTTGTTGCGAAACACCCACTTTAAACCTACAACTGATGCGTCCGGTGGAGTTGGAACTAGCCTCCAAACTTTGTTTCGTTCAAACTCGTTGAGTTAATCTTGCATCTCTTGCACCCAGTCAGAATGATGAAGAGCAACATTAACTGTTTTGGGTTCTACTTTGGAAACGAATGAGTTAAACATACCGAATTCCACTTTAGAGAATACTGCAGTTTGTTTCACTTTTATCTGAGATCTCGTAAGAACACCTGCAGAAGATTCACCGATTACTTGGGTTCTTGGGTGATCTCTGGTCCATTTGGTTAGCGGAGGATAATTTGGATCATAAGAAGGATCCAATTCAGCATTTACTTCTTCAAATTCTGATTGAACGTCCGAATCGTCATTCACATCCTTATTCTCCCCCTCGAATGACGAGAGATCCTCTTCTTCAGGAATTGAAGTATCTCCTGTGAATGGAGGTTCTTGAGTCATTATGTGTGACAACCCGAAGTTCGTTCCTCGTCGTAACCCTTTCTGTCATTTAAAAATTTGTCGTCTTGAATTGTTTCCGTTCGTTTCTAAATTAAGTCATTTTGAGTTTGTTTTTATGACTTAATAATTGTTCAAACACATTAGAAACTCATGAAAATGCCCCAAATTATTATTTGGAAAAATTTTACTTTTATTCCGGTGAGTTACGGCAAATTAATCGGGTACGACCAAAAGCTCCATTTAACGTCGGTATCGGGTAGAATTTCTCCGGCCCATAAACTCAACCCCTATATAAGGGATTGAGTGACATCAGTTTGAGGCTTTTTCTCTCTCTTAAAACACTTTCTCTCACTACTCTCTCTAGAACTTGAGTTTGATCCCAAAAATCCCCTTTCAAGCTTCAATTTGGTAAGCAATCTATCCTAGCTTGTTGTTAAGCTTTCTTGTCATGCAAATCTATGTTTGAATCACCCAAAACACTCAAGAACATGTTTTTATGGTTTAAGAACCCTTCCAAAACCGTGAACACCCCTAAAGAGGGTTTTGAAGCCCCAAAACCCTTCCAAATCACTACTAGTGCTTAGATATTGTTTAGAAACTTGCATGTATGAGCTTAGGACCCCAAAATCTCACCAATTGAGGTATGTACATGAGTTTATGGACCAAGAACATTCTTGGACCGTAAACCCTCATTCATAGACCATAAGCACCTTTTAAGGTGTTAAATTGCCCCTTAAACACCTCCACAAGCTTCTATGAGCTTCCATGAGTACATAGAACCTTATATTCCTTCATGAGATGTACCAAAACACACAAAAATGATTCACACTTGATTTTACAGCCCAAGAACATGCTTGGACCATAAACACCTCTTCTTAGATCATAAAATACTCCAAGGGGTGTTAAAGTGCCCTTAACACCTTGAATGGCTTGGAATTGGAACTAGAACTTTGAATGTTTAACCTACAACCACTAAAACCCATGAATCATGGACAAACAAGAGTTTACGGTTGTAAACTCATGTGTTTAAGGTAGTAAACTCCCCAAGAACATCTTCTTAGGTCGTAAACTCCTTTTCCAAGGTCAATTCAAGTCCCGATCACTTCCTAAGCCATGGAATCAACCCTAGAACCTTCCTTTGTGCATTGTAAGACCATTTAGCACCCTACAACACTCCACCCATGGGTTTACGGCCGTAAACTCATGGGGATATGGTCTTTAGGCCGTAAACTCCTCAAAGAGCTTACTCTTGAAGAGCAAACTCCATAATTAAGCCCTACACATCCATAGATGTCACCCGTGTCACTCCAAACACTTGAAATGAAGTGTTTTCGCCACTAGAAGTGTATATCCCCTACTAATTAGTAGTTCAAAGCCTAATTAGATACAAATGTGTATCTTTTCATATTACAAAGGAACCTCGCACGTATTCAAGCCTCGAACTGACGTTTAACATCCAAACCGACACATTCCGCGACTGGTGAGTTCATACCCCTACACCTTTTTCCGTGTTTTTCAATGTTTTTAGGGGGTGGGAATACAAGAAAAAGTACAAGGATAGCTTGTACCCAAACTTATTATTTCATTTGAAATGTTTCATTTTCCGCATGCTTTTAACAATCAAAACCGTATTAACCAACTGCTTGACTTGCATAATTAGTTTTCGAAACTTACTATATGTTGTTATAATATATGTTTCTTACATGATTTTCCACTTTATTATTGTTAAAAGCATTAGATTAGTACATTTGTTTTGTCCTCGGTAACACTCCACAGAGATACGCGAGTGGAGGATCACTGTTGTAATAAGATTATTTCGTACTATTACTTGTAAATTCGTTAATCTTAATAATTGGAGACACGTCCTCTGTAACACTCCACAGAGATACGAGAGTGGAGGACCGCCCCCGTAACCAAAATCTCCTGGAGGGAGAGTGTGAATTGAGTGTATAGATCTATACGGGGCTGACTACCCCGCACCTGGCTGCTAGCTATAGCCAAACCGAAAGGTTCAAGGGTGATGAAAGTCATAAATGGATAATGGACTACTTATTGCCATTTTTAGTCTATCGTATGGTTATGGAACTTGCAATTTAGATTACGGAGATTTACTTGTTGGTAATAATGAATTTAGTAAGCTAATAACCTTAAGAATTAGTTTACTTTCCTCACAATAGTTTTATATACGTGTTAAAACTAACATACATTTCAAGGATAACCAGACTTTCAGGAAACTTCATGCAAACATTTTAAGTATGGTAGATACTTGTACATTACATTTCGATTCGGTAACCAAACATTACTTTTAGGAAAATAAGGGTTTTTCCTGGGATAACTGAACTGTTCTTAACTAGACCGTGTAGCCAATGGATAACTAAACTTTACTTTTAAGGAAAATAAGGGTTTTTTTTTGGGATAACAAACTGTACATAACGGGATCGTATAACAATCGGATAACTAAACTATACTTATAAGAAAATATGGGATTTTCTTGGATAACAAACTTTTTCGGGAAACCAAAGGAAACTTGTACATTTTCAGAAAACAAACCTCTTATGAACTCACCAGCTTTATGCTGATTTTCAAACTGCTTGTATTCTCAGGTCCACATTAGACAGGTACCCGCAATCTTTTGGAGAAAACGGAGCGCTTATCAGACTCGTCTTAACTTTTGTTCATATGATATATATATATATATATATATATATATATATATATATATAAAACACTTGTAACACTTTGATTTCAAAAAAATGTAATAATTCTATGTAATGTAATGTTTTGTGTTTACTACGCTTACTATGTACATTGGTTGCGATATTCATGACGTCCTCCGCCCCGGAACGTTTCCGCCTTCGGTTTCGGGGTGTGACATTATGGGAGGTGAGTCATTTGTATAAGAGGGTGAGTCAGAGGAAGGAGACGAAGTGTCACCCTCCCCCCTGCGATGGAATACTCGTATCTTGTGTTGTAGATTGCTCCCCCCCCCTGAGGACTTACATTAGAGTCAGAATTCTCCCCCTGGAATGTAGTGCTCATGTCTTGAGGTACTTTCGCAGTTGATGGCTGATTATGCATGTCTTTCGTAGCATCATCAATTATCATCTTCAATTAATCTACTTTGTTGTCATCTGCTTTCACTTTAGATGTGATAGCCTTCTCTGGCTCATTAAAGAGTAGCATGAATTCATCATACTGATTGGAGATTGAAACAGTGGCTGGACTTGGCTTAGGAATGATTTCCTTCGATTGACTCTCATTCGATTGAATCCTCTTCAAGTAGTTGTCATCGAACGAAACATAGTAGGTTTCTTCCATCTTCTTTGATTGTTTGTTGAGTACCCTGTATGCATTGGAGGTCAGCGAATATCCCAAATATATACTCTCGCCAGCTTTCACATCGAATTTGTTTCGTTGTTCCTTGGAATTGAAGATGAAACACCTGGAACCAAATCCATGGAAAAATTTAACTTTAGGCTTACGATTATTTATGATTTCATAAGGAGTAATATAGAATCGCTTATTCAGGATAGATCTATTTTGGGTGAAACAAGCAATCGCAATAGCGTCCGCCCAAAAATATAGAGGCAGACATGCGGAAGTGAGCATAGTTCGTGCAGCTTCGCACAGAGAGCGGTTTCGCCTCTCAAGTACACTGTCATGTTGTGGAGTGTAAGGATTAAAAAAGTTGTGTGAGACTCCCTTTTCAGCAAGAAATTCTTCAAACGCTTGGTTTTTGAATTCTAGCCCATTGTTGCTGTGAACAATGCCAACCAACTTTCGCAGTTGAAGCTCAATTTGCTTTATAAAATCCTTGAGTTTTGGAGTAGCTTCAGATATTTGTTTAAGAAAATATACCCAAGTGAAATGTGAAAAATTATCAACTATTACAAGAATGTACTTACTACCACCAACACTTTCAGTTGCAGAAGGTCCACAAAGGTCAATATGTAAAAGTTCCAATGGTTCAGTGACTTTTGTATTTACTATTGTTGGATGACTCTTCCTACTTTGCTTCTCCATTTAACAGGCTACACACAAATGATCCTTATCATACTTTAAGAGAGGAAGCCCTCGCACATGATCACCAAGAACAAGCTTGTTGATGTCTTTGAAGTTGAGTTGCGAAAGTCTTCTATGCCATAGCCAGCTATCATCAGAGTGAGCTTTCATAAGCAATCATATGGAAGGCTTCCGTCGTATCTGGTTCAGATTCAAAGGATACATTTCTCCTTTTCGCTGCGTCATTAAGAGAACTGCTTTCGTCTTCTTTTCTATAATCTCAGATCCTTCATCGTCAAAGGATACTTTAAATCCCGTCCCTACAACCAATTGTGAAACACTAATTAGATTGCATTGTAAGCCTTCCACATATGCCACCTTACGAATCAAAAAATCTATGTTCGTTATCATCCTATACCCTTTGATCTTTCAAAAAGAGTTGTTTCCATACTTCACATTTCCACCATCCTTGAGAGCTCGAAACTCTCGCAACTCCTCCTTCTTCCCAGTCATGTGACGCGAGCAGCCACTGTCGATATACCATTCAGTGTCAAACTGCTCGGGACATATAACATGCGAAAATTAAGCAGATTTGGGAACCCGTAGTTGATTGGGTCCTTCTGAGCCTTTTGCATAAGGAGGAAAAGTAATCGCAATATCAACCATATAATTTCGTTTAACCAATGTGGTTTCATCTTTCTTGGTTATGGTAAAAACTTTTATTTTATCTTTTACATTCATTTCTTTTGGAAAAGATTGTTTTTGTTTATTTTGGATTTGACTCTTGATGAACCATTTTGAGCTTTCTTTGAGTTAGTGTTTGTTTTCTTGATTGGAACTTCAAAATCCAAAACTAACTTTCCTTTTCCTTTATAATCCTTGGATGAGACTTTCGTGGGTAGAGAATGATGAGGTTTTTGTTTTTCCATAGGTTTCTATAACATCCTCAATTTCACGGTCAGAAAAGACCGATTTGTTTATGCTTGTTTTTAAAATCAAAGTAATCTTTTAAAGAAAATAGTTGCGGAATTTGTTCCCAAAACAAAATATGATAAAAAATTTATCAAAGCATTTCTTTAGAGAAATGTATTTTCATTAAATAACAAAATCTCGGGATGTCATGTTCCGATACAGATCAAAAGCATAAACACCAAAAATAGATCTTACAACATTCATTTATTACTACTGATCTATAATCCAAAATCTCTCGTCAAGTCCACCAACTTATACTCTTGTGCCATTACCTGTAATGCAAAGAAAACTGAGTGGGTCAGGCTTGGGAGCTTGGTGAGCATATATGGTTTTTGACCCACAATAATATAAATCTTATATTCAACCATCAAGCAATCAACCCAATTACCCATCCCCATTATCTTCTTTATTTCTTAGGATTTTACCCTAAGAATTCAACTACCCATCATCCATTCATTCCCAAGGATTGACCTAAGGAATTGGCATAAAATCTATTGCTACATAAGGCGCATCTACCAACATCATCCTTTAAGTTTCTCTGCCAGGATTACATCATACACTATGAGGCGCGACTGCCAGGTTTATGAAATTCTCTTTTAGGCACATATGCCCACATTATCCTATAAGCGCATCTGCCAGGATTATCCCATAAGTGCATTTGCTAGTATTATGATATTCTCTATTTGGTACATCTACCAATACTATTCTTAAGCGCATCTGCTAGTATTATGACATTCTCTAATTGGTGCATCTACCAATATTATTCTTTAATCATCTTACATACCTCATCATTTACCTCATCATTTTATCACATACCAACTATCTCATCTACCCATGTTCTACCCAACATATTAGTAGATATAAAATACATATACAGTTTAACTCATTTAAAAACCATATAAAACATCCATTCCAAACTTATCTCAAATAAAAAACAGTACATAAACACATAGCATGTATTTCGAGAAAATACTTCATACTTATGTGTTAGAAGAAAGTAACCACACATTCACTTGATCAGAAGATGATCGGACAGCACTACGACTTGTAGAAGTAGTATTCTTTGGTAGATCTGGAAGATCTTCACAAAAACCGGGATCCTCGAGGGCAGAGCTTCAGCACGGGAGTTTTACTTCTCGGGATCTTCGGGGCTTCGGGACTTGCTTTGGGTCTCGGGAATAATATCGGGGCTTCGAGATAATTCTAGCACAAAAAAAGAGGTAAAACGGGAGAGAGAGAGAGAGAGAGAGAGAGAAGAGAAAATGAGCAAGAAGGTCGACTGTCCTCGCAAGGTATTTATAGGGCATATAAGAGGCACTCGAGTCCAAGAAGTTCATGCACCGGGGTACGCTGGGTGTACTTTGGATAAGGTCAATGACTCCTTCGGATATACATCCGAATTAAAGATTAAAAATATATTTTAATTATTTAACAAACTTCAAATATTCATATCTTCGTCATACGAACTCCGTTTTGATGTTCTTTATATCCACGCATTGGTGAGACTATGCTCTACAACTTTAGTTTAGACTCCGTCGGCTAATTTTGAATTTATTTTTATTACTTATTTTTAGTAGGCCGGGATAGGAAAACTCCGTTATAAATTCATAACTTCTTCATCCGACGTCCGTTTTCGTCTGTCTTTTTATCGTTGCACTACTAATGATGATATCTTCGATTCTCGTTTAGATTGCTTTGGCTTGAAATCACTCGATCTCGAGTTCGAGTTTCGGGCTGCATACTGCTAAGCTGAAACTTAGAAAAATCATAACTTCCTCATACGAAGTCAGATTTGGGTGTTCTTGTTATGCACACTCACTGTTTAATGAACTCTACGACTTTCGTTTAGATCGCTAAGGCTAAATATCGCTCTAACATAAATTCACGATTTACGTCACGCTGTGTCGTACTGGTTCTATCGCAAAACTTCGACAGGTAAAAACTTCTTCGTTATAACTCGGATTTCGGCGTTCTTTATATGTACGGAATCCTTGTAACATATACTGCAACTTAGTTAAGATTAATCCTTCTAAATAATCTTCCATAAAAAAGTCATTTTTGACGCTTATCATCTCTAAATTGACTAGGGCTTGGATGATTACGTCCCAAAATCATCAACGAAAATAGTGCTTGGATAATGATTCCATACGTTACCTCTTCATCCTAAGTAATAATCGTAACTTCCATGTTTCCTCGAAAGAGTATTTAACTTTATGGCTTTCTTGACCAAAGACGATGCCCAATCTTGCATCCGCTTATCGTACTATGTTGTACTTTCAATCGTAACCTTCGAGTTACCAAACAAGTCCTTATTGTGGACTCCTTCTTCTTCTTAGTATAAGTACTTCCCCTTATCTATTGTAACAGATCGATGGGTCATGTTCTAATGACCTCTTATCGTATGATGCAACACTTTGACTCAAGTCTCTTAGAGTCAAATTCCAAAATGGAATATACCTTCCTTCATATTCGAATGTGATATAATCACATTTCAGCATGTAGCATTTCTACCTTCAAACTTCTTTTAACAACAAGCACGATACTATCGATCGCATTAATTTCAACCTTCTAACTTACGTAAGATGTTACTTCGAACTTGGTTCTCCGAACCACATAACATACTCACCGTAGTCGGACTCCAACTGGACATGACCACTAGGGTCGGAATAACAACCATCTTACTAGTCATTACCGAAACAATGGTAATGAAATACCAGAATAAAACGGAATCAATTACTAGCTTCTTGGTAACCTTCTGACTTTCATTGATCCAAGTGCGAGTCTTGTGCTTCCGGTAGTATATGCATCTACTACCTTTCACACCTACTCATACTCGTCCCAAGTATTGTCCCGCAGTCGACCAAGTCACCATACAAGAAAATTTGTACAATCATCCAACACACCAGATAACAAAACTAAGGTTTATATTATTTCCTTGAAACTATTACACAAAAGTTCAAGTTCACCCTATACTATGCCTCTAATAGGCTACACCACAAGTTAATTTTCACATCGCTACTTTATAACTTGATTTTTAGATATAAAATCCTTATTCCTGATTCCTTACATTGCCATCTGCTTCATCAAGGATCATTTGAAATGCTCTTGCCTTTGGATTTGGCGGTGCCTCTAGCCTTGCTGCTTGATTTTTCCTTGGGCAGTCTTGCTTGAAGTGCACCTCTTCGTTACATTCGTAACACACCTTTTTGTTGAATATACATTCATCGGCATAGTGCCCATGCTTTCCACACTTGAAACATGTCACCTCCACACCACATTTTCCCGAGTACTAACTTTCTCTTCTCGCCAACTTCAACCTTGTTGGCAGTCCTCCTCTTAATCAAATTCTCAACAGACATGGCAGCCCAAATAGCTGCCTCTAGAGTAGGTGCCTGGCGCACTGGCACCGCATACTCCCATGGGAGTCCCTTTGCGTACCGGTCGACTTTTGTCAGCTCGTCTGGGACAATGCGCAAAGAAAACTCCATCTTGTCTGTGAAGGCATTAGTGTATTCATCCATTGACATGCTGTTTTTCTTCAATATCAGAAATTTGTTCTCCAACTCTAGCAGGTTTTGGGCCGAGCAGAACTTGTGCTTGAATTGCACCAAGAACTCTACCCAAGACAGTTGCAATGGCTCATTAGGGCTTAGGGTCTTCCTGATAGTGTTCCACCAGCGAACAGTGCCACCTCTGTACTGACGCACAGCAAATATGGTTTATAACTTGCCCTTGCATCCACATGTCATAAAGGCTAATTCCATTTCTGAAATCCAATCCATGACTCCAATCGGATCCTCCTTCCCAGTGAAGGTCGATGATTTTCAAGTCAAAAAGTCTTTGTACTTGCATCCAAGTCTATCAATTCTTCCCTCCTGATAGTTTTGTCTAACTAACGGTGGGTTGGCTTGACCAATAGTCCCACTAAAGTTACCTCCCTCCGAATGCCCTCCATTCACTTCAGGCTCTTCCACTTTAATTGATAGTTCTTCACGATTATGCCTAAGCAGACGTCTCGTTTCTTCCATCTGACGATCCAACATTGTTTGAATCATCATTTGTACACCGGCCATTGTTATTGGCTCCGGTGCTGCTGCTACAACAACCACTCGCTCAATCACAGGTGGTTGATTCTGGTTTTCATTTGCATTTCCAGCTCCACTGCTATACACCGAATAAGGTGAATTTAGATCCTCATTCACAGTAGATATTTAAATCATCCTTATCACTCTAAAACGTTTACATGCTAGTTCTAATATCGTAATCAAACGCTTAGAATCCTACACACATAAGGTTTGCAGATCTGATCGACAACAGACCGTAGATCCGAACAAATAATATCATATATGACAAACGTATTACATTTAGCACATAAAAACATTTTAGGCATCTTTCCTAAAATATTCTAGTGCTTGTGTCAATTTTGGTGTACTACCTAACATATTTTAGACACACTCCTCACGATCATTAGTTAACATTCAAAGTTTAAGTCTAGAAATCCTACAAATTCCTAGTTCACTTAAACTAATGCTCTGATACCGACTGTGACATCCCCAATTTCACGGCCAGAAAATACCGATTTGCTTATGCTTGTTTTTAAAATCAGAGTAATCTTTTAAAGAAAACAGTTGCGGAATTTTTTCCTAAAACAAAATATGATAAAAATTTATCAAAGCATTTCTTTAGAGAAATGTATTTTCATTAAATAACAAAATCTCGGGCTGTCATGTTCCGATACAGAACAAAAGCATAAACAGCAAAAATAAACCTTACAACAATCATTTATAACTACTGATATATAATCCAAAATCTCTTGTCAAGTCCACCAACTTATACTCTTGTGCCATTACCTGTAATGCAAAGAAAACTGAGTGGGTCAACCTTGGGAGCCTGGTAAGGATATAGGGTTTTCGACCCACGATAATATAATTATTATATTCAACCATCAAGCAATAAACCCAATTACCCATCCCCATTATCTTCTTTATTTCTTAGGATTTTACCCTAATAATTCAACTACCCGTCATCCATTCATTCCTAAGGATTGACCTAAAGAATTGGCACAAAATCTATTGCTACATAAGGTGCATCTACCAACATCGTCCTTTAAGCGCCTCTGCCAGGATTACGTCATACACTATGAGGCGCGACTGCCAGGTTTATGACATTCCATTTTAGGCGCATCTGTCGACATTATCCTATAAGCGCATCTGCCAGGATTATCCCATAAGCGTATCTGCAAGTATTATGATATTCTCTATTTGGTACATCTACCAATATTATTCTTAAGTGCATCTGCTATTATTATGACATTCTCTAATTGGGGCATCTACTAATATTACTCTTTAATCATATTACATACCTCATCATTTTATCACATACCAACTATCTCATCTACCCATGTTCTACCCAACATATTAGTAGATATAAAATACATATACAGTTTAACTCATTTAAAAACCATATAAAATATCCATTCCACACTTATCTCAACTAAACAACAATACATAAACACATAGCATGTATTTCGAGCAAATACTTCATATTTATGTGTTAGAAGAAAGTAACCACACACTCACTTGATCAGAAGATGATCGGACAACACTACTGCTTGTAGAAGTAGTATTCATCGGTAGATCTAGAAGATCTTCACAAAACCCGGGCTCCTCGCGGGTAGAGCTTCGGCGCAGGAATTTTACTTCTCGGGATCTTTGGGGTTTCGGGACTTGCTTTGGGTCTCGGGAATAATACCGGGGCTTCGGGATAATTCTGGCACGAAAAACGAGGTAAAACGGGAGAGAGAATAGAAAATGAGCAGGAAGGCCGGCTGACCTCGCAATGTATTTATAGGGCTGAACTCTCGCATTACGCTGGGTGTAATGCTTAGCCACGCGGGGCGTAGTGCCAAAAAACTCCATCGCTTATGTATGCGAGGCACTCGAGTCCGAGGAGTTCATGCATCGGGGTACGCTGGGCGTACTTCGGATAAGGTCAATGACTCCTTCGGATATACATCTGAATTAAAGATTAAATATATATTTTAATTATTTAATAAACTTCAAAAATTCACATCTTCCTTATATGAAATCCGTTTTCGACATTCTTTATATCCACGCGTAGGTGAGACCACGCTCTACAACTTTCGTTTAGACCCCGTCGGCTAATTTTGACTTTATTTTTATTATTTATTTTTAGTAGGTCGGGATAGGAAAACTCCGTTATAAATTCATAACTTCTTCATCTGACCTCCGTTTTCGTCTGTCTTTTTATCGTTGCACTACTAATGACGAGATCTTCGATTCTCGTTTAGATTTCTACGGCTAGAAATCACTCGATCTCGAATTCGAGTTTCGGGCTGCATACTGCTAAGTTGAAACTTAGAAAAATCATAACTTCCTCATACGTAGTCAGATTTGAGCATTCTTTTTATGCACGCTCACGGTTTAATGAGTTCTATGACTTTCGTTTAGATCGCTAAGGCTAAATATTGCTCTAACGTAAATTCACGATTTACGTCATGCTGTGTCGTACCGGTTCTGTCGCGAGACTCCGACAGGTCATAACTTCTTCGTTATAACTCGGATTTCGGCGTTCTTTTTATGTACGGAATCCTTGTAACATATACTACAACTTAGTTAAGATTACTCCTTCTAAATAATCTTCCATCAAAAATTCATTTTGACGCTTATCATCTCTAAATTGACTAGCCCTAATCTATGGGCGTTATAGTTCTTTTGTAAGAGAAGGTTTTTGAACAAAGTTCCTTTTGGGTTTTTGTGGATTGCAAGAGTGACAATGCGAACATTGACTGGGATTCGCATGAGAACGAGCTTTCACATTTCGATTGGAAGATTTTTCTTTGTAAACATGGTTGGAGTTTTGGGATTGCCAAAGTTGCTTCCTTTCATTGAGATTTCTCTGATATCTCACATTTCTTTGACGTTTTTTCTTTGCAAGTTACTTAGAGGACTTGTGGATGTTTGACTTGGCTTTCGTTTTTCTTGCATGAGATTCGTTCGCCACTGACTTAGATTCGCTTTGAATATCCTTGGTTCCACTTGAACTTCCTTTTTCAAAGCCCGAACGATTGTTCATTGGTTCTGCCACATATCTTACTTTCACTCTCCATGAGGTTCTTTCTGACAAACCCTTCGTTTCGTCTGCATTGTCTATAGGAGCAGACCAAAAGTACTCATCACAACCATCCTTGTTGTCTTCGTTGACTATGGACGTTAATTGGACAGTTTGATTTTTGTCCAGTCCTTTAGTAGCAAACACTTGATTAGGGACAGTTTGCACTTTGGGAAAAAAACGTTGCTTTAGCTTTTAGAATTTTAGGTTTATTTTGAGAAATATGTTCAAATTCAACCAAATTTTCAGAAATCAAAGCTTTCCCAGGTTCAATTTTGTTTTTAACAAACTCTGAGTAATCCACCTCATCCTCTACATAGATTTCACTCATATCACCGTTTTCATCAAATTCAGATGTGCTTCCAACATTTATCTTATTTTCTAAACTTAATTTGGCACTCAATGAATCGAAATTCTGTATAGTATCATATTTTATTTTCTTTTTATCATTTTCATACAAAAGTTGTTTTAAAATATTTTTATGGTCTTTGGACTTAATGTATGATTCAATTCGTTCAAGTCCTACCCTGTAAGCATCAGAAGTCTCTTCATATGAGACGATGAATTCACACTTATAACATTCGGTGTCAATTGCATCTTCCTTTAATTCAAGAAATGGTAAAATCATTTTGTGAATGTTCTCACCAATCTC
The DNA here is from genome assembly GCF_051521515.1 of Lactuca serriola. Taxonomy (NCBI): domain Eukaryota; kingdom Viridiplantae; phylum Streptophyta; class Magnoliopsida; order Asterales; family Asteraceae; genus Lactuca; species Lactuca serriola. The sequence continues at coordinate 308,412,067 of NC_136410.1, read as the reverse complement.
ACAATCAAGGGGAAACTGAGCAGTGTTAAAGTAAAGCCTTTTAGCAATAAAACAAAAATTGTTACGTTGTTTTAAAAGCATCAAATTGTCTCGTTGCAAGTAAATTAATTTATACCTAGACTTAGACAAATATTACTCGATCTTCACTATCCAAATCCGCCTCTCATCAATTTTCGACGAAACCCTACTAATTTGATAAGTTAGGTTAGAGTTTGTCAAGCGAGCTCTTTTTAAAGTATCACTAATGCTTGAAAAGGTGAATTTTAGGTCATTTAATTCAGTTTCGTATGTAGACACAGGTATATTGAGAGATTCAAGAATTAGATTTAACTTGTTGATCAGTTGTTCACACTTGTTGATTTGTTCAGGAACGGGTCTTGCTGCGAAACAACTATCATCTCTTCTTCCACTCCCAGTAGCATACTCCTGCATCCTTGACCCATCTTTTGTTACCATCAAACACCTTCCTGCAAACCGAGAACTCTCCTCTTTCGCAACGAACGCCCTGCCATGTGTGGGCATGCGAACCTCTTCATCTTTAGAGTCTGTTGACCAGACCTCAACTCCGCCAAACTCGTTTTTAGCCATATTTTCCTGCACAATCAAAGCAGGAAAAGAGTTATCAACAACCTTTTTCTTCTTGATCTCTTCCAACTTTCGCATGTGGTAAGTCTAATCATCTTCTCATTTAACCTTCTCAGCATGCACTCCTTGGCCAAATGATTTTTGCCATGAAAATAGTTGCAGTCATAGCCGGAGTCAGCCACAAGCTTCTTTTCCTTCATATCTTCCTCCTTTTGAGAAGCACTTTTATTCTCCTCTTTAACCTTTTCTATGCTGTAGCTACCCTGCCAATTTCGGTTCTTGCTTGATGGAAATTTCTTCCTTGCGAACAACTTAGAATTTGAAACCATTAAAGCATACTCCTCGTTTGTAAGATCACATTCAGAATGATCAGACTCAGACTCATCCTCTGTAACTGCCTTGCCCTTCGCAACAAGAATTAGAGACCCCATACTAGAAACAAATTTTGCTTCTTTCGACACCTCACTTTCATGTGCCTTAAGAATCCCAACAAGCTTGGCTAAAGTGTGATTTTTGGACTGCTCATGCGCTTTGATGGTAGAAACCAATACCATCCACTCAGATCTAAGACCATTCATGAGAGTAACCTTTTGCTCGATCACCTCATGTCCAATACCATGTTTCATCATCTTGCTAAGAAGATGATTCTGGCGATCGAATGTATGGATCAAATTTTCTTCAGGCTTATGTGCGAAAGCACCAAACTCTGAAAGCAAGAGTGTTTGTGTATAATGATCACGATCTGCGTTAATGGAGTAAAGTTCCGTGATCCTATCCCAGATGGCTTTCATAGTATCACATGAACTAACAAGACGAAAAGTATCGACCTGCAAAGTGAATCTAATGATCCTCATTGCTTTAATGTTGCTGATTAGTTTCTCTTTCTCATCCTGAGGAACATCCTTTACATTAAGGAGCAGCTGAATGTATTCCTTCTAAGTATTGATAACTCTTTTGGTTTCTGTTTGAACCAATGGACCTAGAGTAATGGCTTCCCATATTAAATACCCATTATCCTTTGAACTGAGAACATAATCTTCAAAATGAGGTGCCCATACTTCATATTCACGAGGAAAGAGAATCGGGATCCTTGTTGATCCAATGTTGCTTGTAATATTTATGGAGTTGATGTGAGAATCCTTGTGTTGCATGATGGTATTTTCTTTGATACCCATAGAGAATCAGACGTATAAACTAAGATAGTTTTGTTGGATTAGTATTTAAATCTATAACTATATATGGTATGTACTTGACCTATTGTACCATGGTTCTTTTGGGTTGCTTTCACCAAAGCAACTGGACTTGACGATTAATGGAAAGAGAGGATATTATGGTTTATTAATATATTATAAGAATAATATATTAAAAGAGAAGTCATATTGTTTAATTAATATTGGTCAAGAGTTAATTAAGAATTAATTTTGTGGCTAAAAGGTATTAATTAAATAAAGGGGATTGGTATTGCCAATTATAAGATAATTGGATTTCGGTTGTAGATCTGTATGGATATGAAGGGGGACGAAATTGGAGAGGAAGCCCACTATGATTTCGTCTGTGGCCTTATTCCAGAATGTTCTTTGGACTGCTTAAGTCCTAAGTCATCCAATTAGGATTTTGACTGAAACCCTAGCAACACCACTATATAAGGAACCCCTAGGGTATCAGAACCTTGTTTGCTTTCTATTGTATTTGATGCACTGTGTGTTTATTCATTGCTTAAAATCAATTTTTCTACCTTCTGCCTGACAGAATCGTCGAGTCCCAAGATTAACTCGACGAGTCAGATGAACTCGGCGAGTTCTGTAAGGGACTCGGCGAGTCGGGGTGTCAAATAAATGGATTTTTGGGATTTTGGCTTATTTTGACTTGGGATAATTACAAAAAATGTTTTTTGATTAATAAAATCCGATTTTATTGATTCCATGTGATTATCCTTGTCAAAATAAGAGATATCTATCAATTAATTAGATAATTATTGCCTTATTTCATAAACCTTAATTATTTTAATTATTTGAACAATTATCTTGCATGAAATTCAATTAGGTCAAAATTAGATAATCACCAATTAATTGTTTAATTATATTATTTTAATTTTGATCTAGATAGTTTTGAAATGTTTCAAAACTTTCCCTCAAGTTTTGGAATTTAAATTTTTGATTAAAAGTTTAATTATGAAATATTTTTAACCCTACAATTTTACAAGTTTAAAATTCAACCCTTATACTATTATAATATTATAAGAATAATGATTTTATATATATATATATATATATATATACACACACACACACACACACACACACACATATATATATATATATATATATATATATAAAAGATAAATGCTAGTCTTACTGTTAATAGGATTCATTCACGAAGCTGATCTATAAAGGGGGGGGGGTATAAGATTCATGCCTATAAAATGACAGTTTAATGAGTTTTTACTCTCACCCACCGCTTCGTTGATTGGTGGAGGGTCATTAGCCGAATGGTATGATAGGGAAACTAATTCCTCATTAAAAGTATAATGCTTAATAAAGTAACTAAAGTTTTAATAAAATTCCCAATCTTAGTTACTTTAGGAAAAATGTGAAAATGATGCTATTCTATGAAATTACACTTCATACCCTTGCTAAAACGTTAGTGGGGCGTGTGTAGTTAACCGGCACACTAATTTGGGTCTAAGCATTGTTAGCAAAGGGTGACTCGATGTTTGTCATAGATCAATGGAGCGTGTGTGGCTAACCGGAACATTGATTAGGTGACTGTAACGTTGGGGGCACCATGTACATTTACATGGTTATTCACACCTTGTTTGTGATCCTCGGTATCCCAGTCACAAACTTGAAGGGAATATCGAGATTTAAACATGCCATTGAAAAGTTCAATGAATCTCAAAAGATCTAGGAATTTTCAATACATTTAAAACTTAATTTCCTTTTGTTTTTCATGGTGGAATTTAGTGAATTGACATCCCTCTTCTAAAATGTAAATAATGTTGTTGGATCCTAGCCCTAATTTCTCATTTGGGAATTTAATTGAGGATTCTTATCTAATCAAACTTTGTCTCTTTTCTTTTTCAGATGTCTAACCCGAAGAACAACGCTTCAGGCTAAACCTCTTCCAGCTCGTTCTTACTCATGAATTTGTGTGGGAGGGTAATCTTCGATGGGACCAATTTTAATGATTGGATCCGTAATATTCGAATGGTTACCCGCTACGAGGACAGGGAGTATGTCCTCGAAAAGGAGCTGAAGGAGGTGAATGTCAACACTGCTACTCCCGAGGAGATCGCTACCTTTGAGGCCCACGAGCGAGATGCTATGAAAGTCCATTGCATCATGCTCACGACTATGACTACGGAACTCCAAATTTACTACAACGACTACTATCCCTATGAGATACAACAGGATTTACTGGACAAGTACCACCAAAGTTCCAGGCAGGAGAGGTACGAGATCATCACTTCGATGATCACGACCAAGATGAGGGACAAAGAGTTTGTCACTGCTCATCTGCAAAAGATGCAAAGATATGTCGACCGCCTGTTGAAGTTAAATGTTAACTTCGATGAAGAGCTGGCGCTTGATATCATTCTTCACTCCTTTCCACCATGTTTTACTAGTTTCGCATGACCTACCACATGAACATAGAGGAGGTCAGCTTGTGCAAGCTTTAAGGCTTGTTGTAGACTGCTGAGAGCAACCTCAAGGACAAATGCATTGCATCAACTCCCGCTACATCTGCCCCTATCTTGGCTATTAGATTTTCGTTTGATAGAAAAAGGTTCTATAAATGCTTTTCTTAATGGTGTTTTGTATTTTGAAGCATTGCCTTGTGACGGAATATATGAAACTGTGATGGTTGTAGACAACTTAGGAAATGATGTGTTGCATATCAACTCTTCTAATAGTTTGGACAAAGCATGCTTGTGGCATTGTCGTCTTGGACATGTCAGCAAGAAACTCATAGCCTAACTCCAAAAGGATGGAGTGTTGGATTCATTCGACCTTAGGGATGATGACATGTGCGATTCTTGTTTACTTGGAAAGATGACCAAGTCAACCTTCAATTGTACTTGTGAAAGGGGTAAGGGTTTATTGGATCTCATACACACCGATGTGTGTGGGCCCTTTTAATCCTCCACAAGGGATGCAAGCCACTTCTATATGACTTTCACGGATGATTATAGCAGATATGGGTATATCTACTTAATCAAGAACAAGTCAGAAACCTTTGAAAAGTTCAAAGACTTTAAGCAAGAAGTGGAGAATCAGCTGGGCATAAAAATCAAGATGCTTCAATCCGATCGAGGTGGAGAGTACCATTGTCTTGAATTGCACGACTACGTTAAGGAATGCAGAATCATTTCGCAATTGACGCCACCTAGGACACCGTATTTGAATGGTGTGGCTGAGAGGCGTGATCAAACCTTGCTAGACACGGTTCGTTCCATGATGAGTCGGGCTTCATTACATATTTCATTCTGGGGGTATGCCTTAGAGATTGCCGCCTATATCCTTAACCTATTCCCTTCCAAGAAGGTTGCCAAAACACCTCACGAGATGTGGACATGGAAAGCTCCCTCGTTGGCACATATCAAGGTTTGGGGTTGCGAGGCTTTCGTAAGACGAGAGACTCACGACAAGCTTAAACATCGTAGTGAGCGGTGTATTTTCATCGGTTATCCGCAGAAGTATTTTGGATATCTCTTCTACAGACCGAGTGACAATGTTGTCTTCGTTACGAGGAGAGGGGTTTCTCGAGAGCGAGAACTCATAAGCCAAGGGGAAAGTGAAAGGCAAAGTGATCTTGAAGAGCTTCAAGAATCAAGTGATGAAGGAACCTCTAACACTGGTGCTCAACCTAAGGAGGAAACTCCTGTTGAATCGGTTGACGAGTCCCTACTTCTTAGACGTTCCAGTAGAGTTAGTGTTCCACCAGAGTATTATGGTTTTCATATTACTACCAAAGGTGATACGTTTATTAGTGATAGCACACTAGTAAATTTGGATGAACCTAACAACTACAAGGAAGCCTTGGCAGGCCCGGAGTCTGCGAAATGGAAAGAGGCTATGGACAGCGAGATTCAGTCCATGTATGACAACCAAGTTCGGAATTTGGTTGACAGTGTGCCAAGTTGTAAGACAGTCGGGGGAAAGTGGATCTTCAACAAGAAGACTGCCATGGATGGGAAGGTACACACTTATAAGGCACGGTTGGTTGCGAAGGGCTTTACTCAAACTCCCGAAGTTGACTATGATGAGTCATTCTCACCAGTTGCGAAGATAAAGTCTATTAGGGTTATGCTAGCCATAGCTGCGTTTCATGATTATGAAATATGGCAGATGGATGTCAAAACTTCTTTCGTTAATGGAAAGTTGGCTGAGGATGTTTACATGCGTCAGCTAGAGGGTTTTGTCGATGCGAAGTATCCTAATAGAGTGTGTAAGCTTGAGAAATCCATTTACGGATTAAAACAAGCATCTCGCAGATGGAATCTTTGTTTCGATGAGAAAGTCAAAGAGTTTGGTTTTCTGCAAAGCAAGGATGAGTCATGTGTATATGTCAATGCCAGTTGGAGTATAGTTAGCTTCCTCGTATTGTATGTCGATGACATACTACTCATAGGAAACAACATCCCAACCCTGCAGGAAGTTAAATCCTGGCTTGGGAAGTGTTTTGCTATGAAGAACCTCAAAGAGGTTGCCTATATTCTGGGAATAAGGATAGTGAGAAACATGAGTAAAAGACTAATAGGACTTAGTCAGAATACTTACTTGGACAAGGTACTAAAGTGTTTTAGTATGGAGAATTCCAAGAAAAGGGAGTTACCGATTCAAAATAATGCCAAGTTGAGTAAGACTCAAAGCCCGAGTACAGAAGTCGAGATAGCAGAGATGAGCCGAGTACCTTATGCTTCCGCAGTTGGCTCTATCATGTATGCTATGACCTATACTCGCCCTGATGTGGCCTTCTCTTTGAGCATGCTCAACAGATATCAGGGGAACCCTGGCAAAGGACATTGGACCGTAGTCAAGAATATTCTTAAGTACCTTTCGGAGGGCCAAGGACTTGTTTCTTGTCTTCGGTGGGAGTGATGACTTAAGGGTGCGAAGGTATTGTGACGCCAATTTTCAGACCGACCGGGTACAACTACCGCTCTCAGTCGGGCTGGGTCTTTACCCTAAATAGAGGAGCAGTGACTTGGAAAAGTTCCAAGCAGGAGACCATAGCTGATTCAACGTGCGAATAATAGTACATAGCGGCGAGCGAAGCGTCAAATGAGGCAATATGGTTGAAGAACTTCATCGGAGACCTTGGAGTTGTGCCAACCATAAAGGAGCCTATGGAGATTTTCTGAGATAATGAAGGGGTGGTTGCCTTGACCAAGGAACCGAGGGATCATGGTAGATCCTGACATATCGACAGGAAATATCACTTCATTAGACATCGGGTGAAAGAGGGACTCCTCGTGGTAAAGTGGGTATCTTCAGAGGATAACCCAGCAGATCCCCTTACGAAGGGACTGAGTAGGGTTAAGCACTTGCAGGACGCTAGGAGCATTGGGCTGAAGGACGATATTAGTTTAGATTAGATAGCTGCAAAACGTGTAATAGATAAATTGTAATTAATATTTGATGATTAAATAAATGAGTATTATTTATAAGTAAAGTTACCGTCTTGTGTTAATTATTTACCTATTGTTTCACTTTGCATGTTTTGACTTCCTGAATATTAAGATTATTCGAACGGCCCACAGTCGCTCATACTTTGGTAGTAGGTATGAAAGAAGACTATCATGAATTGGTTTGTAGATTGTATAAAGTGTATTAGACATAAAAAAGGTTTGTTGTGACGTTCATGAGTGCGTATGAAATAATATTTGAGCATTGGATTAAACCCACGCTTGCTGGCATCATTTCATGGAATTTATCACGAGTGATCGCAAGTTGGTTGTGCATTGATAATGCTTAAACGCATCAGTAACTTGATGTTATAAAATGCATTTTTGTGCATGATTTGATGAGTGAATAGTAAATGCATATAAGTCAAAGTTTATCTGCTCCTTTTATCCTAAGAGGGTAAAAGTGATATCTGGGCCCCTCGATGATTTTGTTTGACTTATGTGTCGGGCCCAGTTAGGAATGAATTGATGTGTTCAATTAAGTTCTATGTCAGACGAATCAGAGATTGAGAAACAAATTGTTGGACAATAAGTATGACTATGTTCCATGTATTTTTCCGCACGATATCTTGAGAACGGACGACTATACGATCCCTTTTCTAGGACGAGTTAGAGTTCGACAGTGGCTTCTAAGAGCTACGATTGCTAGTCAGATCCTGAAGTCGTACTTGCATTTATAGTTATCAGAATAATCCAAATGGGAGACTGTTGGATTAGTGTCTAAGTCCATAACTATATTTGGTATGTACTTGACCCGGTTGTAGCATGGTTCTTTTGGGTTGCCTTCACCAAAACAACTGGACTAGATGATTAATGGAGAGAGTGGATATTATGGTTTATTAATATATTATAAGAATAATATATTAAAAGAGAAATCATATTGTTTAATTAATATTGGTCAATAATTAATTAAGAATTAATTTTGTGGCTAAAAGAGATTAATTAAATAAAGGGGACTGGTATTGCCAATTATAATATAATTGGATTTGGGCTGTAGATCCTTATGGATATGAAGGGGGACAAAATTGGAGTGGAAGCCCACTATGATTTCGTCCATTGCCTTATTACAGAAGGTTCTTTGGACTGCTTAAGGCCTAAGTCATCCAATTAGGGTTTTGACTAAAGCGCTAGCAGCACCACTATATAAGGAACCCCTAGGGCATCAAAAATCAGCCACTGGAAACCCTAAGACTCCTTAGAGCCGATTGTGTGTCTCCATTCCCTCTCTTCAAAGATCATCTTCTTGCCTTGGTGTTTGTAAGCCATTAGAGGTTTTACAATTATGATACTAAGCTCTTGAAGTTGAAGATTCTTGCTACTTGTGAAAGGTAATCATCTAAACTTGTTTTTGTTATATTTTCAAATTTTGTATGCTAGATCTAGGGCTTGTAAGCTTTGGATAAATATGCATGTAAAATAGAGAAACCTAGATCCAAAGCTTTAGGATTTTGCATGTGCACCATAGAATTGTTTTTTGCTCTAAACCCATCAAGTTTATAGGGTAATATCAAAATCACTTTATGCCGTCAAGATGACTATGAGGACGACTGAACCAGAGCCTATATTAATGGAAACCCTAGAAAAACTTTGTAAACATAAGATATGCGTATAGATTACACAGTATCCCGCTCTGATACCACTTGTTAGGATTAAAATCCTTAAAGACCGCTTAGATTCAGAACAAGTAAAAGCAATAACACAACAATGATTTAAATAATGTTGAATGATAAAGTGTCACGCCCCAGAAGAACTCAATTAAGAATTGCTACTTTAGAGGCATGATTAGGGTTACAAAATAATTATCAGAGTTTATTTTTTAACATACGATGCATGCATGCATCTTAAATACTCTAAACCTAGAGATAAATACAATTGGACAGACCCAACTCGTTTACAAGATAAACTAAATCAAGAAGGACAAAAGACGCAATACTATAATCCTAACATAAATTCACAAAAGGAGTAACATACCACTGATTTGTTATTACAAACAAACTTCTTGATCCAACTTGATCAATCTAATAGTCTCTTGAAAACTAGCATCAATTGTGTGCAAGCCTCTAATGGTTCATACCCGCAATACAAGAACCCTAGAAGAATTAGGAGAGGGGTAGAGGCGGAAATTTTTTAGATTTGGTCTATTGAATATCATGGTAAAAAATTCCCAAGTATAAGGCCCTATTTATAGTTGATTACGAAACACCTAGAAACCCTAATTTGAATATAAAATAATATTATTTCAAATAAGGAAATTATCTAGTTCCTTGATTATCTACATGAAGGCTTCCAAAAGGCTCCAATAGGAGCCTCCAAACCGTCCAGCAGGGGAAGGTTCTAGAACTTGTACTCTATTCAACTTTTGAACAATTACAACTATATTCCTTCAACTTTTGATCAATTCTAATTAACCCATAATTAATTCTACTTAATTCTAAATTAATGACAACTATTTTGATTTATATATATATATATATATATATATACACACACACACACACACACACACACACATATATATATATATATATATATCATTTAATATATTAATACAACATTTATCACTCTCCTAAAATCAATCTAGGCAATTTCTTGGTTATGAGGTCAACCCAAAAAGGACTTTACTTTTATTCATTAACATCATACCAATTTATTTAGGACCTTAGACATCTTGATCCAACAGTCTCTCATTTGGATAAGTTGCTAACTACAATTGCTCGTACAACTACGAATAACTAGTAAATAGTGTTTTCAAAGACACTACCAGAATCTGTTGCTCCTAAGATAAGTGATAAACTATTCTTTCATTCTTCTAGATATTGAATGGACATGAGACATGGATTAGAATCAATCTCTAGTCCAGGATTCTGTTTCCTTATATTCTAATATTGTGATGATGTCATTAGACTACCAATTGAACACATCAATTTAGTCCTGGCTGGGCCCAACACTATAACATCAACATCAAAACACCAAGGGGCCTAAAGATATCACTTTTCATATTAAGGAAAAAATGAACGAATAAACTTCAACTATATAATCATTAAATTTCTCTCATTAATTCATACGTTGAAATACCCTTTATGGCACCAAATAACTAGATGCATTGGAGTAAACCAAAGCATGACCAACTCGTGAAATATGACTTACATATGTATGTTCTAAAAATAAAGGATAATATCGTCTTAGAATTACTCGTGATAAAATCCACGAATTAATCTCTAAGTGCACGTTTAACTAACACTCAAAATCTCTATTTCTAAGTACTCATGAATTATGTAGCAATCTCAATGCAATGTTCGGTCTCTGTCGACGTTATACAAACTACTCATGAAAGTCTTTAACCAGTACTTACTTCCAAAGTATGACCGACTATGGTGCTTCGAATAACTTGACATTAAGAAAGTAAAACAAGCAAAGTGAAACGCAGTAATAAAGTAATTGACAAACAACATCATATACATTGAATATAAAGAATTCTCTATTTAATTAATCACTATTTAATTACAATTTTATTTCCATATAGTTTCAAAATAATATCAACACTAATATCTAAAATCTAATATTGTCTCTTAGTGCAATCCTCCTAGCATGCTCAAAGTCCTTGACTTTGCTCAGACCCAAAATTCTCTTCTGATGATACATGATTCACCATGAGTGTACCCTCTTCAACTTTATGTCTAATGTAGTGATATTTCCTCTCGATGTGCCTAGATCTGCTATGATCTTTAGGTTCTTTTGTCAAAGCTACCACACCCTCGTTGTCGCAGAAAATCTCCATTAGTTCTTGGATTGATGGAACAACTCCAAGATCTCCAAAAGATATGATCATATCTTCTGTTTTTTCGCAAATACTTAAGAATGTTCTTATTGCCGTCTAATGAGATAAACTAGGATTTCCTTGATATTTTCTAACCATGCTCAAGGCATAGGCCACATCAAGTCGAGTACATGTCATATCGTACATGATTGTTCCTATAGCTGAAGCATATAGAATTCGGTCATAGTATCTATATCCTTATCACTACTAGGACATAGAGTTTTCCTTAACCTAACAGTATGATGCATGGGTAAGTCATCTTTCATGGAATTTTCCATATTGAATCGTTTCAATATCTTATCAAAGTATGTACTCTGACTTAGTCCTAGTAACCTTTCCTTCCCGTTCCTATAGATTTTTATACCAAGAATATATGTAGCTTCTCCTAGATCCTTCATCGTGAAAAAAATTCCTAAGCCAAGACTCGACTTCCGGGAAGTTGGATTGATATTTCCTATTAGGAGTGTGTCATCCACATATAAAACTAGAAAGGTTACAATGCTCCCACTAGCTTTTACATGCATGCAAGATTCATCTTTACTACTAGAAATTCCAAACTCTTTGACGTTTTCATGGAAACAAAGATTCTAGCTACGAGACGTTTGTTTAAGTCCACAGATGGACTTATGAAGATTGCACATCTTATTAGGGAATTTGACATGCATAAAATCCTTTGGTTGAGCCACGTACATATTCATTGCCAGTTTCTCGTAAAGGAAAGCAGTTTTGACATCCATTTTCCATACTTCATAGTCATAGTGAGCAGCTATGGAAAGCATTACCCTAATTGACTTATCTTAGCAACTGGCAAAAAAGTCTCATCATATTCAATCCCTTGGGTTTGAGTAAAGCCTTTTGCAACCAGCCTAGCTTTGTAAGCCTATATATTACCATCCATGTCATTCTTCTTCTTGCAGATCCATTTACAGCCTAACTTTGTAAGTCTATATATTACCATCCATTTCATTCTTCTTCTTAGTTATCATACATGGATTGGATCTCACTATCCATTGCTTCTTTCCATTTTGCAGCCTTAGGTACTACCATTGCTTCCTGATAATTAATAGGCCATTTAAATTTACTAGTGTTGCATTACTAATAAATGTATCACGTTCTGCAGTTATATGGAAATGATAGAATGAAGGTGGCATTCTATCCTTACCTGACCAACGAAGGGGCAAAGAATTATCAATGGGCTCAACAATTTCATTCTTAGGTTAAGAGCTAGCATCTTCAAAAGTTGCTTCATCGGATGAATCTTGAATCTCTTCAAGATCAATTGTGCTCCCACTTCCATATTTGGAAATGAGCTATCTCTCTCTCTCTCTCTCTCTCTCTCTCTCTCTCTCGCGAAAGACTCATATTTAAGCTACAAACACCACATTGTCACTGGGTTTGTAAAATCAGTATCCAAAGGATTTTTGTGGATAACCTGTAACGCCTGGTTCCTGCTTGTGGAAGAAGAAGAAGATAGAGGGCTCAAGAAGGGAAGAGTAGATCTAGGAACTACACACCACTTGCTACATTTTCTGGTAATCAAGCTTCTACCTTGGCTACAAGTTCATTAGATATCTTTATGTTCTCTTTATGTGGGTTTTTGGTCCAAGAATGATAGCTTTTGGAGAATGATCGACCGAAGAGGGTAATTTTCCAGATCTAAGACCTGGAAGGGATGGTATGGCATAAAGGTGCAAACTTTATGTCATTACAGCCCCATGCAAGCTCTAAGGACGTTATTATGGCCTATTGAGCCCCAAAAGGCCATGCATGGAAGCAAGCTCGAGACTTTACATGTTCAACTGCTATCTAGGACCTAGATCTAGGTTTTCATGATATGGTTTGGGATATTAAGACTTTTGGAAAAAGATATATGTCCTAAAAGAATTAGAGTATTAGCTAAACCCTTTAAGAGGGCTATGAATGGGTAAAGTTGGAAACTTTACCCTTAAAAAGATCATTTTCAGTGAACAAACGAAGTTTGGACCTTAGATCTAGGGCATAGGGGCTTAATCTGTTAAGATGGCCCAAATAGACAGGGGGACTCGTCGAGTCCATATGGGAACTCGGCGAGTCAGGTCGTGTTGTCTCATTCTAGTTTAAGGTAGAACTTGACGAGTCTATAACGGGACTCGATGACGTTCGTTGAGTCGCAACCATGAACAGCTCGATAGGACTCTACGAGTCAGAAGAACGACTTGACGAGTTGGGTAGCGATTCGAGGATTTATGAGTTAAGGAACTCGGCAAATCGATAAGTTGACTCGGCGAGTTGGTCAACCCATAATGTTGACTTTGGCAAAAGCGTTGACTTTTACCACGGGGTAAAATGGTCATTTTACCCTAAGAAGGATTATTAGATTTTGAATCAGTGTTTTGTGGCATTAATAGTCGAGGAGTTGTTGGAGTAGTCGTCGAAGATTCCTCACTTGGGATTTCAGTAGTCAGCTTCACAAAGTGAGTCCTCTTCCAGTAGGAATGGGTCTAAGGCACCAAGGTCGGCCCGTTTATGTATGTTAGCAATGTCGAGGTTAGCCCGATGTAGTTTTATGTTCCGGAATTTGGTCCGATGTCGGGGAAAGACCGAGGAATGTTTGTATGTTTGATGTCTTCGTGATTCTTTCATGTGTCTGTTTATGTGTTCCGAACTTCGGTCTGATGCTGGGGCAAGCCCGAGGAAGGTCTACTTTATATTTTATGTGTTATGTGTCCGGACTCCGATCCGATGTCGGGGCAAGCATGAGGAATATTTATATGTTTATGCGTTATATGTATGTTGCTATGTTATATGTATACCGGACATCAGTCCGATGTCGGGCGGGGCCCAATGCCGAACTTCGTTTTGATGCCCTGTAGGGCCCGATTTAGTGGGCAAGGCCCAATTTATGTTATTTTGTGATTATGTGTATGGTATGTGGTAGTTTGGGGAGACTCACCAAGCTTCGTGCTTATAGTTTTCAGTTTTGGTTTCTGGTACTTCAGCTAGAATAGGGAAGAACTTTGGATGACTGCATGGCACACACCACAGTTTTAGCCTGGGATGAGGCACTCTGATATTTGATATGATTTGATACATTAACAGATATTATGATATTTTGAGTTACACGATTTATTTTATACAATGATTGGTATTTATGTTTCCTTTATTAATGATTTTAAAACAAAATATTTGGACCGTATTTTTGGGATGTTTCAAGTTGGTATCCGAGCCTTGGTTTGAGGGATTTGGGCACACTCTCGGGTGTGTCTGAACTCAAACTAAGGAAAAGACTTGAAGATTTCCAAGGAAAATTATTTTTATAAAAGAACATTGAAAAGCAAAAAGAATTTTGAAAAGAGAAAAGGGTGTGGTGCATGCAATCAACCGAGCTCAAGTAAGTACTCCCAAATTACCCATACAAGTTTATGTTATCATATGTATCTTAGCTTTATGAGAACTGCATGCTAGATTAGGACTAAGGATCTAGGAAGCATCCCTAATGTGCCTGTTATATGTGTTGGATTTTGAGCATAACATCATTCCCATGGTGTACATGCAACCCTAATTACTTTGAATCTAGGTTTTTCTATAATGAACATACAACTATGAATACCAAATCAGTAACCCTATGGACTAGCATATAACAATCAAAATTGACATATAAGCTAGGGTTTAGATCTTACCTCTCTAGTTATGTAGCAATAACAAGTTCACCTTGAATATTGTTGACCTTTGAAAGCTTAGTGCCTCAAATGTTGCATCTCTAATGGAGTCACAAACCCCACTAGCAACAAGGAAGAACAAGAGATAGAGAGAGGATGAGGCTTCAAAAGTCAGCTAGGGTTCCTTCTAAAGGCATAGGCCGATATTGAGTGCCATTGAGGTTCCTTTTATAGTTGAGGATTACTAGGGTTATCAACTTGGAATCCCTAATTCCCTTGCTTAGGCCCTAAGCAATATATGGATTCATATTCGACAAGCCTTGGAAAAAATATTTATGGAATCTCATATAGATTTCATCCACCTTACACCAATAAGGTCCATGAGCCCAAACTATAAATATTACTGATTTACATAATTAGTCCCCACTAATTTAATTAGTCTCTTTGATCACCAAATTAATTCCAAATTATTTTCTGATCAATACTAATTAAATAATATGATTTCTCAATTAATATATTATTCTTATAATATATTAATATATTAGAATTAATCCTCATTCTCCATCATTCATCCTATCACTTGCTATGGTGAAGGCAACCCAAAAGGACCATACTCATAATCAAATCAAGCGCATACCAATAATAGTTATGGTCTTAGACAGCTAATCCAACAGTCTCTCACTTGCATAAGTCTAATAACTATTATTGCATAGGACTTCAGAATTTGATTAGCAATTGTAGCTTTCAAAAGTCGCTGTCGAACTCTGATCTTATCAACAATGCGTACTTTAGATAAGGGATCATATATTCCTCCATTCTCAAGATATCGTAGAGACATAAGATATGGATTATAATCATTCTCTTTTTCTATGTCTTGTTTCCCGATTTCCGATTTAAGACGACTGAGAATATACTTTACTTAAACACATCAACATAGTCCAGGCTTGGCCAAGCGCTTAGGTGTCGTCACTAAATCATCGAGGGGCCCACAAATATTGCTTTTACCCCACTTTGGGTAAAAGGAACGGATAAACGTCGACTCATATGCTTGCACTATTTACTCATCAAATCACACACAATAATATGTTTTATAACATCGAGTTACTGATGCGTTTACGCATTATCAATGTGCAACCGACTCGCAAACAACAACTCATATCTCTCCGTTTCAAGAATATAAGATATTATCGTCTCAAAATCACTCGTGAAAAAATCCATGAAGTGATTCACGTGAGCGTGGGTTTAATCCAATACTCAAATCTTATTTCATGACTTCTCATGAACACTGCAGCAAACTTTTGCTATGTCTAAACGCTTTATACAATCTACAGTTGGATTCATGATAGTCTTACCTCATTACCTACTTCCAAAGTATGATTGACTGTGGATGTTTGGAAAACCTAGTTATTCGGGAAGTCAAAACATGCGAAGTGAAACACAAGACTACTTGAATCCAATATGGCCTCAACACTTTGAGTATAAATAAAACACTTATTATTTAATCACCATATTGATTGCATATTATTCATTGTCCTTAACAATTGTTTAAGTTACTTCAGTCATATCCGGTTCTAGTTTTTTCCCTCTTAATGCCCTAGGCATTTGGAAAAGACAGAACGGTCGACTATCACAGCACATGTAATCAATCCTATACCCGAAGCGTATGGGATACGATACATAATGTCTTACGTAAAGACATAATACTTTACCAGTCTCTTGCTTTAATATTGCTATATATAGAATTTACTTATGTTGAACCTTTTCATAACATTCATATATGTCCTTTGACTAAATTTGATTAAAATTTCTCGATCTAAGCTTTTAGATTTGAAAATGGAGTATAAATTTCTTTCCATTAATTATAGCAAAAAAAACTTTTCAACCTCTGCAACTTTGCGAATTTCTAACTTTTGTTTTCTATGATTAATATTGCTAACTCGCAACATAATAATCAAGCTCCCACTAACACGATAATTATATCTTTACCAGCATTACACTTATGCTACCACTAGCTTTGACATGTACTCATAAAATAGTTGGACTTCTCGAAATCAATACTTATTGACTTTCTTACCAAAGTTCATATTTCATGTACATGATGCTTCGATAAGACTTTATCTAAGCTCATACACTTTTATTAGAAAGCTCATATGTGTGTCTAAACTATTTCAGAACTTATATCAATAAGTCCCAAATGTGCAGACTAATTGCCAAATCTCATAATTCGAACTATGAAGAAGGATTTCGTAATCATAATCGAATTTGAGAATGCAATTTACACAATCACTATCTCATTAAAATCTTCCTAGTGAAAGAGTTTCCTCACAATCATTTTCATGAATTAGTGAGAAACCTTATGACACTTAGATTTTATGGTGTATGTGTTCCTATCCATGTGAATTTGTCATAACCATCATCATAAGACAAGGTTTGTGACAAATCCAAACTCATATAGACTGAACTTCTTCAATCTTTATTTCTTGCCATCTGGCAGCACAAGGGCCTACCATGTCTTCCTAGTTGTTCAGCTGCCCATCCATATAGATCAATGTATTGATCAAGGTGCTTTGCCTTTATGAAGTCAATTGAGGACTCACATAACTCACATGCATAATCAACTCAAGTGGAATGGCACAGAAACAAGAATATGCCAACAAGATAGGCTATAAACCTCAAGTCGTGTGCTAGTGATAGACATTAGGATCATTCTTGATTAGTTCTTGAAGCTATTCAAGACTATTAAGACTCCACTGACCTCTTGACATATAAGATTCTCTTGTCAAGAAACATTGTTTGACAAAAAAAATATTCAAGAGTTAGTGTGGCTTCTTATCAAGACAAACACTTCACACAATTGGTCTTAGTTGGTCTTTGTCTTATCCAGGACATCACAACTTACTAATTTCAAATGTGAAGGAATAAGAAACTTTTGTACTCCACATTTGATGAGTGTTATAAACCTTCATAAGATGATGTCAATCAAGTCACAATCCTGGAGCATGAATCTAAGACTTGATTTTCGAACGAAGTATGATTCACATTTTTTATTTAACCATTTAAACAATTCATGATTCCTCCTCTTAGCCATTCTAATGCACTAAGATGTCCTTAGAGTATCAACTGTGACACGGTTTCATAATCACTAAGTTAATCATAATACACGTTACTTAAGTACTCTCCCTTCTTTTCAGATTGGAGAAACTTTTATCTTTCTTCCTATTCGTTCTGCTATTGATTGAAACTCTTCCAATGATTCAAAATTACACTAAATCTTGTAAGCTTAACCATATTTACTAAACTTCTAGTAAATCTTGTCAAGTATTCTTATCGTTCTCTGTGGTGGACTTGACTAGTGCACAACAATCCATACTAGATCTTTTAGTCCTTTACTTGGCTCACATACTTATGTAAGCAAGGAATTAGTCTTAATTTCCCTAATACGAAGGTTCTCATTCATCATAGAATACTAGTTGCATGATTCTAAGTTTCTATCTACTTAAAGCTTGGGTGATGAGAATCTTCCTTATTTGGTAAATTTTTTACACTACAACAAATAACATAACTAAGAATCACATCCAAATTTCAATATTGCTAACAATAGAAACATACAAACATCAATTTTCACTAAAGTCATTGCAAGGATATATATATAAACAAGACAAAATCAAAATTTATTTTATTTATAAAAATGCAAAAAAACTTTCCCTTACAATGCAATTACAAATGAAAACTATGTTACTAAATATTCCTAAGCAATCTGTCAAAACTCTTAAACAACAACTCAAAACTCTAATCTTCGAACCATGTGATCGAAATCCTTTCTTTGTGATCAGCATCAGTTCACTCTTCCTTTAAGCTTCCTTTCTTTTCTTCGATCCTACAAAAAATCAAAATGAAATCTTATCACATAATGTATTAAGAATCTACAATTAGGTACTTAATAGAGTTAGATATGGCATCCTCTCGATCCTTCAGGTAGATATGGCAGCTTCGTGACCAATGCCCTTTCTCTTGGCAGTAGAAACAAGTAGACTCATTTGGAATAGCACATGGGACAATCTCAGATTCATCCTTTCTGTGTACCATCCGGTCAAACGGTTTGACCTTGGCCAATCCCTTTCCATTGGGAAGAGAAAACTCTTCTGGACCTCCAATGTTGCCATTGTTAATGTCCATGGAAGTTTGGGGGGTTGATCTACCAGTCAAATTTTCTTTACCAGTGTGCCAAATCATTATTGATTCAACATCAATAAGCAAATAAATCAGATCAATGAGGGTCACATCATGGTCCATCATATAGTAATCTGTAATGAACTCACTATATGAGTCAGGAAGTGATTGAAGAACCAAGTCAACAGCCAACTTCCTTGAGATATTGACACCCAACAATCCCAGCTTGTCAATGTGTGACTTCATCCAAGACGTGTGCACACACAAACCTTCTATGTTCAAGTTTGCTTGCCAACAGGGCTTGAGTGACCTTGAACTTTTCAAGTCTTCGAACATGTGGGTCGGGGAGAATTATTGGAGGAGGTAGAGGAAGTGAACAATGATTTCCATTTCCACGATCCAATCATGGAACATCATCTTCATAAGGAATGCTTTTTCCATAAGATCCAAGAAGACCATAGTTGTTAGAATTTGACATCTACAAAACGGGAGAAATGAAAGTTAGTTGATTGAATCCTTAATATAACACCCAAATGAAATATTAAGGCTAGGACCCAACACAATATTCTACAACTCGGAAGAGGGATGCCGTAATCCGGTTGCATAATATTTGAAGGTAGGTAAATGACGATTATCAATTGCCACCATGAAAAATGAATATGAAAATTAGGTTTTAAATGAATTGAAACTTCTAGATCTTTTTAGATTCATTGAACTTTTCAGTGGCATGTTTAATCTCGATTATGCCCTTCAAGTTTATGACTGGGATACCGAGGATCACAAAAAAGGTGTGAATAACCATGCAAATTAGCTTGGTACTCTCGAAGACATATATCACCTAATCAAGGTGCTAGTTTACCACACACGCTCCATTGATCTATGATAATCTGCGAGCTACCCATTGCCTTCCTTCATTATTCCCATATTAGTGTGCCGGTTAACCACACACGCTCCACTAATGACCAACAAGGTGCAATATGATATTTCATGGATTAGCACCAAATTCACATTTTTCCTAAAGTAACTAAGACTTAGGAATTTATAAAAGTGTTTAGTTACTTCGTGTTTCATTATACTTATAATGGAAGGTTGTGTCATATCCTACCCGTTCAGCTAACAACCCTCCACCATTCAAGGGTACGGTGGGTAAGAGTGCCTACCCAATGGCGGCCGTTTTACAAGCCGCTTCCTTAAACACCCCTTATAGACTAGCTTCGTGAATGAGGCATACTAACGGTAAGACTAACCTTTTACTTATACATATATAATATTAGACTTTTAATTTTATATAGTATAAGGGTGTATTTTGATACATTTAAAATACTAAGTGGTTTAATCTATTAATAAATTAGACTTTTAATTTGATTAATCTTAAACCATATTATTATTGATTTATTAATTCTCTCTTTTAATTAAACACTATATTAATTTAATAAAATCCATAAGGGTGTAATTTGAACTTTTCAAAACACTAGGGTTTTTAGAATTTAATATTTCAAAATTAATACCTTTTAATGAAATTATAAATTCCAAAACTCAAGGACAAATTTTGAAACTTTTCAAAATATTAGGGTTTAACTATTTAAATTTCAATAACTAAAACTTTTAATTTCAAATTTTAACTATAAAACCTAAAGGGTGTAATTTAAAACTTTTTCAAAATTACTAGGATAAATATTTGAGTCAAAATAATCCTATATTATCCATATTTAACCAAATCCACCAATTCTGATAAGGATATCTCATACCAATCATAAAAATCGATTTTAGGCAAGAAAATAAGTTTTGGTAATTATCCAAATAAAAAACTATCCAAAAAATTGAAATCCCGACAACAGAACCGTGGACTCGTCAAGTCCACTATGGAACTCGTCGAGTCAGCCTGTCAGACAGCAAAATTGTTGAAATTTTGATGCTCTAGAAGTTCACTTTTGCATCTATTCAATAGAAAAACGACCTAGGCTCTTATAACACTATTGGGTTTTGAGCATAACATCATTCCCATTGTGTACATGCAACCCTAATTGCTTTGGATCTAGGTTTTTCTATAATGAACATTGAACTATGAATACCAAAGCAATAACCATATGGACGAGCATATAACAATCAAAATTGACATATAAGTTAGGGTTTAGATCCTAACTCTCTTGTTATGTAGCAATAACTAGTTCACCTTGAATATCCTTGACCTTTGAAAGCTTAGTGTCTCAAATGTTGCACCTCTAATGGAGTTACAAACACCACTAGTAACAAGGAAGAATAAGAGAGAAAGGAGGATGAGTCTTTAGAAGTCGGCTAGGGTTCCTTCTAAAGGCATAGGCCGATTTTGAGTGCCATTGGGGTTCTTTTTATAGTTGATGATTACTAGGGTTATCAACTTGGAAACCCTAATTCCCTTGCTTAGTCCTTAAGCAACATATGGACTCCTATTGGACAAGCCATGGACGAAATCTTTATGGACTCTCATATAGATTTCGTCCACCTTACACCAATAAGGTCCATGATCCCAAACTATATATATTATTGATTTACATAATCAGTCCCCGCTAATTTAATCAGTCTTTTTTGATCATCAAATTAACTTCAAATAAATATATATTATGGATTTACATAATATGATTTCTCAATTAATATATGCCACACCCCAAAACCAGATGGTGGAAACGTCCGGGGGTGGATGACTTTATTTGTAGTGTTACAACATATGCATTATAGTAATCAAAGTACAGACAACCATTGCATTAATAAGTATAAGTTTTTACATGTGATCAATCATTGTATATTGACACCAAAATAGCTATAGCAAAAGACAGAAGACATGACTCAAAATGGCTCCATCTTCTCAAAAGCTCGAGGAGTAGCCTACTGATTCCCTGAGAATACAAGTAATTTGAAAAGAGAGTATCAGCATAAAGTTGAGTGAATGCATAAGTATTTATGTTTGAAAGTATGTTTCCTGTTCTTTGAATATGTAAACTAGTCCAGAAAATGCTATATTTTCTGCTGTATATGAAAAGTAGTTTTAATCTCATAAAACCGTTATGTTTGTAAACCAATGTTCTATAATTGTATTCCTTTGTAAAACCTGTAAAAGTGAGTGTGCTTGGTTCCACCAGCTGTTATTGTAAACTGTAACGTAATACTGTAAATTGTATCATGTAAACTAGTACTTTGAAAATGTACTCATGTTTAGCTAATTATACACTAACCGTATTGTTAACATCTTTTTAATGAGTCATTATAACCATACTATGACTAGATGGCCTGAAACAACGCGTTTAAGGCGTCAAAACTGTTGATAACAATTGTCACTCATAGGCGTTTATGCCCGAATGTAGCTAGCAGCCCGAATGCGGGGTTGTCAATCCCAATATAGATCTATACACATTTGTTTCGATCCCTGACTGGAGATTCTAGTTATAATATCAGGACATTAACTATGTTGTTTAAATGAATAAACAACCTGAATCTATTGTCTCATAAAAAGCGTATAAACGTTACGTGTATAACAGTAATAAAAACCCAATCATTATGAAATAAGTGATTGATAGTATGTTCCTTGTTTAGTATACATGGAATGTATTTGCAAGTTGTATACCCTTGTTTAGTTTTGAATCAAACCCTTGTTCTTATAAAACAGTGTACTCTAGTATACTTGACTTGTGAATTAGTGTTCTTGAATCGTAAATTATGCCTATTATAATTTATATTTACTTTTTGTATTGATACTAACTATTATGAATGAAACCCCTTGCTCGACATGTTACAAAGGGCATTGAAACTGAATGAAATAACCTTTATATTTATATACATATACAAATATATATATATATATATATATATATATATATAACTAAAATTCAAACGACATTCGAACAAATAACCGATACCCTAAGCCCACATCTATACAAGGAAAAGGAAATAGAGTGAGTTATCAGTCCTAAGCTCTTTAAATCTTATATATATATATATATATATATATATATATATATATACACACACACACATATATATATATATATATATATATATATATGATTTTTGGGGAAAATATAAGTTTATAAAATATTTTAAAGAGTTCAACATTTTGAAATACTTTTGGTGACTTAATGTCATTTTAACACAATTTGAAACCATTTGATTTGAAGATAATTGAAATCCATTTTGTGAGTTATTTTGAAACCATTTGTTGGTAACACAAAATCTATGTGTTAGACTTGTATCCCCCCCCCCCTTTAAAATTGTAAAAACTATGAAAATACGGGGGTATGAACTCACCTTTTTATAGGGTGATTCGATTGACAATTCGATATAGGACGTTTATTTCCACAATGAAAATCCTGTAGCAAAACAAGTCCTATGTAGCAATTTGTATAGTATATGTGCAACAAATTAGCGAATATAATCATAGGAATGATTGGAAATCAGACTAATTTGTAAGTATAACTTACAAATTAGAGTGTTAGAAGCTAAAATGGAGGCATCAATGAGTTCACGGCCAAGAGGGTTCACGGCCCGTGAGGTGTTCACGACCCTGAGTTCTTGATTAATGAAGAACACTTGAAGATCCTAATCAAGTTTCTAAGAAGATTCAAAGGTTTTCAGATGGGTGTTCTTCGTGTTCTTCTCAAAAACTAGTGAAATTAGCGGATTTCAGCCTAGTATATGAAGATTGAAGGATGTTCTTGAAGTGCTAACAAGATCAAGAAATCATACCTGTTAGATTTTATGAAGAACTAGTGATTATCACTTGAATATGATGAGAGAGGATGAATTTAACTAGGAGTCTTCGGCAGTAAACACATCCCGAAGAGATAACATCTTCGGGTTCACAGCCAAGAAGGGTTCAAGGCCATAAGCGGTTTGCGAGGGTTCACGATCCGAAGGGATCATGGCCGTGAACCTCGTTTGTGCCCTGAAGGCTAATCACGGCCGAGTTCACAGCTGCGAGGTTTCGGTCCGAAGGGAAATAAAGAAGAAGAAAAATGATGCGAATGTTCTCAGATCCCACTTATTCCCTTCTTAACACCTAATATTCTTAGGGTTTTAATATGCAAAGGTTATTATTCTAACCTTAATAAAAATCCAAACAATAAAGAGGACTTTACTTAACCCAAGTTTGACTTTACAAGTAGAAAATAATGGGATGTTACAATATATTATTCTTATAATATATTAATAAATCATAATTAATCCTCTTTCTCCATAATTCATCCTATCAATTGCTATGGTAAAGGCAACCCAAAAGTACCATGCACATAATCAAATCAAACACATACCAAAAATAGTTATGGGCTTAGACACCTAATCCAACAATATGTGTATTAGCTTTATGAGAATTGCATGCTAGATTAGGACTAAGGATCTAGGAAGGATTCCTTATGTGTCTGTTATATGTGTATCAGCTTTATGAAATGCATGCTAATATAGATTAGTCAGGGATAGCCTAATTGAGATATGTTTGGTTATGTTTAGTGAATGCCCGAATGTTGCTTGCTTTGTGCTTTTAGGAGTTCTAGTTGTCTTTTACTAACTAGTAAAGGAATAAGTTAAGTTACATATTGCAAGGACTAAATAACCTAAGTATTATCCTTTTGTACTAGGATAACTAACAGTGTTAACTGAAGACATCCGTAGACGTACATTTACCTCTGTTGCTAACAGCTGGGTATAGGAATAGTTAGTCCCTTAAAGTATACCTGAAATGGTATCAACCGTTTACATCCGTGGATGTGCTTTTACCTCTGTAGCTAACAGAGATTCTAGGAATGGTTAATCCCGCAAAGTATCCTTTGGTACTAGGATATTAAATCCAATCTATCTCGTCGATTATGTGATTGTATCACAAAGTGAAGATAAGAATGAGCATTATATAACATAATCTATACATATAAAATGTACTAGTAACTCATCATATATTATCTATGTAAACGTACTCATGTAAGTGTATATATGTAAACATATTCATGTAAGTGTACTCATGTAAATGTACTCATGTAGATGTATCTATGTAAATGTAATCATGTAAACATATCTATGTAATAATATAGTAATGTACTGTGTGTACTAGTTGTAATGTCTTTTCTCTCTCTATCTAGCAAGTATTGACTCATGAATGAACTGACTCATTGTATGATATCGCGTTCTAGTAATAGTTCTAGTATCTTCCTAAACTACCCATATGGTAGCTTACTAGTAATGTAACTGGTACGTATGAACATGGCAGTATACCCTTGCTACCCAAGGGTATTGAATGAACTGGAAGAACCTTTATGACTATATATGTACACGTGATATATAACTAATATTTAAACAGCCTTCGGACGGATACTCGATATCCCACCAGACCACATCTCAACGGCGAAAAGGAAATAGGGCGGGCAGGCCTTCCTAAGCCTTTTAAACATTTCTTATATAACTATACATACATAGACATGCAATTGATAATATAAAAGCATAAAATAAGTTTTGTAAAACCTTTGAAAAAGATTAATATCTATGAAAAGATTGACTTGATGTCAGTTTATAAAAACGGTTTGAAAGTATTTGTTTGATAAAATAGTTTAAGTATAAAGAAAACTATGTTTGAAACACAATTGTAGAGAGTTTGAAATGAAACATACAGTGTATAATAAACAGTTTAATAAATAGTTTTAAACATATATAACGTTTATGAAAATCATTTGAAGAAATCCGTTTGGTAAAACGGGTAACGTATAGTAAATCCATTTGCATGTTAGTTATTAATCACATGTGATTGATATAATAACTAGCATGTTTCAACTTTTATCCCCCCATAAAGCATTTAAAAACATTTAGAAACATTTAAAAGGTTAATTCAAGGGGTATGAACTCACCTGCAGTGAACAGATCGGAAGGAACTATCGGCCAAGTGCTTGGTGTCAAGTGAAGACTTTAGACACACACAATGATCCTAATTACATATGAAGACATATGTATATAAACAATTAGTGATTATAACACTAATTAAACATGTATAAACATCCTAATGCGAGGAAAACACTTTGGTCAAGTGCTAGGAGGCTATCGGGTTGCAACAAAGGAGTGCAAGGCCTCATACGGGAGTTTATGGTCCAAAGACCATGTGTGTTGGAGTTTACGGCCCAGGGGAGTATACTCCTGGCCATAAACTCTCAATTGGGTCACTAAATGATGCTCAAAGCTATTACAACTTAATTGATGAAGGGCTTCAAAGCTTAAACAAGTGTTTGGGTGGGTTTAAGGCCCCAAAATGGCCTTGTTTAATGTTCACGGCCATGGAACCACTCCCCCATGAGTTTACGGTCGTAAACTCATAGTAAGGAGTACCATTTCGTGAATCTTGGTCCTTGGGTCCATGGTGTAATGTTCTATGCTAAAAATCAAGGCTTACTAGAGTGTTAGGGTGTCATTTGCACCCTTAAAAGGGGTTTACGGCCCAAGAACATGTCTTGGCCGTAAACTCCTTGATTCTCTTGATTTCTTATGTTTTCCAAGTCCTAAACATGATAAAACTAGTGTACAATGACTTCAATCAAGAGTACTTATGATCTAGGAGCTTTAATGGTCGTTTCTGGCCAAGAACACGAGTGTGTGTTATTGGTGTTCTTGGTGAAACTGAAAATCTACAAAATGGAATGATTTCACGGATGAAATCGTGTAAGATTACTAGTTCATGCTAGATATCAACTAGTTAAGACGATAAGCTTACGAGATTAGAAGATCAGGGCCGAAGATTGGGATGATACTTGAGAGGATTTGGGCCAAATGGAAGGAAGGAATGAACAAATGGCCACTCTTTCACCATATAGGCAAGATTTTACGGCCCACATGGAGTTTACGGCCGTAAACTCCCATGTGTTGGCTGTGAACTCCTTGCAATGGTGTTTAAGGTCATTTCCTTGAGCTATAACTTCAGCTGGTAAACCCCGACACTTATTCCTTAAGTGTACAAGGCTCAGAATGCTCAAATAAACTTTTAATTGTGCTAAAAGATAACAGAAATGAGTTTGACTTTCAATGAATTGTTAGACTGAACTGGATGGACAATTTCGGGTTGTCACATCATCCCCCTGTTAGAGGGAATTTCATCCCGAAATTAGAATTTAGGTAAGGAAGTAGGTATGAATAATCGAGTCATGAGGTGGGGAACTTCCTAATCGATTGGTTCTCTTGCTCATAAGTGAATATGGGTTCTCGGTTGGTATCCCAACAAACCTTCAATAATGGGAGGTGGCGTTTCTTCATCCGCTTGACCACTCGGTCGAGGGTCACTACGGTTCTTCCATGAAGGCGAGGATCTCGTTGATCTCGATCTCGTCGAGTGGGATTACGAGAGTCCTGACGGGAAGGTACGTTTCAATGTTCGAGACGTGAAGGGTAAGATGTACGTTACTGAGCTCGCGGTGTAGGTTGGGTTTGTGAGTTACAGGACCGATTCTGGCAAGAATCTTGGAGCTCCTATTATTTTGGATTTTGCTTCCCACGCTTTACGAAGCGTATCAAGCCTTCCCATAGTGAGACTTTAAAAAGGATTTGGCCTCTCACTTGGAATTCCAAGGTTTTCTTCCTCTTGCTTGTCTTCCCAGTCAAGGGCCACTCCCTTCTGAGTCAAAGTCCTAAGAGGTTGCGTGATTCGCGAGGAGTGCTGGATGAACTCTCGACAGTAGGTCAGCTAGACCCAAAATTTTGCGAATCCTCGTCGGTGTCTTCGGTGCTGAGTAATTCTCAACGATTTTGATCTTTGGAAGGGTCCTTAAGAATTCCCACATCACCAATAGTGTGTCTTAGGAATTCGACTCTTCCATTCTAAAACTCGTATTTAGAGAACTTTACGTAATGCTTCTCTGATCGTAATGTTTCCATGGTTTGTCGTAGATGCTCTTTATGATTTCCTTCTTACTACGAGGGTAGATAAGTAGGTCATTTACAAGGAAAATGACGAACTGATCCATGTAAGAATGGCTTACCCTATTTATTAAGTTCATGAATACTACGAGCGTATTGGTCCTATCCGAGGGGTATCACTACGGCTCGTAGTGTCCGTATCGAGTTTGGAAGATCGTCCTAAGAACATCCTTCACTAACACTCGCAACTGGTGATATTTGGATCGCAGGTCTATCTCTGAAAGGTAAATAGTTCTTTGCGGTTGGTCAACCGACTCATCTATGCGAGCCAGAGGGTAATGATTTCTAATGGAAGTCCTGTTGAGATCTGCACCACGAGGACTTCCCAAACGTTTCACATACTAGTATCACTCTCGCCCATGCACGCTTAACTATGGAGTTCTGATGGGATCCGGTGCATTAGTGCTGGTATGATCGCACCCCTGAATTCTGTCTTCTTGAAGAATAAGACCAGATCTCCCAAAGGGGAGAAACTTGGTCTTTTCATTCTGTTGTTGAGTAGTCGTTAAACTGTCTGAACGGTTCTTGTATCATTTTGATTCTGGATAAGAACTAGGTTTTTATACATGAAAACTTAGCTTATACACGTTATGATATAATCAAGAATGTGCGGATAATAAAATGTGTGATTCTACTCTAGTCACATATCCCAACGGGGAAAAGAAACTAAGTTAGAAATCTTACATTCTATTGTCTACTAGGTCTTCATTATATATAACTCAGGAATGTATAAGCGATGGAAAGTCATAATAATAACCTTCTTATGAATCTCTTTCAATGAACTAAGATTTCCTAGTAAAGGCTACTATTGATTCTGGATGTACGTTGATCGTTCAATGAAGAAGTAAGAGTATGATCTCGAAGGTTTGACCTACATCCCTATGATGCAGTCCTTGTACGGAATGGAAATATGTTTGTGAAGGTCCTACTTCCATCCCTATGATGCAGTCCTTAGAAGGAGTAGAAGTAAATTTGTAGAATGGTCTCAAGATGTTTGTCATTCAAGCTGAGGTTTCATTGGTTGGTGAATAACATGATCCAACCACTGAAAGAGACTTGGAAATGTCTCCGGATTTAAATTACTATAGTCCAATGACTTGACTAAATCATGTTTCAGATATACTCAAATGAAGGTATGATGAAAGCATTTGAACCAAAAGAGTGACACATAAGTTAGCCGGATGTCACTATCGTCGATGTTTAAGATGTAATAAGATCGGGAAGATTGACCCTGCAGATGGTCTTACGTCACATTTGAAGTGGAAAAGGTCCAGTACTTACAGTACAAAGTAGTCACATAGGAAAGTGCTAAACAGAACATAGGCAGGAGTACAGTTCTTTAAAACAAGGAAGGAAAGTAAAGTATCTCTTAACGGCGACGGTCACCCCTATGGTGAACCCTTAGTTCAACCAGTTGACGTTCCACATCAAGTAGGTGTCTTTCGTACACCCTCTGGCGTACTCGGAGCTCTATGACTTCGGCTCGTGCTTCAGCCAGTGCTTGCAGAAGGGTTTCATGGTTTCTCTCAGATCTCTCACGAGCATCTTCTAGACGAATGGTGCGGAGGGTATGCATTCTCGCATCGGCGACAACTTTTATGATCTGATGTAGGGTTGTCCTGCCTTAAATCTCATTTCGGGCCACTCTGCGGACCAAGATTGGCAAGATTCTATCTGCTGAGCCCCCATTGCTCAGGTCATAAAAGCTTCGGTCACCATTAAATGGCATGGGTTGATCTTGTCCTTGGCTCCATGTTTCCAAACATTCCACCCATGGAGGCGTCGGGCCATGAAAAGTCGGACGAGGGTTAGGAATTCGAAAGGGAGCTGCTTGGGGTAGGTTCTCAACCTCATGTTCGGAGTTAGCATCGTCCAAAAGGTCTTCATCATGGTGATCATTCACAGGGATAGGATGATCATTCTCTGGTTCTTCTTCAAACCATCCAGCAATGACCTCATTCGGAAGGTACTTGTTGCCGTGGGGATGGAGTCCAGCTATGTTATCTACGCGAGAATTGGGGTAAGAAAATAATTATTAGTCGAACTATCTAGATAATTATTTAGAAAATCTTCATTAGTTACATCACTATTTGTGAAGTTCATACCAGTTATATGTAATCGAAACATGATAGGCCTTCGAATAAGTGACTTTAACTCCAAATTCACACAGAATAGGGGTAAAGCAAAATTTTCACAGATTCTAAGTCTATAACATCCTAGTTACATATAACTTTAGTGTATCCACTTAGCAACTATCAACTTAGTAATGAAGATCCCGTTTTAGTTCTCAAGTATAAAGTACTTATAGTAACACCAAATATTCCTATAGTACTTTAAGTTTAATGTTATGTTCTACTGTTCTCATTATGGTATTGTTGGTAAGATTTTAGACTTGTTGCAACCACACAACTACACTTAGGCACATGCTAGTCAACCCTCAGATGATATAGTTGATCAGGCTATATCTTCCCAGTTTTGACCATATGTCTCTAAGTCCACCTGTGTTGACCAACAATCATAATTCTTTTGTACTGTCCTAGTGACACTGATTTTAGTATGAATGCATGCACGCATATGTAATCAAATATTTTATTATTTAAAGTATAAACTCTTGGTCAGATTATTTTTAATCCCTATGTATTTACAGTTAGCATATCTTTTATGGGTTGCTATACATAATTCACTATAAACAATGCTCTGATACCAATCTGTCACACCCAAAACCATGAACGGCGGAAACGTTCTAGGGTGGAGGACGTCATGTACAGTATCACAACAATGAAAAGTAGTAAACAAGCAACAACATCATCCATTTCATTAATAATACAATTTTAATACAAGTGTGTTCTGACAAATTATGATAAACACTAAAGTATAAATCAAAATGAAAGATGAGTCTTGAACGAGCACCATCTTCTCTAAACCTTGCATCGGTACCTGTCTACTGTTGACCTGAGGATACAAGTTATTTTGAAAGAGAGTATCAACTTTAATGCTGGTGAGATCATAAGTATTTTAGTGTCTTAATTTGTATGTAAGTATTTGTATGTATTTGAAATGTAAGTATTTGTATGACATGTAATGAAAGACTTGAAATTGTTTTGAAAGAAAGTTTGTGTAAGTATGAAAATGTTTGTAAAACAACTGTAACCATTTGAAAACCCCTAGAAATCCCTATGATTCCTACTAGCATAAAAGGGAGTCTTCTACCAAGACCTAATTGTTCTGAATGTAGCCTTTTACCAAGACCTAACTGCTCTGAATGTAGCCTTCCACCAAGACCTCACTGTGCTACTATTATTATTATTATTATAAGAATTTGTATCCTTTGGTACTAGGATACACAAATATAATTCACCTCATCGGTTATGTGAATGAGTCACAAGATAAAGGTAATAATATAAATAACCTAAGTGTTATCCTTTTGTACTAGGATAACTAACAGTGTTAACTGAAGACATCCATAGACGTACATTGACCTCTGTTGCTAACAGCTCGGTATAGGAATAGTTAGTCCCTTCAAGTATACCTATAATGGTATCAACCGTTGACATCCGTGGATGTGCTTTTACCTCTGTAGCTAACAGATATTCTAGGAATGGTTAATCCCGCAAAGTATCCTTTGGTACTAGGATATTAGATCCAATCTATCTCGTCGATTATGTGATTGTATCACAAAGTGAAGATAAGAATGAGGATTATATAATAGAATCTATACATATAAAATGTACTAGTAACTCATCATATATTATCTATGTAAACGTACTCATGTAAGTGTATATATGTAAATGTATTCATGTAAGTGTACTCATGTAAATGTACTCATGTAGATGTATCTATGTAAATGTAATCATGTAAACATATCTATGTAATAGTATAGTAATGTACAGTGTGTACTAGCTGTAATGTGTGTTCTCTCTCTATCTAGCAAGTGTTGACTCATGAATGAACTGACTCATTGTATGATATCGTGTTCTAGTAATAGTTCTAGTATCTTCCTAAACTACCCATATGGTAGCTTACTAGTAATGTAACTGGTACGTATGAACATGGAAGTATACCCTTGCTACCCAAGGGTATTGAATGAACTGGAAGAACCTTTATGACTATATATGTACACGTGATATATAACTAATATTTAAACGGCATTCGGACGGATACCCGATATCCCACCAGACCACATCTCAACGGCGAAAAGGAAATAGGGCGGGCAGGCCTTCCTAAGCCTTTTAAACATTTCTTATATAACTATACATACATAGACATGCAATTGATAATATAAAAGCATAAAATAAGTTTTGTAAAACCTTTGAAAAAGATTAATATCTATGAAAAGATTGACTTGATGTCAGTTTATAAAAACGGTTTGAAAGTATTTGTTTGATAAAACAGTTTATGTATAAAGAAAACTTTGATTGAAACACAATTGTAGAGAGTCTGAAATGAAACAGAAAGTGTATAATAAACAGTTTAACAAAGAGTTTTAAACATATATAACATTTATGAAAATCATTTGAAGAAATCCGTTTGGTAAAACGGGTAACGTATAGTAAATCCATTTGCATGTTAGTTATTAATCACATGTGATTGATATAATAACTAGCATTTTTCAACTTGTATCCCCCATAAAGCGTTTAAAAACATTTAGAAACATTTAAAAGGTTAATTCAAGGGGTATGAACTCACCTGCAATGAACAGATCGGAAGGAACTATCGGGCAAGTGCTTGGTGTCAAGTGAAGACTTTAGACACACACAATGATCCTAATTACATATGAAGACATATGTATATAAACAATTAGTGATTATAACTCTAATTAAACATGTATAAACATCCTAATGCAAGGAAAACACTTTGGTCAAGTGCTAGGAGGCTATCGGGTTGCAACAAAGGAGTGCAAGGCCTCATATGGGAGTTTATGGTCCAAAGACCATGTGTGTTGGCGTTTACGGCCCAGGGGAGTAAACTCCTGGCTATAAAATCTCAATTGGGTCACTAAATGATGCTCAAATCTATTACAACTTAAGTGATGAAGGGCTTCAAAGCTTAAACAAGTGTTTGGGTGGGTTTAAGACCCTAAAATGGCCTTGTTTAATGTTCACGGCCCTGGGACCACTCCCCCATGAGTTTACGGCCGTAAACTCATGGTAAGGAATACCATTTCGTTAATCGTGTTCCTTGGGTCCATGGTGTAATGTTTTATGCTAAAAATCTAGGCTTACTAGAGTGTTAGGGTGTCATTTGCACCCTTGAAAGGGGTTTACGGCCCAAGAACATGTCTTGGCCGTAAACTCCTTGATTCTCTTGATTTCTTATGTTTTCCAAGTTCTAAACATGATACACCTAGTTGGATCAAGAGTACTTACGATCTAGGAGCTTGAATGGTCATTTCTGGCCAAGAACACGAGTGTGTGTTCTTGTTGTTCTTGGTGAAACTGAAAATCTACAAAATGGAATGATTTCACGGATGAAATCGTGTAAGATTACTAGTTCATGCAAGATATCAAGTAGTTAAGAAAATAAGCTTACGAGATTTGAAGATCATGGACGAAGATCGGGATGATACTTCAGAGGATTTGGGCCAAATGGAAGGAAGGAATGAACAAATGGCCACTCTTTCACCATACTGACAAGAGTTTACGGCACACATGGATTTTACAACTGTAAACTCCCATGTGTTGGTCGTGAACTCCTTCCAACGGTGTTTAAGGTCATTTCCTTGAGCTATAACTTCAGTCGATAAACCCCGAAACTTATTCTTTAGGTGTACAAGGCTCAGAATGCTCAAATAAACTTCTAATTGTGCTAAAAGATAACAGCAATGAGTTTGACTTTCAATGAGTTGTTAGACTGAACTGGATGGAAAATTTCGGGTTGTCACAACAAGTCGATAGGTGGACCCGATGAGTTGAACAACCCAGAATGTTGACTTTGACTAGGGGTAAAATGATAATTTTACCCTAAGAAGGATTATTAGGTTTTGACTCAGTGTTTTGTGGTATTAATAGTCGGGGAGTCGATGGAGAAGCCGTCAAAGATTCCTCACTTGGGATTTCAGCAATCATCTCTACGAGGTGAGTCCTCTTCCAGTAGGAACGGGTCTAAGTCACTAAGGTCAGCCTGTTTATGTATGTTAGCAATGTCGGGGTTAGACCGATGTAGTTTTATGTTCCAGATTTTAGTCTGATGCCAGGGCAAGCCCGATGAATGTTTGTGTGCTTGATGTCCTTGTGATTCTTGCATGTGTCTGTTTATGTGTTCTGGACTTTGGTCCGACCCCAGGGCAAGCCCGAGGAAGGTCTAGCTTATATTTTATGTGTTCCGGACTTCGGTCCAATGTTGGGGCAAGCCCAAGGAATGTATACCAGACTTTGGTCTGATGCCTCGCGGCACCCGATGCTGACGAGGTGTTAGATGCCAATTTATGGATCTTATAGGGTAGTTTTCATTAGGTTTTAGGATCATATTTTGTACATTTGCATGTCATTTGTTTAAATAATGTTCATCTCATGTCTTTCGTTAGAATTCCCGTACTGCTCATGTTTTTATGTCAATTTCAGATAGCTCAAGTGGAGCAGTGCTTTGGGAGCAGTTGGATGTGCATTTGGAGCTTAAAATGGAGATTGGAACTTATGAAGTATGTTGCGGAATGATTGGAAGACGCTTTGGTCAAGAAACATTTGATCAAATTGATCACACAAATATATAATCTGCAATCTAAAGTTAAAGGATGTTGCTGGCAGCTTTGACCCACTGTCAGTATTTTGACTATATCTCATTAACCTTAACTCCGTTTGATGCGATTCAAAATGATCTAGAAAGTAGACAAAACTTCGGACGTGTTATGCATATCATGTGATCGCATGTTGCCTTTTTGCGATTGCATGGAACCTTTATGCGATCGCAGGTTAGGTCGCAGCATGGATTCGAGGTTTTTTAGTGCCAAAAATTGATCCGGAAGTGAAAAATGAAAAACTTCGATCGCAGGTTGTGTATATGCGATCGCAGGTTGGACAAAAAGTGCCAAAATAGCATCCTACTTCATTAAAAAGGCACGTGACGTGTTTTCTTCAAAACCTTCGATCGCAGGTTGTGCCCATGCGATTGCATGCACGTCGCTTTTGCTGTTGGACATATAAATAGACCCTGATAGCATTCCAGTAACCTAATTTGGCGATTCCAGAGATACCATACAATGAAAATACGAATTTGGTGGCTTTTCTTCTCCAATTTTAACGATTTCTGAAGATCTGAAGACTGTAGATCATCCCCTTCAAGTAGATTAGTAAGATTAGTCATTTGATGTCTCTTTTCATTTTGTTTTTTCATAATTTAGCCATGTCTAGCTAAAACCCTAGTTTTCAGTTCTGCAAAGACAAGTATTGTTCATGTAATTGATCATTAGATCTGGTTTTTGTTTTGTGTTTGTATCTAGATTCCTCAGTTTTGTTCTTAATGAATGTTTGATTTTGATTCTTGTTAGTCTAATCAACTAGCTAGGGTTTTATCATTCAAGTTAATCAGTTATAGAATCCGTAATTGTTCTTGTCAACTGTTAAGAAGTAACAAGTAATAAATCGGTTTCGTGTTTCGGATTTGACTTTATTATAAACTGAAAAATCATACCTTTACGCTTTCGATCTTGTGAGAAGTATTGGGAATTTTACATCGAACTTAACGCAACTTTTCTAATCTTAATTAAGAGTTTATTTGATTAGATTGTAAAAAGTTAGGGTTAATTGAAGAGCTTGTTTTGGTTAACTAAATACGGTAAAAGAGAAATTACTAGAGCTTATTAGTTTTTCTCAGTACCATCTTAGATAGAACGCATCTCAGATAATCAGATATGGGTTACTTGCATGATTAGGAAAGTCGCAGCAGAGTTGAAACCGTTTTTATTATTGATTTTTGTTTAATATAATATCACTTCAAATTTAGGTTTTAGTTTAATTAAATTCCCCTTCTTAATAATTTCTATCTTGACTAGATTGTGCCTAATGCAAAAAGGCATTTACCATTAGGTTGTGTTCCTGAGGATTTGACCCTGCTTCCTTGTGCTATATTTTTAGTGCAACCAGCAGTGATAATTTATTTGCTTAATACGCGTGCGACAACATGTTAACAAATTGGCGTCGTTGTCAGGGACACGGTACTGCTAACTATTTTGTGCCAGAATCTTTACGTACAGGTAATCTAGTTTTTTCATGCATGGTAAAGCCAACGACCTTAAAAAAGGGCGGCTTTCCGGGAGGCAAACCGATGAGTATTTTTAGTTTTTATGCTTTCAATAAATAGATGGTCGCAGTTCCAAGCAAGCTTGGGGAAATCAGAGGATCTTCAAAGTCGCTGAAATTCAGATTTTTCACCACGTTGTCGTAAAAATCAGATTTCGACCAACTTATCAGGTACATTCTTTCCTAGATGCAACCTTTTTGCTTTTATTTTCTTTATTGAGTTGCTCATTTCTCTCTAAGCATTGTGGAAGATGCATCATTTTAAGCTTGGGGAGGGGGTTAGTGTAAAAAATTGCACTTTTTGTTAAAAATTTTAAATATTTTAGTTTTTCATTTAAAATTTTCAAATTTTGTTTTTCTTTTTGCATTATATTTTCTTCATTGCATTTTAAGCTTGGGGAGGGGGTTATACCCGTCGTGTGGCGGGTATAACAAGAGTTCCCTCCTAACCTGTTCGTCGTGTGGCACAATTTGTTATCAACAGACAGAGCCCTCCCGGTGTTAGTTCGTCGTGTGGAACGTAACGATGAATAGGGAAGAGCTGCTATTGACCGAGTCATGCAGGTTGATGCTGCTACTGGAATCAACACCGTTAACATTCGCAACCTAGAAGACAGTCATTATGCGACAAGGGATTGTACTAATTTCTTGCTAAGAGAACTAGCAGCATCCCATGTCGAAGTTAGAGAACTTCGAGAATGACAAATAACAAGAGACAGGCGTATATACGAAATAGAACGTCAGTTAGCCAAATCCAGGGCCGGATCTAGTAGGAAGTAAATCATACTATACTCGTTCATTACATACTCTTTTGCTAATAGTCTAAGTCTTCGTATATGTTCTAGGGTTATTTTTCATGTTTTTCAGTACAACCACGAAAATTTCATTTTCGGTGGGTCGGTATGATGTCGATGTTTTCCCAGTATTGTGGTATATTCTAGTCCTGCTTTAAGGTCAAATTTTTCAAACTCTATGTACTAAATATGCCAATACAATCGACATGTATTGTCATTCTCTTTAAAAATAACCACTCAAATTCAGATTATCCTGTTGCAAGTTGTACTTGTAGTACACTTCTATTTCCAATTCCTTACAAGATTTATAATGAACTGAGTGTTTTAGTTCTGAGATATCAAATTCATGTTCATTTTTGGTATCTAACTGTCTCTTCATCTTTTAATTCTTAAAGTGAAAGATGCCTCCATGGAGAAACCCAAGGCGTGTCAATGCTAATGAAGCGCGAACACCACCTCCTCAATTTGACGCTGCACTGCAGTCGTTATAGCTGTTATGTCACATATAACCACCACTGTCGCAAGTGGATCGGGGAGTGGCGCATACCCTTCCAATCAGGGTGATAGTCACGGGCACCATCGGGAGTGTACCTATAAGGACTTTTCAAACGCCAAACCCATGACCTTTAATAGGACTAAGGGAGTTATGGCGTTAAGGCAATGGATTGAGAAAACAGAGGCAGTCTTTGAGGTCTGCTCCTGCCCGGAAGGTAGAAAGGTTAAGTTCACTACTTGTACCTTACTGATAGAGCCCTAACATGGTGGAGCGACCATGTTAAGTCACTGACTTTAGTAGTGGCTAACTCAATAAGTTGGGAAAACTTGAAGACAATGCCGATGTGGGAGTACTACCCGCGGGATGAAATTCAGAAGCTCGAGCAAGAGCTATGGGGTCTTACTATGGTTGGTTCAGACATAACAACCTACACTAATAGGTTCTGCTACTTAGCGATTCTATGTCCAGAAATGGTTGCTCTGGAGAGAAAAAAGATTGAAAGGTACATCTGGGGGCTGTCTCCTCAAATTCAGAGAAGTGTTATTGCTTCCAGGCCTGTTACCTTTAACAGTGCCAAAGAGTTGGCACAGTCACTTATTGACCATGGAGCCTGTCAAAAGATCGTGGTTTCTACTCCACAACAACCCAAGGGAAACAACAACAACAACAATAACAACAACAACAACAACAACAACAACAACAAAGCCTAGAATAAAAGAAAGGGCAAATCTTCTCAGGAATCCTCGAAAAAGCAATAGTTAGTGGCAGTCCATGCTGCTACTATACCTGCTGCTGTTCTTGATAACCCTAAACCAACTAAGCCTTATGCTAGTAATCTCCGTAAATGTAACAAGTGCAATTTCCACCACAACGGAAATTGCCGAGAAATGCAGTGTTGGAACTGAAACAGAAAAGGGCATACTACTCGATTCTGTAAATCACCACCCCCAACCAATTAACCAAGTACCTGCCGCTGGAGTAGGTCAAGCGTGTTGTGGATGCAGGGAAGTTGGACATTTCAAAAGAGGTTGTTCGAAAGCTGTAAATGTCGGTGGAGTCGCAAGGATACTAGCAGTACGTCACAAAGAAGCTGTGGCAGACCCTACGGTGGTCACGGGTATGTTTCTTCTCAATAATACTTATACAGACATTCTATTTGATAGTGGTGCTGAGAAGAGCTTTGTGAGCCAGAATTTCGAAGACCTACTAAAGCAAAAATCCCAACCACTAAATGAAACCTTCATAGTATAAATGGCTAATGGGAAATCCGAATACACTAACAATATATACATAGGATGTACCCTTACCTTGAATAACATTTATTTCCTAATAGACCTTATGTTGGTCTATATCAAAAGTTTCGACGTCATTATTGGTATGGATTGGTTGTGCACTAACCATGTCAACATCCTATGTTATGAAAGAGCCATTCGCCTGAATTTTCTGAATAACGTAACTCATATCATCTACGGTGACAAACCCAGAATGAACCTTCACATCATTTCTTGTATCAAGGCCCAAAAGTATCTTCGCAAGGAGTATTGTGATTTCTTAGCTCACGTGGTAGACAAAAAGAAGAAGTGAAAGACATTGCGAGCATTCCTGAGGTTTGCAAATTTCCTGACATATTTCTCGACGATCTCCCAGGAGTGCCACCTGAATGACAAGTCGAATTTAGGATCGACTTAATCCTTGGGGCTATCCCTATAGCCAAATCCCCTTATCGTCTTGCACCATCATAAATGAAGGAATTGTCCAGCCAGTTGAACAAACTCCTTAGCAAAGGTTTTATAAGACCAAGTTTCTCACCATGGAGAGCACCGATCTTGTTTGTAAAGAAGAAGGATGGATCATTCTGTATGTGCATAGACTATCGCGAGCTGAATAAACTTACTGTTAAAAACTGATATCCTTTACCTCGCATTGACGATCTGTTCGACCAACTTCAAGGTGCGAGCTACTTCTTGAAAATAGATTTAAGATCCGAGTATCACCAGTTACGAATTCTAGAAGAATATGTTCCCAAGACAGCGTTCAGAACTCGTTATGGTCATTACGAGTTTGTAGTGATGTCTTTCGGATTGACGAATGCACCTGTTGTGTTCATGGACTTAATGAACAGATTGTGTCGTCTGTACCTGGACAAATTCATCATAGTCTTCATTGACGACACCCTTATCTACTCAAGAAGCGAAGAGGAGCATGGCCAACATCTTCATCAATTATTACAAACTCTGAGAACAGAGAAGCTTTATGCGAAGTTCTTAAAATGTGAATTTTGGATCAAGAAGGTAGATTTACTGGGTCACGTGGTCAGTTCGGAGGGAATACACATGGACCCTTCAAAAATCAAGGCAATCGAGAACTGGTCAGCACCCAAAACACCTACAAAAATCTGACAATTCTTAGGTCTTGCTGGCTATTATCGCAAATTCATTCAAAATTTCTCCAGAGTTGCTAAGCCACTTACCACCCTGACACAAAAGGGTGTAAATTTTAGATGGGGAGAGAAGAAAAAAACAACGTTCCAAACAATAAAGCGAGCCATGTGCAGTGCACCAATCTTGTCTCTTCCTGGAGAGACAGAAGACTTTGTAGTGTACTGTGACGCTTCTAACTAGGGGCTTGGATGTGTTCTTATGCAACAACGAAAGGTTATATCCTACGCCTCGAGACAGCTCAAGACACATGAGGTCAACTATATAACACATTACCTATATGGCATGAAATGCACAATATTCACGGACCATAAAAGTCTTCATAATATATTCGGCCAAAAAGTGTTAAACATGAGACAACGACGGTGGGTGGAGCTACTGAACGATTACGAATGTGAGATTCATTATCACCATGTTAAAGCCAATGTAGTAACTAATGCCCTTAGCAGAAAAGAATACTCGGGGCACTGAGTAAAGTCATTGACCATGACAATCCATTCACATCTATACACATAGATCAAATAGGCTCAACTCGAGTCCTTAAAAAACGAAAACGTGGTAGGTGAAACCCTGAGAGAAATGGATAAGAACTTCGAAGTCAGGGGTGATGGAGTCTATTGTTTCATGAATTGGATCTGGACACCAAAGTTTGGTGTTTACAGAGACGTGGTTACTAATGAAGCACACAAAACCCAATACTTCATTCATCCAGGTTTAGACAAGATGTATTTGGACCTTAAGAAACTTTCCTGGTGGCCTAACATGAAGGCCGAGATTGTTATTTTTGTGGGCAAGTGCCTTACTTGTGCCAAAGTCAAGGTAGAGTACCACAAACCTTCAGGTCTATTACAACAATCTAAAATCCCTAAATAGAAGTGGGAGCGAATTACGATGGATTTCAGAACTAAGTTACCCAAGACATCGGGTGGTTATGACGTTATTTGGGTAATCGTCGATAGATTGACCAAATACACACACTTCTTGCCAATAAAAGAAAACGAAAAGATGGAGAAGTTAACAAGAACTTATCTTAAAGAGATAGTTAGACTGCATGGTGTGCCAATATCTATTATTTTTGACCGAGATAGTAGACTCACTTCTCGTTTCTGGCAGTCTTTACAAAACTCTTTGGGAACTAGGCTGGACATGAGTATAGCCTACCATCCACAGACAGACAGACAAAGTGAGATGATGATTCAAACTCTAGAAGATATGTCGCGAGCCTACGTGATAGACTTTGGAAAGCCATGGGATACTCATTTACCCATTGTCTAGTTCTCTTACAACAACAGCTATCAAACTAGCATAAAGGTTGCTCGATTCGAAGCCCTCTATGGCCGCAAGTGTAGATCACCTCTTTGTTGGGTTGATGTGGGTGATGCGCAACTAGCTAGAGGTCAAGTTCTAGACAGTACTCTCACTGGTGCGGAAATCATTCGTGAAACCACGGAGAAAATCGTACAAATTCGGGAGCGACTTAAAGCTTTCAGAGATAGACAGAAAAGCTACGCTGACAAGAGGAGAAAACCCTTGGAAATACAGGTTGGTAACCGCGTCTTGTTGAAGGTCTCACCCTGGAAGGGCATGATACGCTTTGGGAAGCAGGGAAAACTGAACCAAAGGTACATAGGACCATTCAAAATTCATGTTAGAATCGGTCCAGTAGCTTACAAACTCCGATTTCCTCAAGAACTGAGTAACATACATCCTACGTTCCACGTCTTTAACTGAAAAAAGTGGTTATCGAAGGACACTCTTGTGATTCCACTCGATGATAACTCACTCTATTTCCTTTTCCTTGTTTGGATGTGGGCTTACGGTAGTGGTTATTTGTCCGAATGTCATTTAAATTTTAGTTATATATCTTTGTATATGTAAATAAATATAAAGATTATTTCATTCAGTTTCAAATACCCTTTGTAACATGCCGAGCAAGGGATTGCATTCATCACAGTTAGTATCAATACAGAAAGTACATATAAATTATAATAGGTATAATTTGTGATTCAAGAACACTAACTCACAAGTCAACTATACAAGTGTACATTATTCTACAAGAACAAGGGCTTGATTAAAAACTAAACAAGGGTATACGACTTACAAATACATTCCAAGTATACTAAACAAGGGACATACTATCAATCATTTATTTCAGAATGATTGGTTTTTCATTACTGTTATACAAGTAACGTTTATATGCTTTTTATGGGTCAATAGATTCAGTTTGTTTATTCATTTAAACAACATAGTTAAAGTCCTGATATTATAAACATAATCTCCAGTCGGGGAACGAAACAAATGTATATATGTAACACTCAAAATCAGAAAGGCCAAGAAAGGAAAGAAAACCCTAAGTCAAAGGGTCAACTCGTCGAGTCCAGGGAGGAACTCGACGAGTCAGAGCGGGATCTGGGGGATCGATTAAGTAACCGACTCGGCGAGTCAGCAAAGAGGACTCGGCAAGTCCGGTCTGAAGAGGGAAACCCTAAATCCAGGACTTTGTGCACTATTTAAGCACCTCATTCTCTCCCTTAGGGTTCCATATAGCCTCTCTTATCCAGAATACGAAACCCTAAGCCTCCATTGTTGCACATTCAAGATTTCTTGCCATTTTGGATGATTTGAAGGAAGAAGGAAGAGGAGAACCATTGAAGATTCAAGGATTGGTAGTAGATCCAGAGTTTGTGGGATTTTCCAGAGCATTGGAAGGTAATGAGTCACTACTTTCACTCTTTTGCATGTAGATCAACCTTTAGCATGAGATTTGGGGCTTTTAGGGCAAGCATAAGAACCATTTTGAGTTAGAAGCCCAGATCTGAAGTTGCTACTTCAGATCTAAGTGTATCTTGGCCTAGAGAATCATAAAGCATCAGTCTATGGGTTTATTGTAAAGCTTCTTTGTCTTAACCCCTAGTTTATAGTGTTTTGAGCCTAGATCTCC
Source organism: Lactuca serriola (assembly GCF_051521515.1). Taxonomy (NCBI): domain Eukaryota; kingdom Viridiplantae; phylum Streptophyta; class Magnoliopsida; order Asterales; family Asteraceae; genus Lactuca; species Lactuca serriola. The sequence goes on along the minus strand of NC_136410.1, from coordinate 308,369,359 downwards.
TTAGCTACACGTAAAGTTTGCCACTTTACGTGAGGAATAGGCTTTAGAAGAGTGGATCTACAGTTTAGAGTACATGCATGACTCAAAAGCCATTGAATATATGAAGGACTGAATAGAATCGGCAAGTCCTTCGAGTGGACTCGACGAGTAGTATGAATATGGAGTTGAACTCGACGAGTTGGATCAACAACTCGGCGAGTCTGTTGAAGATTACCTTGGACTCGGCGAGTCTGTTCTTGGACTCGGCGAGTCAAGTCGCTAAACCCCAAACCGTTCGAGTTAAGACTCAGATCAGTGAGTTGAGTGGGGACTCAGTGAGTTGGTCACGACAAGACTTGGGAATCGGTAGACCCGGCGAGTCCGGGGCTGACTCGGCGAGTCGAGTCGCGAATGAAAGGATTCTAAGTGTATGAACTCGACGAGTCGTCGGGCTGACTCGGCGAGTAGGTTCAGTCAGGAAGGTTGACTTTGACTAGGACTTTGACAATGTCAAGAATGGACTTAGTTGGCTTCTAGAGTTCTGTTTGGATCTAGGTGTTATATGCATTGATATTGGTAGCTCGGGGAGCTAGTGGAGCAGCGGTTCAGAGAATTTTGAGTCAGCAGCAAGAGGGTTATCAGCAAGTTCTGCAGTGCAGGTGAGTTGCCCTTTGTGTGAATGGGTCTAAGGCCACAATGCTGGCCCATGTAGATATGATTAGGAAGACCCAAGGGTTAGCCCAAAATACCTATACAAGTTATGTTACGATTATCAATTAGTAGGAAAGCATGCTAGATTAGGACTTAGGATCTAGGGAGGATGCCTTATGTGCCTGTTATATGTGCTTTTGAGCTGCATGATAGTACTGATTAGACAGTAGTAGGGTAGCCTGTTTAGGTTATGCCTAAGTTATGAGCTTATGTTACATGCTAGTACAGATTCTTGGTATGAGGTTGTGATTACTTGACTATGTTATGGTTAGATTTTCCCTTGTCTGAATGTTGCTTGCTTTGTGCATTGTGGGATTCTGAGTTATGGGAATTAGCCATTTGGTGAATACGTCACGTCACATGTGATCAGGGTTGAATAATCTCAGAGTGTTGGATTTGGCCCTATTGCGCAGCTCTTGTTTGAGTCCAACCGTTGTAGAGACAAGTCTTTTGCTCAAAGGATTATCTGAGCTTCATCACATGTGATGGTATTCAAGTGATGGATAATTGGCATCACAAGGAGGCCTTCAGTGGCTGAGGACTGGTTTGGTTGGAGTCAGAGGTTTCCCTAGGGTAATAATAGGATGAGATAGTGATGGGAGCAGTAGTAGTAGAGAAAGGGGTCTGGTGGAGTCGAAGTAGTTCTTGAGGAAAGTAAGGATAGACATGGAAGGTAGTATGGGCCCGTACTACTGAAAGCAGAGGATTTGTACTCGATTTGGAAAAGGCCGAGATAAGACCAGGAAACTTGTAGTGTGTGTGGTTGATCTCGCAGCAGTGATAAGTATTCTGATAGTAATTGTGTTATGTTTTCAGCATGGTGATATGGGTATATTTAGTTATAAAATTCATGCATTATCTTAATACTTTATGTTGAGTTTATCTCATTTAATGAACAAAAGGTGCTTAATTAGTTTATAATTTCATTTTTCAGAAAAAATGACATGCTCGGATGGAAATGGAAGCGGAACTAGCGATTGGAAGCTGGGATCTTGGATTTTGAAGAAAGAAGGATGTTGTTGGACATCTTGACCCCTCGTCAGTGTTTTGACAATATCTCATGAACCATAACTCCGATTGATGAGATTCAAAATGTTCTGAAAACTAGATGAAATTTTGGACGACTTTTGTGTTTTGAGAAAATACTGATTCCAAACAAACTCGACGAGTCGGCCATCAACTTGACGAGTTGGTCAGAATTTCGCGATTCTTGACTTTGCCTTGCCGCACACAGGATTTTAAGTGATTGACTCGGCAAGTAGGTCACTGGACTCGCCGAGTAGCCCTAGTTTTCAATATATATATATATATATATATATATATATATATAGAAACGCTTCTCATTCGAACTCTAACGAATGGGGGAAGTTTAGGACGATTTTTGGAGGCCAGAAGGGTTCTTAGAAGATGTGGTTTTCGAGATTTCAACTTAGATATCAATTTGGAAGAAGATCAAAGGCAATAACACACTACTTTTATCTTAATCTTTTGCATAAACCATGTTTCAATCATTAGGTTATGTTTTTAGTTTGTTATTTGTTGTAGATATGAGCTAAAAACTCATAACTTCTGTTTAGGATAGATGATTTTGTGATTATGGTTTGATTTTATGGTAGGATTGATTTAATATTGGTGATTTTGTTGATTTTAGCTTGTTAAAGAACCTTATGTGTGAATGATAACTATTTTTCTGTTAATAGGAAGATAATTAAGCTGCATGAACATCTCTTAATTGTTTACCTCATATGATTTATGTGAACACTTTATTATATGACTAGGATTAGCGAATGTGAAATTAGATTTAATAAGAAAAATAGGTAAATTCATGTGTGAGCTTGTGTGATGACCATCAACAAGAGTTTAACTAAAGGACCAAATTAGTTAACCATTACAAGTCTAAATTAACCCGAATAAATAACCTAGTGAATTGAATTAAATTAGACAACTGGCCACTGTTTGAGTTAGTTTGTTCTCTAAGGATTAGTGCAGCGAACATGAATCTAATCACTTGAATAGGTAGCCAATAGAAGAATTAATCCATTGCACTATTACCATAATATCAACCATAGGATCACTTGAGTTGAACTAAACAGAAGTTCCCTTCGTTATTGAATTTAGTTGAATCTTTGCTTGTCTAGTTTTTAGTTAAGTAGTCTAAGTATTAGTTGGTAAGTTTCAAGTCTTGGAAAACTAGAGAAACCCCCTTTTTTATTACTTGTTTTATTTAGATAATATTAGCATTTATTTTAATTGTTTACTGTTCCCAGTGTTCGATACCCTACTTGCTTGAACTATATTACTAATCGATAGGTACACTGCCTTTTGTGTGTTTATTTTGTGTCTAAGTTAGTAGGATTAAAACTAGTTTGTTTCAAACACATCCCATGGTGACATTGCGAGAGAGACCAGTGGGCGGATCAGGTGTCGGAGAGGGATCAGGCTCGGGTTCAGGGGTCGGGAAGCTCGAGGAGTAGATGAGGGAGTTGATATCAGCTGAGGTTACACGCAGTATCCTAGATCAGAGTCTTGTGATCTTTGGCATGGTCAAGGAGGGTATACTGGAGATCTTGGATTAGAGGCTGGGAGCCTTCCGTACAGAGATGATGGCTTTGATGGCAGCTCGTACTTTGACATTCCGAGAGTTTAGGGCTTGCGGAGCGCCTGATTATCACGGGGCTAGGGACCCCATTGCTAGTAGCAGCTGGCTGGCTGATGTTACCAACGCTTTTCGTACGAGGCGGTGTCCCGAGGGGGACAAGGTCAGACTCGCCTCCTGTCTTCTGAAGGACAAAGCGAGGGATTGGTGGGAAGAGATTCGTCATGCTTTGGGGGATGATGACGTGTTAGACGCGATGACATGGAGTGATTTTTCAGCCAGGTTTAGGGCTAAGTTCTCACCGACTATTGAGGTGAAGCAATTGGCACAGGAGTTTCAGGATTTGACATAGACCACTGAGACTGTGGCGGAGATCACCGCCAAGTTCAGGGAGAGGGCTCTTCTTGTACCGTAGTATGTCGCGGATGAGGAGATGAAGAAGGCCCGATATCACAAGATGTTGAGGACTGACATCAGGGAGTTCTTGAGCAGGTCCGGCTGTAAGACGCTGGAAGATATGATTTCTCGAGCTCGAGAGAGGGAGATCGATTTGGAACAGATCCAGAAGAGGAAGTCGGATGAGGTTCAGGTAGCCACAGGTTCGTGCAAAAGGCCCAAGGGGTCAGATTCGAGATCGAGGGATTACCAGGGCCGCAGCCGATGCGGGAGGTGCGGCAGGATGCACGAGGGTGTGTGTAGGATTGGTAGTGGTAGAGATTCGGTCTGCTTCAAGTGCGGACAGACTGGTCATCTTAGCAGGGATTGTACTGCTACCACCACACAGGGATCAGATCTGATATGTTTCCACTGCAGTCAGCGGGGCCACAAGAAGGCCCAGTGTCCCAGTTTATTTTCAGCAGGATGGGTGATGGCACTTGCCCCTGCAACTTTGAGGATCACAGATGGCCGTCAGGGCCAAGCAAAGGCGCCTGCGGTAGGAGGCATGGCTTTTCAGATGACTACCATGTAGGCGCGAGCAACGCCGGACGTCTCAAGTATGTGTCTTCCGTTTTCTGCTTTCTTTGTTCATGATTACATTGTTTTGGATCTGCATCGTTTGTGGTATAAGTATTTTAGAATTGAGTGGCTTGCTTGTGACCTAGTTGTATGCCATCTGCATACCTTGGATAATAAAGTGGTAGTTAGAGGGTGGTGCCTTATGGAAGCAGGTTACTTAGGACATAGCAACTATAGCATGCTTGTGTGGAACTCAGTAGTGACCCGTTCAATTCAGAAAGGTGTTATTGAGTGATGGATCGGTTAGATCCCTAGCTATGGCAAGCTTGGTTCTTCAGCAGATTATTTGCAGTATAGCAGAAAAAATTGGGAATTCTTCTCAAGCATTGAGCATTGAGGTATAAGCGGGATCAAAGTGGGGAAGAACCCTCCGAGTGTTCTAGGGTAAGAGCACGCAGATCCAGAATGAGTACACGACCTCTGAGAAGGAAAAAAAGTAGCACAGTGATTGATGGATTGAGGAGTTCAGTGTTAGGAGTTTGAGAGACTTCCCAAAAGTTAGTTCGTGTAATCAAGATGGTTAGTATCGGGTTAGGAATTTGGGTTGGAGGATCGCCTGTAGGACTCGAAAGAGTTGGAATGAGAATCTTGAGAATGGTTAGCATGGGATGCTTTCGTGATAGTGGTCAGTGGCAGAGATAGCATGTATAGCATGGTAGAGCGGCGGGAGAGCCGCAACATTTTTCCAGCAACAAGTTAGTGGTGGGAGGTGTTGTAAGACTACGGGTAAGCCGTAGCATTCCCTAGCAACTTATTTACCGGAGAGTGGGCATACGCCCGTATCTCCTAGTTAGTGGATCTTGGGCGAGGCCCTTACCTCCTAGTGATCAAGGTAGCGATTAGGGATGGGTGGTAGATGAGAATAGTATGGAGCTAGCCTGCATAGCCCCAGAAAAGTGAAACCTTGGGAGAGGCCGCTCCAGGATGTAGTTGGGTCAGACCCGTGGGTGAGGCCCATATGAGAATAGCAGTATAGGTGAGACCTGAGAGTAGGGTTTCTCAGTAGTGTAGTCGGGTGGGACCCGTGCGCGGAGCCCGTGAGTTTTAGTAGCACAGGTGGGACCTGGTAAGGACCTTAAGGTCGACTTAGGGGGGATTGGGGATCCCAGGGCTTGTAGTGCCAGAGTGGCAGAATAGAGGGGGCAGTATTAGGTAGCCTAAGTTTCCTCGATAATCGCTGGTAACGACTAGAAGTTTGTGTTGGGGCTAGCGACCGGTGGGAGCCGGAAATCCAGATATTGATACATCAGTATGGATCAGGGTGGTCTCGGTTCATCCGGAAGACGGATAAGGGACAGCAGAGATTTTTAGTCAGTGGCAGTGATGGTAAGCACTCTATGGTGGAATTCAGTTAGTTGATCGAGGGGTGCTCAGCACTAAGTTATAGTTGTGGGAAGTGTTCAGTGGACACTGGCGATAAAGACCCGTACTGGAAGTAGAGGGGGGTAATGGAGTTGGTGAAGGATAGGACCTTCACAGTGACAGAGGAAGTAGTTGGTTATGGAACGTTACCTTGGATAGGCCAGAAATCACACAAGGAAAGAAAGGGGTGAACCCCTAGGGTGTTCAGCATAAGTACTCGGGGAGTATCAGAAGGTTTGTTAGTTGAGTAAGTTGTGTTCCCAGAATGTTCAGGGTCAGGGTTGACCCGAGATTATTACCCGCAAGGATTAATGTTAGTTAGAATGACTGGGCAGAAGGCCAACAGAGGTAGCCAGCGGGTGTTAGGTTCCCAAACAGAGTGTTGGAGGCAGATCATAGGTCAGTTGGCCATAGCGAACTTTGAGGACGGAGTTTAGTTTAAGTGGGGGAGAGTTGTAAAACTCAAAATCACAAAGGCCAAGAAAGGAAAGAAAACCCTAAATCAAAGGGTCAACTCGTCGACTCCAGGGAGGAACTCGACGAGTCGGAGCGGGAACCGGGGGGTCGATTAAGTAACCGACTCGGCGAGTCGGCAAAAAGGACTTGGCAAGTCCGGTCTGAAGAGGGAAACCCTAAATCCGGGACTTTGTGCACTATTTAAGCATCTATATCTCTCCCTTAGGGTTCAATATAGCCTCTCTTATCCAGAATACGAAACCCTAAGCCTCCATTGTTTCACATTCAAGCTTTCTTGCCATTTTGGGTGATTTGAAGGAAGAAGGAAGAAGGGAACCATTGGGGATTCAAGGATTGGCAGTAGATCCAGAGTTTGTGGGATTTTTCAAAGAATTGGAAGGTAATGAGTCGCTACTTTCACTCTTTTGCATGTAGATCAACCTTTAACATGAGATTTGGGGCTTTTAGGGCAAGCGTAAGAAACATTTTGAGTTAGCAGCCCAGATCTGATGTTACTACTTCAGATCTAAGTGTATCTTGGCCTAGAGAATCATAAAGCATCAGTCTATGGGTTTATTGTAAAGCCTATTTGTCTTAAACCCTAGTTTATAGTGTTTTGAGCCTAGATCTCCTTAGCTACATGTAAAGTTTGCCGCTTTACAAGAGGAATAGGCTTTAGAAGAGTGGATCTATAGTTTGGAGTACATGCATGACTCAAAAGCCACTGAATATATGAAGGACTGAATAGAATCGACAAGTCCTTCGAGTGGACTCGGCAAGTAGTATGAAGATGAAGATAAGCTCAACGAGTTGGATGAAAAACTCGGCGAGTCTGTTAAAGATTACCTTGGACTCGGCGAGTCTGTTCTTGGACTCGGCGAGTCAAGTCGCGAAACCCCAAATCGTTCGAGTTAAGACTCAGATCAGTGAGTTGAGTGGGGACTCAGTGAGTTGGTCACGACAGGACTCGGGAATCGGTAGACTCGGCGAGTCAGGGGCTGACTCGGCGAGTCGAGTCGCGAATGAAAGGATTCTGAGCGTATGAACTCGACGAGTCGTCGGGCTGACTCGGCGAGTAGGGTCAGTCCGAAAGGTTGACTTTGACTAGGACTTTGACTTTATCAAGAATGGACTTAGTTGGCTTCTAGAGTTGTGTTTGGATCTAAGTGTTATATGTATTGATATTGGTAGCTCGGGGAGCTAGTGGAGCAGCCGTTTAGAGAATTGTTGGTCAGCAGCAAGAGGGTTATCAGCAAGTTCTGCAGTGTAGGTGAGTTTCCCTTTGTGTGAATGGGTCTAAGGCCACAATGCCGACCCATGTAGATACGAGTAGGAAGACCCAGGGGTTAGCCCTAGGCATGGTATGCCAGTATGATCATTAGGACCAAGGTCCATTGATACCGGGCGGGTGCCCAAGGAACGGTTTGCATGATAGAGTATACTTGTTTTCTGTGTGATACTTGTATGTGCTTGGTAGGGAGGTGAGTATGGGCGAGGTCCCGTATCTCACCAATAGCAGAGTGTGGATGGTGTTCCACATCTCATTAGTAGCAGAACACGGGTGAGGCCCAAGATAGGGAAAGAGTGAGTGTGGGTTGGTCCCGTATCTCACTATCAGTAGGAGCGTGGACGGGGTTCCATGACTCACCAGTAACAGGACAAGGGCGAGGCCCAAGATCGGCGAGGCCTTAGGACAGGGTCCATTAATATATGCTTAGCTTATGTGTTGTGATATGTTTATGTGCTAGTATATTTTAGCGGGCGAGGCCTAAGTGAAACAGATTTGTATCCGAGCGGGGCTCGAAGCCAGGCGGGGCCTGGAATGGCGGGGTCGTTGTAGTGGGCGAGGCCCGAGGTAGCGGGCGAGGCCCGAAATAGCGGGCGTGGCCCAGTATGTGCTATATGTTTTTATGCAGGATATGTCATAGGTTGGGGAACTCACTAAGCTTTGTGCTTACGGTTTTCAGTTTTGGTGTCAGGTACTTCCGGTAGCGGAGGGAAGAGCTAGGGGTGATCACATGGCACACACCATTGATTAGTCAGCCTGGGATGTTTTACTCTGATAATGAAAATATGTTTTAGAAATGATACTCTGAATTCATGTTATGACTTATGATATGTTTTTATGAATATGGCTTTGGTAATGATTTAAAGAAAATTTTTGGTTTGGATTTTTGGGACGTTACAGTATAGATCTATGTTGGGATTGACAACCCCGCACATAGATTGTTAGCTACAGTCGGGCATACACGCCCATGAGTGACAATTGTTATCAACAGTTTTAACACCTTCAAAGCATTGTTCCAGGTCGTCTAGTCATAGTATGATTATAATTGTTGAATTAATGTCTAAGTCCATAACTATAATTGGTAAGACTTGACCTGACCCCACATGGTCCATTTGGGTTGCATGGCATCATGCATTTGGATAGACTATAATGAGAGAAATAACACTTAAGGTTGGTTAATATATTATAAGTTCTAATATATTAATAAGATTATTTAATTAGTATTGATCAAGAATTAATCTAGGATTAATTAAGTGATCAAAAGAAGACTAATTAAATATATGGGTTGATTGTGTAAATCATCCATACTTGTATAGTGGGCTAATGCTCCATGGATTATCAAGTTGGGCTAAAACCATAGGATGCTCCATGGATGCTCCATGGTGTATTTTAATCCATGGATCCAAGGAAATGGAAAGTCATGACAATTAGGGTTTACCTTAATTGTAACACTATATAAAGATCATACTCTTGGAAAAAATCGACCACTATGGAAGATAGAGATGGGCTAGCTGATTTCAAGTGTTCTACATTTCTCTCAAGTTATTCCAAATGTATTTGGTGTTGTGTGAACCATTGAAGGTGTCACAATTGGGGCACTAGGAACTCAAGCTTCATGAAGACTTTCTACATCAAAGAGGTATGTATTCTATCATGTTATATTCATGGTTTTGTATGCTAGATTAGGATAATACCTTAGATGTTCATATTTGCATGTATAATAGAGAAAACATAGATCCAAGGTATTTAGAGTTGCATGTACACTTAGGAGTGTTAGAATGCTCAAAACCCAATAGTGGTATCAGAGCACAGGCTTGTTTTCTTATTATACTTGCAAAAGTAGCTGGAAAATCAAGTTTTGATGTTTTTTGCCCAGCAGACTCGCCGAGTCCATGAATGGACTCGCTGAGTCCAAGGCAAAATGCATCCAACTCGCCGAGTTGGTTCGTGCACTCGACGAGTTGGATCCCCAGACAGCATAAATTCGACTTTTTTGGCTGGAGTTGGACTAGGAACATTACCCTAAGGTGTTTTTGGACTTATAAACTTGTTTTTGACGTGGTAATGTTCATGCTAATCCAATTTCAAAGATAATTGTCAATAGATTCATGTTTTGTATTAGTTTAAGGTTTAGACTAATTACATGAAAAAGTTTGATTTGAATTATCTTGTTCTTATGAGTTGCTTAGATTAATAGAAAAGTTGAGTGAAATAGTTGTTTTCAATCAAAATTAATCTAAGAGTTGATTCTAAAATATGTTTTTGTAACTTGTCCTCAAGTTATATGAAAAGTCACATTTAAGTTTCATAAAACTCATAAAAGTTGGCAAAGGTTACAAAATGAAGAATCTAGTTCTAATTAAATGGTTTTATGACTCCATAACTTGTCCTCAAGTTATGGAGGACCAAGAGTCTCTTCATTAAATAATAAATAAATAAATAAAAGTGTAACCTTAATTAATTCCATAAGTTATAAAATAAAGAAAAGCTAATTCTTTTATTAGTTTAAAGTCTTCTATAACTTGTCCTCAAGTTATGGAACTTGAAGAGTTTTTGGATTAAAACTACTTTAAACACATAAGTTATGGAATTAATTAGTTTTGAATAGTTTCAAAACTTGCCCTCAAGTTTTGAAATTTGTAAAGTTTTCTCTTATGAATACTTTAATTCCAAGTTAGCCCTTAGAATTTTAAAAGTTAAAATTCAACCCTTATACTTTGTAATATTATAAGTTAATAATATTTATATATATGTATAAGAGTAAAGTCAGTCTTACCGTTAGTAGGCCTCATTCACGAATCCGGTCTATAAGGGGGGTATAAGGTTACTGTCTATAAAATGGCAGTTTTATGGGTGTCCACTCTCACCCACCACTTCCTTGACTGGTGGAGGGTCGTTAGCCGAACGGGTTTGACAGGACTATAATTCTCCCTTCATTAAAAGTATTAATGATAAATACTAACTAACTAAACTCTTAATAATACCCAATTTTAGTTACTTAGTAAAATGTGAATAAGGTACTAATCCATGAAATTACACTTTGCACTTTGTTTAAGTCGGTTAGTGGAGCGTGTGTGGTTAACCGGCACACTAACTCGTATATAGCAAGGTAGGCAAAGGGTAACTTAATGTTTATCATAGTATCGATGGAGCGTGTGTGGTTAACCGGCACATCGATTGAGGGGTAAACACTTAAGGGTACCAAGTAATTTGCATGGTTACTTCACACCTTGTTTTGTGATCCTCGGCATCCCAATCACAAAACCTGAAGGGCACACTCGAGATTGAAACATGCCATTGAATAGTTCAATGAATCTCAAAGATCTAGGAGTTTCAAATCCAATTAAAACCTAATAAGACATTTCGTTTATCTTGGTGGAAATTGGTGAATCGTCATTCACCTACCTTCAAATATTTTATAGCTTGGATTAGGGCATACCTCTTCTAAGTTATAAAATAGTTTGTTGGGTCCTAACCGTAATATTTCATATTGGGTGTCATATTAAGGACTTTAGATCAACTATCTTCAATATCTCCCAAAAGATGTCTGGTTTAGACATCTATGATCTTCCCAAATCTCTTGAAACAAGCTTTCCTAAATGAAGATGATGTCCCATGGAAATCATACTTCTTTCACCTCCTCCAATTATTCTCCCTAACCCACAAGTTCTTGAAAATTTTAAGGTCACTCAAGCCCTATTGGCAAGGCAAGGTCTAGGTGAGATCACATCTTGGAGATGTAGTCACATATTGACAAGCCGGGAGAGTTGGGTGTCAAAGTCTTGAGAAAGCTTGATGAGTTATGAATTAACTCTTTGATCGTAAACAAAACACAAGTATGAATCAAAATGTGTTGAATGATTAGATTACTCGATCCTCAGCAGAGCTCGACTAAGAACTTCCACTGTAGAGGATTCTAGGTTGAGCAATACTTTTCTAATCAATACTAATCATCACGTTCTAGGATGCATGCAAGCATCTATTTATACTAACCCCTACAAAACTCACGGATGGACAGGCCCATACCGGAGATATATATTGAACTAGCTAACGAGCCCAATATACGCAACACAAAATACGGCCCAACAATCTCCCCCTTTGCGTCAATTTGGAGCGAGACTACTTTTTCTTCTTGCTTGGGCCAGCAGCGGGAACCTTCTTTGTTGTATCAAACAGACGTGAGATAAGTGCAAGGATAGTCTGTCTGAACCGAATGTACCATTAAATCATATCATCAAAGTACTTGATATCATCCGCTGTGTTCTGCTTGCATCGATGGATGATCCATAAAACGTGTTCCAAACAGGCAGTGGTGTAGAGATGTTTGTCTGCCAAGGCGAAAAGACATTTCTATCCTTCGTTCCTGGTAAACATGACAGAGTTTCTCTTTGGGTCAATCTTCCCCATCTGCATCATGTTGAGATCACTGGCAGAGCCAACAAGAGATATGGTAGGCTTCTTCTTGAATACGCTCGCTATCTCCTGATCCATCAAAGCAACTTCCATGACATAGCAAACAAGCATCCTATTGAAGTGATCGATGATCGGACCATATTCTGCTTCGTTTGTAAGAAGGATGTTGTGCAAGATAATCCAGTCATGGGGATTAAGGTTGGGAAGATCTGCAAGTGAGATGGCATGTTCGGTCTTGGCAGATCCCCGAAGTACCTTGAACCAAACGTTGGTGAAGTTGCCTTCCCTGAACGGCTTTAGGACCCGAACATTGACGATTTTCTGAGCGCTCCAAGTTTGGTATTGTGGTTCAGCTGCCCTCAGATAAAATTCAACTAAGTCCCAATCAACCTGTGGATGAGGATGGGGGAACTTTGCAATGTTGGAAAAGGCATGAAAAACAAATGCCTTTCAGGTCAGTGGCATGTCGAACTAAGAGTCGACAGTGTTAGAACGATCTAAAGAGATCACAGGTTCTAGCCACAAGATACTTGGTGTTTCGGTGGCTTCTTTAATCCGCTTCTCAAGAGTCCACGGAGGAAAAAGAGTTTTCCTGCTCTCGAGAATGTCGTGGGCTTCTTTTTGTTTTCTTTCGGCTTTTTCAGCCTCTCTAGCCACACGAGCATTAATGTCAGCCTCTTTGTCTCGACCTTGTCGCTTCAGAAGGTCGGCTATTGTCTCCTTATCATCTTCATCGCTCTCCTCAGCAATCTTCTTTCCCTTGTCTTTTACACCGGAACCGGAGGCTTGGCCTACTGGAGGAGGTTCGGTTGTGTGTGTTGTTGTTGAAGAAGGAGGCGGTTGAGACATATTCACTTTTTCTCCTCCTTGTTTCGGAATGGACATGAAATCAAGTAGCCCCTCAATTTTGCTGAGTAAAGAGGGGGCGGGAGCAAGTTTCTCTGCAAGGTCACGCCTCACAGAATAATTGAGGATCGGGTCATGTGCTTCAAGGATGTTTGAGATTTCTGAGTGGACATCCGAAACACACGATTTAACCACCTTTATTTCAGATCGAAGAGACTCAATCTCCTGTTGAGAGTTGGAGAGTTGAATACTCTTGACCTTCAGAGCGGTAGTCTTCCTTGCGAGAGCATCCATGAGAGAGTTCTCGGCAGCTAAGTCTTCTTGAAGCTTGGAGAGACGCTCCTCAATGGTTGTTCAGAAAGCTAAGTTGTCGTCAGAAATGGTTTGACGAAGTGAAGCGAACGACTTCAGCTCTGATGCGACTGAGTTAGCCAGCTGGTTGACAATGGGTTCCAGCTTTGTCGTGGTGGCTTCAGCGGTTTCCTGTAAAGATTTCAACAAGGAAGAAGCATCAGTGAATAGTTTATCGACTTTTTCGGTCGCTGCCTCACAAGCTTTGGTTGAGGCGTCAATGGCTGCAGTGGCGGAATCGATAGAAACTTGATTAGCTTTGGAGAAAGCCTCAACAATTTTCTGAATGGCAGCTTCAGAGATGGAGGACTGAGATGTGGAAGATGAAGCAATGAGCAAATCGATCTTGTCATGTAGCTCTTTGAGATGCCTCTTTGTAACAGGAGCATCATCATCATCGTCACTCTGAACTTGAAACGGGCTGTAATAGACCGAATCAAAAGTCATATTCTCCCCGCCAAGGAGTGGTTCTTCACCCTCTGATGCATGAGCAGGAGAAGATGGTGGTGGTGAAGCTGGAGGCTCGGTAGTAGTAGTAGTTTCGGGTTGGGTGGTGTGTTCGGTTGATGGTGTGGGTTCAGGTGTTGAGGTGGATTTTGGTGCGTCATTATGAACCCCCATATCAGAGACGTTGGTTCTTACGTCTGCAGTGGTGGTGGTTGTTGCTTCGGTAAATATGGGTGGTGGTACTGGGATGGAGGTGGATGGTATTTAAGTGGTGGAAGTTATGGGGGGAATAGAAATAGGAATAGTAACTAGTGGAGAGGAGATAGGAGAAGTAGAGAAGTGAACTTCAGGGGTTGGAGATCTTGGTGGAGTATTACCACGAGGAGAGCCTTCAGAAGCAGAATTCTCTTCCTCAGATTCACTTGAGGATGAAGCGATAATCAGTTTTTGCCTCGGTTGGGTTTTTCTCCTCTTCTGAGGTGGAGATTGAGCAGCTCTGGTGGTTTTCCACATCTTGGGAGATGGGCCTTTTGCTCCCTTTGCAACCTACTTTCCCTTATCAGCCTTCTTTCCTCTGGGCGCAGGCTTGTCAGCTTCATGGATTAACTTGAGCATCTCTGGAGTAAGCTCTCTCGGACCAGAGCGTTTGAACTCCTTGTACGTTCGAATAATCCGACTGTCAGCAGGAACATCACCATACATTGTTTCAGGGATAGACCCGTTGAAGGGAAATTTTGAAGCATCCGAAACAATGAGCTTCATGGTATGGAAGGTACCAATCGAAGACCTTGGAGCACCAGCAACAATGGGGATGTGGTACTTGTCCATCACCCATTTAGTGACAATAGTCCAAAACCAGGCATATGAAATCTCTGAGTGTCGAGAAGTGGAAGAAAGACTCTGAATGAGTTGTTGCCATAGGACCGACTCGTAGTCCATGTTGATGCCATTGTACATCCCCTACATGATTGATAGGAACAGGCGACTTGACCCGTCTGATCCAGCACTTCTTTCAGACAATCCCTTGAAAAGCACAGTGAACATCCCATTCTACTGAGGGGGCAGGCACGATTTCTTGAATTTCGTGACCGTTGTGAGCACCTCAGTGTACCCCATGTTGTAGAACATGTTGAACAGATGACCCATCGGAATGGTTTCAGGATTAACCCTCGAAGAATCAGGTTCAAACCCTAACAGCGTACAAAACCTCTGCTTGGAAATCGACGCCTTGTGCTCGAAGACATCGAAGAAAATCCTGTCGACGACCTTGTCGTAGTGAGATGTAGCAAAAATCTGTGATAGGAACTCCATGGGAACAGCTTCAGCCCTGGTAAGAGCAGGAGCGATTGGTGAGTACTTCAGGCATTCAATGATGGGAAACATGAAATCGTCGTATGCCTGAGGAGTGAGATCGATGATCAAACTCTGTTGGGGACGAATAGGCAAGATGTGAGAAGTTGCGTGAACAGATGATGAATCCGCCATTGTTGAGATGAAGATGGGAGAGATGAGGAACAGTAAAGGTTGGAGGATTTTCTTTCTCTCTGGAAATATAGGTGCAGTAAAGAGGTAAACGGTGGTTCACATTGCCTTTTATACTGTGGGTAAAGGAGAGAGAAGAATCTTTCCCAAATCTTCGATTGAAAAACGAAGATTTTTTCGGAGGCTACTGACGCGTGACAGTTGGGGTTGCCGATGATCACGCAGGAGAGAGAGTGTCAGTCCCTACTTACACGCCTTCCCCTCAGGCGCCGTTTGGAGATGAAACGGTTCCAATTCGCACGCTTTGCCTTCTTGCTCCGTTTGAAATCAAATCGATTGGACTCCCGCCTGAGTCATCATTTTTGTCATCTTATCCCTTTAGAGTTTAACGGCATCTTTAAAATAAAATCATCCACGTGGATAAATATTAACCACAACCTTTTTATAACAACCGATCCAATTAAAATGCCTTGAAATTAATGAAACCAGAATTTTGGAAAATCAAAAAAAAAATTCGTGCTGAGTGTGTAAAAGAAAAAGAAATAAAGCAACACTTTTGAGGGATTATGTGATGTCAATAAAGACACGAAACAATGGATCCCGGGCACGAATCTCTTCCTTCAAAGTCAAGAGAGACCTTAAAGTGTTTGTGTGGTTTCCCGTTGAATAACGATCAGACACTTATTAAGAAGTGTTGAAAGGCTTCTTTTAATTAGGCTTATGTGGGTGGCTTTTGCTTCAATTCATAATTTCTGATATTGATATAAGATAGAAATCGAATGATGTACTTGGGAGACCAGTGTAGTCTATTGAACAAGTAGATTAGAGATAATTTAAGTGGCAAGGTAAGCTAATGTAAATAAAATCTCAAAAAAAATTAAAACTGGATCCCAAGGGAAGAAATGTTATTGGATTTAACAATTTCATAGGAATCACTCAAAAGAAAAATAGAGATTTCATGTTGTACCC
This sequence comes from Lactuca serriola, assembly GCF_051521515.1. Lineage (NCBI taxonomy): Eukaryota > Viridiplantae > Streptophyta > Magnoliopsida > Asterales > Asteraceae > Lactuca > Lactuca serriola. The sequence continues at coordinate 308,353,442 of NC_136410.1, read as the reverse complement.
CATGGATAAGTCCGTCAATTCATTAGTGAAAGCTAGAGCAAGTTAATTGTTCACCGTCAATGCATAGTAGGTATTGAATTGTGGGTTTCACTTAGCACGTAGTGACACGAAGCTAAGATCATGAACACAGAAATTGTGCAACCATAAACCTCAGTGGTAATGTCTGAGAGTCTCAAGGGTTACGTTTGTAAAGCGAATGAGATGGAGAAAAGGTAATGTAGATGGTGTAAAGAGACCAAAGTACCTCTGCTGTGAAAAATAAGGACTAAGCTGAAAACTCTTATCTCATGTGAGAAGAGAGTTAGGTAGCTCATGATTAGAATAAATATGAGAGCCTGATTGGGAAGACAAGGTTTGTTTGTACCAAATCAGTAAGGCTTTTATTCAGAATCAGGTGAGGCTTTGGACACATACAGTAGCATGCTTCTAGGGACACTTAGCTAGTGAAATAATTTACCCACAAAAAGACATACAAAAAGATAAAAGCCAAAATTAAAAATAAAACAAATAAAAAAAATATTTTTGGAGTTTTTGAATTTACAAAAAAATATTTTTGGAATTTTTGGTCGAAATAAATAAGACATAAAAACAATAAAAAAATGTTGGAACCGAACCCGAGCGTTCGGTTTATTTCGGTTGAGAAAATTTTGGAACTGAACCTGAGCGTTCGGTCTATTTCGGGTGAGAAAATTTTTTGAACCGAACCCGAACGTTCAGTCTATTTCGGTTGCCAAAAAAAATTAAGTTTGAAAAAGAAAAGAACTTTGACAATAAGATAAACGAATTTGAAAAAAAAATAATACAGAAGATTTACAACCAAATAAACTACCTTTGAGTGATAAGCGAAGATCAGATGATACAACCGAACCCGTGCGTTCAGTTCATTTCGGTACACCAGAACAAGACCCGAACCTAAGCGTTCGGTTCATTTCGGCATACAAGAGACCCGAACCCGAACGTTCGGTGTATTTCACTTCTTACTTTTGATCTTGAGAGGTAATTTTTGGTACTGACTCTGATTCTATCATTCCTAGCCCTTGTAGAATTTTGTTGAAAGAAGCTTCAGGAAGAGCTTTGGTGAAGATGTCAGCCAGTTGATCAGTGGTTCGAACAAAATGAATTTCGACGTTCCCATCTGCCACATGATCCTTGATGAAGTGATACCTCAGTGCTATGTGCATATTCTTGGAGTGTTGCGCTGGGTTATGATAGATCCTAATTGCACTTTCGGAGTCGCAATATAGTGGGATCTTTTTCATATTGAGTCCATAGTCCCGGAGTTGGCTTTGGATCCAAATCACTTGAGATGTACAGGAGGCAGCTGCAATGTATTCTGCTTCAGCTGTAGACAGAGATACACAAGTCTGTTTCTTTGATTGCCAGCTGACCAACTTCCCGTCAAGGAATTGGTAGCCTCCAGTGGTGCTTTTCCTGTCTAGTCCACAACCTCCAAGGTCTGCATCTGAGTAGGCTTGAACGAAGAAACCTGAGTTTGATGGATACCATAAACTGAGAGAGGTAGTTCGTTTTAGATACCGGAGTATGTTCTTCACTGCAAGCATATGAGGTTCACGAGGATTCGCCTGAAATCTAGCATAGTAACAAACAGAAAACATTATATCAGGCCTGCTAGTCGTAAGGTACATTAAAGAACCGATCATCTGGCGATATAGCGTAATATCGACTGCTGGCTTATCCAAGGATGGAGTGAGTTTGGTGCCGAATGCCATTGGAACTTTAACCTTTGAGTCTCCCATCATGCCGAATTTAGCAAGGAGAGTCTTGGAGTAGGCTTCCTGGTTAATAAAGATGCCTTCGGGTCCCTGTCTAATATTTAAACCAAGAAAAAAGTTAATCGGACCCATTGAGCTCATTTCAAATTTAGTCTCCATCAGCTTTCTGAATTCAGTTGTTAAGGTAGGATTCGTTGAGCCAAAGATGATATCATCGACATAGATTTGAACAATCATAAGGTGGTTACCTTCCTTCTTACAAAAGAAGGTTGGGTCAACCGAACCTTGTTTGAATTTGGACATCTTTAAAAACTTGGTTAGCGTTTCATACCAGGCCCTAGGTGCTTGTTTCAGTCCATATACCGCTTTGTCCAGAATATAATAGTGATTTGGGTACTTTTCATTTACGAATCCCGGAGGTTGCTCCACGTACACCGTTTCTTCAAGTTCTCCATTTAGAAATGCGCACTTCACATCCATTTGGTAGACCTCAAAGTTCTTGTGTGCAGCATAGGCAAGAAATATTCGAACAGATTCCAGCCTAGCTACAGGAGAAAAAGTTTCCTCATAATCGATTCCTTCCTCCTGGCAGTATCCTTTCACTACTAGACGAGCTTTGTTTCTTATCACATTGCCTTCCTTGTCCATTTTATTTCTAAAGACCCATTTGAGACCAACAACCGAGGCATCTTTAGGAGTTGGAATGAGGCGCCAAACCTTATTTCTTTCAAACTCATTAAGTTTGTCTTGCATAGCTTGAACCCAATCAGAGTGATCAAGAGCAGTGTTTACTGTCTTTGGTTCAACTTTTGAGACGAAACAGTTAAACATGCAGAACTCTACTTTTGAGAATAGAGAAGTTTGCTTTGCCTTCAGTTGAGATCGGGTCAAGACCTTTTCAGAGACATTACCCACAACCTGTGAAACAGGATGATCTCTGGTCCATTTGACAAGAGGAGGGTAATTTGGATCATAGGATGGATCCAATTCAGCATTTACCATCTCTTCTAATTCAGATTAACTGTCATCGTCATAAAACATATCAGCATTCTCCCCCTCGACTGATGAGCTTTCAGATGTGTCTTGACTTTCCGGTGCAACTGGAGGTTCGGGTACAGTTGAGCTTTCGGGAGCTACAGTACCTTCGGGTGTAGTAGAGCTTTCGGGAGCTACAGTACCTTCGGGTGCAGTAGAGCTTTCAGGTGCAACTGGAGAAGAGTTCTCCCCCTCAACTTGTGAACTCGGCAGTTTTGAAGAAGATGGATTCTCCCCCCTCAACTGAAGCACCGTACTGAGAAGGTTCATCTGGAACTGATTCTCCTTCACCCAGTCGTTTGGCAGCGTCATCGACGATTTGCTTCAGATGGTCAACTTTGTTGTCTGCTGCATTGGCTTCTGAGAGAGTAGCCTTCTCTGGTTCATCGAATAACCCCACAAACTGCTCAAACAAATTTGCAATCGAGGCTGTGACTTGGCCTGTTTGAGAGAAAATTTCTCCAACTGTTTCTTCCGTGGCCTTCAGCTTCTTGACGTAGCTGTCATCGAAAGTCACGTAATATGTTTCTTCAATCTTCCTCGAACGCTTGTCTAAAACCCTATACGCTTTTGAAGTGAGAGAATATCCCAGAAAAATTCCTTCATCGGCTTTAACGTCGAACTTGTTACGATGTTCTTTAGAATTAAAGATGAAGCATCGTGAGCCGAATACATGGAAGAATTTAACGTTTGGCTTCCTGTTGTTGATGATCTCATAAGGAGTGAGAGTGAAACGCTTATTGAGATAGGACCTGTTCTGCATAAAACATGTTGCAACAATAGCATCAGCCCAGAAATATAGAGGTAGAGAAGCGAAACTTAGAATGGTTCGGGCCGCCTCACACAAAGATCGGGTTCGTCTTTCGACAATTCCGTTTTGTTGAGGGGTGTAGGGGGCTGAGAAGTTGTGACTGGTTCCTTTTTCTGCCTAAAAGTCTTCAAAGTCTTTATTTTTGAACTCCAGCGCATTGTCGCTTCTGATGTTGCGAACGACTTTCCTCAGCTGCACTTCAACCTGCTTAATAAACATCTTTAGCTTGAGAGTTGCCTCAGATTTGTGCTTCAGAAAGAATACCCATGTAAAACGTGAAAAGTCATCAACAATAACAAGAATATACTTGCTACCGCATATGCTTTCGATAGAAGATGGACCACACAAGTCGATGTGAATTAACTCAAGTGGTTCAACGACTTTAGTGTTTATGATGGATGGGTGACTTTGACGACTCTGCTTCCCCATTTCACACGCAGAACACAAATGTTCTCGATCAAACTTGAGCAATGGAAGACCCCGAACATGACCTTCGGTGACAAGTTTGTTGATATCCTTGAAGTTGAGATGGGAGAGCCTTCAGTGCCACAGCCAACTTTCGTTAGAATGTGCTTTGGATAATAGACAGATAGCTGGATTTCCTTTGATAGGTTTGAGATTGAGAGGAAAATTTTCGCCTTTGCGCTCCGATTTGAGAATCACTCTTTTTGTTTTCTTCTCTATTATTTCCGAACCCTCATCATCAAACGAAACTTTAAGACCGGTACCTCCAACAAGCTGAGATACACTGATGAGGTTATGTTGTAGTCCTTCAACGTATGCAACCTTTCTAATCATGATGTCTCCATTTGTTATCATCCCATATCCTTTTATCGTGCCGTATGAGTTGTTCCTGAATTTGACATTCCCGCCGATTGGAAGAGATCGATATTCCCTCAGCTCTTCCTTCCTTCCTGTCATGTGACGTGAGCAGCCACTGTCAATATACCATTCTTCGTCGAACTGCTCGTCACTGATAACCTGCAAAAATCAATCAGATTTAGGAACCCAAAGTTTCTTGGGTCCACGTGAGCCTTTCACAGGAACAAGAATAGTATGAGAAATGTCAACAAGATATGTTCTTTTTATTAAAGTTGTTTCATCTTTCTTCTTAATGGTGAAAACTTTAATTTTTTTAGGATTTGTTACAGTCGGTTTGGATTCAGGTTCAGGCGTTTGGGTCTTAGAATGCTTTTGATCATTCTTGACTGAGGAAACCTTCGATTTTCCTTTCAAATCTGTTGAAAATTTTGGATTTTGAGTTTGAACAGAATTGGATTTAGAATGGGGTTGAGAAGAATTAGAATGAGAGAATTTAGACTGAGAAGTTTTCTTGTCTTGAGGTTCTAAGTGACCCTTTTGTTTTTGGTCATTAGTGGGACCGAACCTTGAACCTTGGTAGCTTTTGCTCTTGGAACCGAACCTATGCTTTCGGTAGCTGGTTTTCTCTGAACCGAACCTTTCCTTTCGGTTGTTATTCCTTTCTTGCGGCCTGACAGCACTTTTCTCTGACTTTGAATTTTTGTCATGATAAGAGAAATGGGCGTTTTGAGATCGCCAAAACTGTTTTCGCTCTGAGAGAATCTTTTTGTATCTCAGATTCCTTTGCTGCTTTTGATCCTTCACTTGCTTCGGCTGTCGGTGGATATTGGCTTTTTGCTTTCGCTTCCTGTCAGCCGGTTCACTTTGAACAGATGATGTTTCGCTTGTAGGAGTGACTTCTTCTACAGGAACTTCTTTTGCACCACTAGTACTTGGCACATCGAAGTTTTCAGGCTTGTTTAGTGGCTCTAGCACGTATCTGCCTTCGGTTTTCCAGGATGTCCGCTCTGACAGACCAACGGTTTCTTCAGCATTATCTATAGGAGCAGACCAGAAAAACTCATCACAGCCATCTGCATTATCTTCGTTTACTATGGCCGTGAGTTTGGCTGTCTGATGTTCAGTTACTCCTGTGACCTTATATACCTGATTTGGAGTTGTTCTCACCTTTTGGTACACAACATCCTTTTCTTCAAGAATCGGGGACTTTTTTGGGACAAACGAGCAAACTCCACAGAATTTTCAGAAATAAGATTTTTGTGGTTTTCGGTTTCGCTCTTGACAAACTCAGAACAATCGACTTCATCCTCTACAGAAATTACGCTCATATCATCATCCTCATTAAGCTCAGATGCGTTTTCAACATCAATTTTATTTTCTGAGCTCAAGTTGGCATTCAATGAGTCAAACTTTTGTACGGTTTTGGTCCTTAGTTTTAATTTATCATTTTCATCCAAAAGGTTTTTCAGCATGTCCTTATGGTCCTTGGACTTTATAAAAGATTCAATTTTGTCCAGACCATACATATAAGTCGGATTCACATCATCAAACGAAACTGCACTTTCGCAATTATATGCTTCAGCATCGATTTCATCCTCCTTAAATTCAAGTAAGGGCAAAATCATGCGATGAATTTTCTGCCCTATTTCACAGTTAAGATGAAGTTGAGTGATGTTAGCATAAAGACGTTTAGCAATTAAACAAAAGACATTTCTTTGTTTCAAAAGTTTTAAATTGTCTCTTTGCAAATAAATGTTTTCGTCTTTGGATTTAATTAGCTCCGACTCCTTCAGCTCTATCCACATCCTCCGTTCCTCACTCTTGGATGGCACCCTTCTTATTTGGTCAGTTAGGTTAGAATTGGTGACCCGTGTTTGAGTTAAACTGCTATCTAGATTTGAGATTCTTGAATTTAAGCTTTTTAATTCTTTTTCATACGAATTTTGTGGGACTTTGAATGAAACAAAAATGGATTGTACCTTCTTGATCAATTCATCAAGATCATTGATATGCACTCTAAGAGGTTTTGCTGTGAAGCATAGGTCCTCTCGCTCCTTGGTGTACTCATTCCCACCGTCTGTATTGTATCCCCTCATTTGAGATACATCTGTCACCATCAAACACTTCCCACTGCTTTCTTCACCTCTTGCAACATACGCCTTTCCATGAGATGACTTCCTGACTTCATCATCCTCTGAGTCGGTTGACCAGACCTGCACGCCACCGAACTCATCATCCGCTGCCGAACGCTGCACAATTAAAGCATTCATTGAAGGATTAGTAGTAGCTTTCTTTCTCTTGATCTCTTCCAGCTTTTTCATCAACACAGCCTCTTCATCTTTTTCCTCATCCTTCTCTGCCATTTTCTTTAGAACACAGTCTTTGGCATAGTGGTTCTTTCCTCCACAGTAGTAGCATTTCACACCAGAATCTCCTTCAACTTTCGCCTCTTTCTTTGGTTCCTCCGTCTTCGGTTCCTCCCTAACTTTTTCAGAACTATAGCTTCCCTGCCAATTTCGGTTCTTATTGGTAGGGAACCTTTTCTTAATGAACGTCTTTGGATTCGACACCATCATTGCATAGTCTTCAGAAGTAAGATCATAGTCTTCTAAGTTGAGATCTTCATCTTCTACCACACTTTTGCTTTTGGATAGGAGGGCCAAGGACCCTAAACTAGAGACCACATTTTTCTCTTGCAAAACAATCTTTTCTTAGGATTTCAGAATCTCCACCAGCTTTGCCAATGAATAAGATTTAAATTGCTCATAAGCTTTAACAGTGGACTCAATCGCTCTCCACTCGGATCTAAGGCCATTCAAAAAGGTTACTTTTTGTTCAATCAGCTTCCTTTCTATATCGTGTTTGATCATCTTGCTAAGAAGATGATTGAAGCGATCAAACGTCTGAGTGACAGTTTCATCAGAATTCTATTTAAATTCACCAAACTCAGACAAAAGTAAGGTCTGAATAGAATACTCCAGATCTTCGTCTGTGGAATATAGCTCTGGCAGCCTATCCAAGATTTCTTTAGCGGTGCTACATGAACTCACCAACCGGAATGTATCTGATTGAAGGGCGAATCGAATCAGTCTCAATGCTTTAATGTTGCACTAAAACTTTTCCTTTTCGTTTTGAGCAACATCCTTTACGTCCTTTAACAGATCATTATACTCTTTCTGAGTTTTAATGATTTTTGATGTTCCTGAGTGAGCAAACGGTCCAGAAACGATTGCTTCCCAAATAAGGTATCCATTGTCTTCCGATCCGATGACATAATCTTCAAAGTGATGCACCCAGACTTCGTAATCCTGGGTGTAAAGAATAGGAATTTTCGTCGTTGATCCAATGTTGTTTGAGATGTTGATGGGATTAGATTGTGACTCGTCCATGCTTGATCGTTTAACCTGTTTGAAAGATCAGACTTGTAATATGTAATATTAGGGCAAAACAAATAAATGTTGAGTTACGTTAATTATGGAATGACGGCTCAATAAATATTAGTTAATGCGGAATAACCCTAATCGCAAATTCTTTCACAGAAAAGATGTGTATGAATTACACAGCCTCTTGCTCTGATACCAATTGATGAGTTATGAATTAACTCTTTGATCGATTAGATCTTTATAACAGGTAAGCGATGAACGTAAAAACAGTAAACAAAACACAAGTATGAATCAAAATGTGTCGAATGATTAGATTACTCGATCCTCAGCAAAGCTCGATTAAGAACTTCCACTGTAGAGGATTCTAGGTTTACAAAATAAGAACGATGATATTGTTGAACAATACTTTTCTAATCAATACTAATCATCACGTTCTAGGATGCATGCAATCATCTATTTATACTAAACCCTACAAAACTCACGGATGGACAGGCCCATACCGGAGATATATATTGAACTAGCTAACGAGCCCAATAGACGCAACACAAAATACGACCCAACAAAGCTGGTGGTTCAATCACTTTCTAAGTCACATAGTGAGCTCCTTTAGGACTCCTATGAACCAGACTATGACAAGACCCTTAATGATCTTATCTATTTGCTAAGATCAACTTCCTAAAACTTTATGGACATTGACAATAATGACATTGGATATCCAGTAAAGCTCTTTCTTCCCAATGGAATGGGATCGGCCATAGTCAACTCGGTTGACCAAATGGTAAAGAGAAAGGCTAAGTCTGTGATAGTCTAATGTTTCATTACCAAAGTGTCCATATGTTAAAATTGCCAAAGTAAGGGGCATTGGTTGTGAAACTGCCAAATTTACCTAAGGATGTTAAAGTCAATAAGTTTGACTCTACTTCAGGTAAAGTCCACTATCTAACTCTGCTAAGTTTCTATTCTGAGATTCTTGATACATGATGTGACTAGGTCACATGGTGATGTTTTAAGAATCAAAGAAAAGTGAAGAAACTTAAAGAACGAATATGTTGAATCTGATCATGTAGATGGATTTCTATCGCATAGTTTGAAGATCGGATTCTTGAGCTACTTCTTAGGAGATATGAGTTATTGCTTAGGAATAAATAACAACAAGTTTTCATATGGATTGTAAGGATAGTTTTTCCGCAAAGTTTTTAAAATAAAAGGAAAAATGATGATTTTATTTATTTTAAAATATCCTTACAATGGCATTTGAGGGAAAATTGTTGCTTATATGATTCCATTAATAGCAAGAGTGGAAATATGAAATTGATTCTTTCATTTATGTTAATGTCTAAATTTACCAAATAAGGAAAGATTATCATCACCCAAGTTTCAATTGGACCGGAACTTGGAATCATGCAAGTTGTATAGCATGATGAATGAGAACTTTCAAGTATTGGAAAATTAAGACTAATTACTTGTTCACATGGATGTGTGAGTCAAGTGAAGGACTAAGGGAGTACACATTCTTGTGCACTGATCAAGTCCACCACAAACGATCGATAAGATATATTCGTCATAATTTACTAAAGCTCAGTAAATATGGTTATACTTACAAGCTTAAGTGTAATTCTGAGACATTGGAAAAGGTTCCAATGTAAGGCAGAGCGAATAAGAAGAATCAAATTAGGCAGAAGGATAAAAGTTTCTCAAATCTAAAAAGATGGTTTTGTAAGATCATAGAAATTATTTGACATGCTTCTTAGTGTAATTGTTTATCTAAATGTATTTTAATGGAATCCATAACTTGTCCTCGAGTTATGGAATTCCAAAGGTCTCTTCATTAAAAACATTAAAACTCATAAGTTATATAAATGAAAGGTTTTGAATAGTTTCAAAACTTTCCCTCAAGTTTTAGAATTTGTAAAGTCACTTTAAAATACTTTAATTCCAACCCCTAGAGTTTTAAAGGTTTAAAATTCAACCCTTATACCATTTTATTATTAAAAGTATAATAACTATATATATATATATATATATATATATATATATATATATATATGTATGTATATATATATATAAGAATAAGTCAGTCTTACCGTTAGTAGGCCTCATTCACGAAGCCGGTCTATAAGGGGGTATAAGGTTGCTGCCTATAAAATGGCGGCTTAATGGGTGTCCACTCTCACCCACCGCTTCCTTGACCGGTGGAGGGTTGTTAGTCGAACAGGTAGGACAAAAACTATAATTCTCATTAAAAGTATAATGATAATAAAGTAATTAAATGTTTTTTTTATTAAATTCCCAGTCTTAGTTACTTTAGGAAAATGTGAAATTGATGCTAACCCATGAAATTACACTTTGCACCTTGCTAATTCGTTAGTGGAACATGTGTGGTTAACCAGCACACTAATTTGGACTAACAAGGGTGGCAAAGGATCGCTTAAGGTTTATCATAGATCGGTGGAGTGTGTGTGGTTAACCGACACATCGATTAGGTGATAAAATTAAGAGTAACAAGTTAATTTGCATGGTTATTCACACCTTGTTTGTGATCCTCGGTATCCTAGTCACAAACTTGAAGGGCATAATTGAGATTTAAACATGCCATTGAATTTTTCAATGAATCTCAAAAGTTCTAAGAGTTTCAATCCAATTAAAACCTAATAATCTATTTCGTTTTTCATGATGGAAATTGGTAAATCGTCATTTGCCTACCTTCAAATATTTTGTAGCTTGGATTACGGCACCCCTCTTCCAAGTTATAAAATATTGTGGTGGGTCCTAACCTTAATATTTCATTTGTGTGTCTTATTAAGGACTCTTTATCAAATCTAAACTTGTCTTTCTTCCTTTTCATATGTCTTCTAACAATGATTCTGGCTCAAACCCTACTAGCTCCTTCTCTCTCATGAACCTTTGTAGGAGAGTCATCTTTGATGGAAATAATATCAATGATTGGATTAGGAACATAAGTATGGTCACTCGTTATGAAGACAAGGAATATGTCCTCGACAAGGAGCTTAAGTTCATTGATGAGTCGTCTGCTACTCCCGAGGAGATTGTTGAGTACACAACCCATGAGAAGGATGCCACTAAGGTATCTTGTATCATGTTGGCTACCATGACAGGAGAACACCAGAAATCCTATGAAGATTTCTACCCTTATGACATGCACCATGACCTGATAGAAAGATACCATCAAAGTGCTCATCAGGAAAGGTATGAAATCATCACCTCCATGATAACAAGAAAAATGAAGGATGGAGAGTCTATCATGGGCCACCTATAGAAAATGAAAAGATTCGTGGACCGTTTTCTAAAGTTAAATGTGAACTTTGATCAGGAGTTAGCAATAGATATCATTTTACACTCCTCACCATCCTGTTATGACCAGTTCTGCATGACCTATCATATTACCAAGGAAGAGGTCACACTTAGTAAACTTAAAGGACTTTTGAGGACTGCTGAAAGTAGTCTCAAAGGTAAGAATGTTGTTACCACTCCTACTACAACCCCTGTACTGGCAATCGGGCAAGGTAAAGGGAAAAAGAGGAAGACCCCTTCGAAGGGTACTAAGGGAAAGTCTCTTGATGGCTCCTCTTCGAGTGGAACCAAATGTGGTTATGCCACTCCCTCTTCCAACCCGAAGGATGCACAATGCTTCTATTGTCAGGAAAAGGGGCACTAGAAGTGAAGTTGCCCCAAGTACTTGCAGGATGTTAAGGATGGGAATGTTAAACCCACCCATGAAGGTATTTACAATATATTGTCTAATAACTAACCACATACTAATTCTTGGGTCCTTGATACAGGGTGTGGAATTCACATTTGTTCTGATTTGCATGGCCTAAAAAGAAGTGAGGATGTGGAGCGCGGGAAGAAAAACTTGATCATGGGGAATAGGAAAGCTTCACCTGTCACCAAGATTGGAGTTTATTCTTTATTGCTTAGTAGTGGGTTAATATTAGATTTGAACAAATGATGTTACTCGTCTGAAATGGCGAGGTCGTGATGAGGTGGGAGGTTTCGAGGTCTCCATCTGAGATTCAGAGCTTTTTGGGACTAGCAGGCTATTCTCGGAGATTCATTTAGGACTTCTCCAAGATAGACGTGCCCCTGAACCAGCTGACGAGGAAAGTCGTGGTCTTTCGCTGGGGGCCTGAGCAGCAGGCCGCATTTGAGACGTTGAGGCAGAGATTATGCGAGGTGCCAATCTTAGCCCTGTCGGAGGGCATGGATGATTTTGTAGTATATTGTGATGCATCCATCTTGGGTTTGGGTGCGGTATTGACACAAAGGGGGCATGTTATCCCTTACGCTTCGAGGCAATTGTAGCCTCACGAGGTGAACTATCCGACGCATGATTCGGAGTTGGGGGCTGTTGTTTTCGCCCTCGAGATTTGGCGACATTACCTCTATGGGGTTCGTTCTACCATCTACACGGACCACAAGAGCCTAAGGTATCTCATGGATCAGCCAAATCTAAATATGAGGCAGCGTCGCTGGCTTGATGTGGTAACGGATTATGATTACGAGATCCTCTACCACCCGGGGAAGGCCAATGTCGTGGCTGACGTGCTTATCCGCAAGGCAGCACTGATCATGGATATCTGTATGAGGATGATGGTTGTGACTCTACTGTTGGAGCGGATTCGGGAGGCCCAGCAGGAGTCCATGAAGGAGGAACACCGTAAGAGCGAGCATATTGTGGGCTAGGTTTCCTCCTTTGATTATGACAGTCATGGATTGTTGACGCTGCACCGTAAGGTGTGGTTCCCATATCATGGGGGTGTGCGCCAAGTGTTGATGGAAGTGAGGCACAAATCTAGGTTTTCTATTCATCTCGGGGCAACGAAGATGTACAAGGATCTTCGTCCTGATTATTGGTGGCCCTGCATAAAGAGGGATGTAGCTTGGTTTGTTGAGAGGTGCCTGACCTGCAGGAAGGTCAAGGTCGAGCACCAGAGGCGACAAGACATGACCCAGCCGTTGGATGTTCCGCTATGGAAATGGGAGCATATCACTATGGATTTCATCACGAAGCTTCCCAGGACGAGGTGGGGGTAGATTCGATTTAGGTCATTGTTGATCATTTGACCAAGAGTGCCCATTTCATATTGATTCAAGAGAGCATCTCAGCCGATAAGTTGGCCGATATCTATATACGAGAGGTAGTAGCTAGGAACGGAGTGCCAGTTTTGGTAATTTCGAACCGAGATGTGTGATTTACTTCCAGATTATGGAAGAAGTTCCATGATGAGTTGGGTACTCGTTTGCACTTCAGCACTGCTTTCCACCCACAGACGGACGGTCAGAGCGAGCGGACAATCCAGACTCTGGAGGACATGCTGCGGGCATGTGTTTTAGACTTCAGAGGTAGTTGGGATACTTACCTTCCTTTGGTGGAGTTTTCCTATAATAACAGCTGTCATGCGAGTATTGATTGTCCTCCCTTTGAGATTGGCCAGAGGGTCATGGGGAGGAAGTGCAGGACCCAGATATGCTGGGGTGAGGTTGGCCAGAGGGTCATGGGGAGTACCGAAGTGGTACTCAACGCGACGGAAAGGATCTAGCAGGTGCGGACCAGGCTTCAAACCGCTCAGACTCGGCAGAAAAGCTATGCCGACAGGCATCGTTCAGACCTGGAGTTCCAGGTCGGGGATATGGTGCTCCTGAAGGTGTCACCTTGGAAAGGTGTCATCCGGTTTAGGAAGCGGGGAAAGTTGGGCCCCAGATACATTGGACCTTTCAGGGTTGCAGCTCGGGTGGGCAAGGTAGCGTATAGGCTAGACCTGCCAGCCAAACTCAGTCGTATTCATAGCATGTTTCACGTCTCCCAGTTGCGGAAGTGTCTGGTGGACGATTCAGTAGTGGTGCCCTTTAAGGATATTCAGGTGGATGACAGCCTGAACTACATCGAGCAGCCAGTAGCTATCCTTGACAGGAAGTCGAAGGATCTAAAGAACAAGAGGGTGGAGCTAGTGAAGGTGCAATGGCAGCACCGCAAGGGTTCGGAATGGACCTGGGAACCAGAGGACGAGATGAGGGAGCACTACCCCGAGTTGTTTTCGGATTCAGCAGCAGACTTCAAGGACGAAGTCTAGAATAAGTGGGGGAGATTTGTAACACCCGGTTTCTGGTACATATTTAATTCCAAGTAATATTGTATTTACCCTGGGACTCGACGAGTTGAAGGCCCAACTCGTCGAGTAGACTCGGCTTTACGCACGGATTTTAAGTGACCTACTCGACGAGTCGGGAGATCGACTTGGCGAGTAGGAGTTGGGTGAGTGAAACCCTAAATTTGAGGGTTTGCACCCTATTTAAACAACTTATCTCCTCCCATATCAGCCTCCATCGTCCCTCACACTTCCAAAAGATCTTAAACTGAAATCCAAGCCTTGTTTAAAGTACTCTTAAGCCATTTTTGTGCATTCTTTGGTGGTTATGCAGCTTGAGAAGAAGAAAGGAGCTTGGGAGTTCTAGTTGACGCTAGAAGATCAAGAGATTGGTTTCATCTCCAGCTTATTTAAGGTAAAAAGCTTAAATCTTGAGTTTCCATGTGTTTAATCAACTTTAGGGCATGGATTTTGGTATCTTTAGGGCATTTCCAAGCCATTTTCGGGTTGTGGGGTGTAATGTGGAGTTATGGCTTCAGATCTTGGACTTTGGAAGGGTCTCATGGCATAAAGGTGCCAACTCTATGGCCATGAGAGCCCCATGCATCTTGTAGGTCACATTTTTGGTCCTTTTGAGCTTAAAGACCCATGCATGGATATAAAGTTCGTGACTTTACGTGTTATATCGTCCCTAAGAGGTCAGATCTACCCATTGGATGAGATGAGCTCAACAGAAATCGAGTTATGGACATGGACTTAGTGGACTCGACGAGTTGTTCTTGAGACTCGGCGAGTCGTGTAATGGTTCCCTGACCTTTGCTATTTTGGAGGAGTCTGGTTGAGTATAGAAGGGGACCCAACAAAGATGGACGTGATTATAGACCTGGAAATCATGGGACTCGACGAGTGTTTGAGCAAACTCGAAGAAACCAAGGCAATCTCCCAACCCATGAAGATGAACTCGACGAGTTGTTCATACAACTCGGCAAGTCATAGACTGAACACATTCTTATGAAGGAGATGAACTCGACGAGTTCAAGGGTGAACTCGGCGAGTCGGTTGAAGATGGTCCTGATTTTATAGTGGAAGGAGGACTCGTCGAGTTGTTGCTAGACTCGACGAGTGGATTCGGGCTTGAATCATTTTGAAGGAATAGGGACTCGACGAGTTGGTATACCAACTCGGTGAGTCAAGTCAACGGAAGGTTAATTTTGACCAAAGTTGACTTTGACCCGGATTTGGGTTGACCCTTGTAAGGGTTACTAGTATGAGTTGTTAATTAAGAAATGTTGTTGTGTAGGTATTAAGGAATTGAGGGGAGTTGGTTTTCATACCGAGATTAGTGCAGACACTATGCGACTTCGAGGTGAGTTTCCTCCTAGTAGGGGTGGGTCAACGACCACAATGCCGGCCCACAAGTAAGAGTGTTGGAAAGGTGATTGTCTTTTTGACAATTATCTAGGATTGATCTGTGACATGTTTGTCGTGCTTGATGTGATTATTGTACTTGACATGCTTATTATGCCTAATATGTGTTAGCAGTATTAGTGGGTGAAATAGTCCCCGGTTACCGGTTGAAAGATATTGAAGGGGAGGTTAGTTCCCAGTTACCGGTTGAAAGATACCGCAGGGGAGGTTAGTTCTTAGTTACCGTTTGAAAGATACCGAAGGGGAGTCTAGCTCCCAGTTATGCCTGATAGTTACCGATTGGAAGATACCGATGTTTATGCATTATTGTGTATGGGTATGATGGGGGAACTCACTAAGCTTTATGCTTACGGTTTTTAGTTTAAGTTTCAAGTACCTCTTCATCTAAGGGGAAGGAATCGGCGGTGTAGCAGCGCATCACACACTTGCATATGATTTCCGCATTTGAGAACCTGGGATTTGTACACTAATTGTTGGAATGATTTTTTAGACTTATGACTTATGATTTTATGTTAAAGGATTGTAATGTTGTTTTCTTATGACTATTTTTATAAGTAATATATTTTAAGACAAAAAAATTTGGGTCACGATTTTGGGATGTTACATTTAGAGAAGCACACTGTCACTCAAAATCGGCTAGCCCTCCTTATTCTTCACTTAGTGCCGATTTTGGTAGCCTATGGGGTCTTTATATAGTGTGTCACAAGTAGGGTTACACCATGTAAACCCTAATTGACATGGCTTTTCATTTCCTCCTTTATCCATGAGTTTTAACCTCCATAGACTATCCATGGAGCACCCTATGGGTTTTAGCCTAATCCAATAAACCATGGATCATTAGCCTACTATATAAGAATGGGTGATTTACACAATCAACCCCATATATTTAATTAGTCTCTTTTTTATCACAAAATTAATTCCAAATTAATCCTTGATCAATACTAATTAAATAATATGACTTCATATTAATATATTATAACTTATAATATATTAAAAAATCATAAGTGTCCTTCTCATTTTATCTATCCAATTATCATGATGCCATGTAACCCAAATGGACCATGCCAACCGGGTCAAGTACATACCAGAAATAGTTATGGACTTAGACACCTTATCCAACATAAGGCAACAAGGCCGGCCCACTAGTATTGATTATCTGCTAGTAGAGGGATGCCCTAGGGACCGTATATAGTCATGTAGGATAGACTGAGGACTCTTACTCTAAGCTCTCTTACTTGTTCCTTGTTTAGTTGTGGTTTTAGAGTAAGGTCACCTGTCTGGGTGACTATCTAACCTCTGAGTATATACAGTTATGCATTCCTTGGATTGTTGATATTTAGTATGATGTTATGCTGTAGTGATCTGCTAGATCTACGTTCTGGTATTGAGTATGCTGATATGTTGTAGTGATCTGTTAGATTTTCTCCTGGTATTGAGTATGTTGCTTTGTGGTAACAACCTGTAGAACTGTATGTTATTTGTGGTTGCTGGTTATCATCTATGAAGTGCCTTTAAAGACTGTCAGTGGTTATGTAGGATAGCCTAAGAACTCTTGGTCTAGGATCTCTTGCTTGTTCCTTGTTTGGTTGTGGCTCTAGAGTAGGACTATCTGTTTCGGGTGGCTATCTCACCTCCGGTTACTTATGGTTATGCATTCTATGGGGGTAGCTGGTAGCGGGACTGTATGTGGTGAGAGGATTAGTAGGTCGTAGTGAGTTGTATGATTGTTGTTGCATGTATTATGTGCCTACTTGATCATGATTGTTTATATGTCGACATATTGTGTTTGGTTGGGTTGAGCCAGTCCTGCTTTGTGCGATAGTCCAAGAGACCCGGCGCGGGTCAGCTATAAGTCGTAGGCATGGAGGCTCAGGAGGAACAATAGGGTTGAGGCGGTAGGCCAACAAACCTTGGGTATTTCAACCCGATGGTTGATTGGACCCGATATACTGGTATTCCAGCCCGAGGCTGATTCGGCCAGACATGAGTATTTGTGTTTATGCTTGTTTTGTATGGGGTTATTTTGGGGGAAACTCACTAAGCTTTGTGCTTATGGTTTTAGTTTATTGATTCAGATACTTTTGATGGTTTTTGCAAGGCGAACGCGTGACCATACACATCCTCGTGATTTGTACTTATGGTTTCTGGGATACTCTGATATTAAACTATTTTGAAAACCTATTGTAATAACTAATGGCTTTTGGATGTTTGAAAAAGTTTTAAATTGGCTTGATTTTTATGGGTGTTACAGAGAGAGAGAGAGAGAGAGAGAGAGAGAGGGAGAGAGAGAGAGAGAGAGAGAGAGAGAGAGAGAGAAACCCCTTTGAATATTATTTCCTTTTATTTTTAAATAAGTGAAAACATCATAAATGGTCCCTGTAGTAGTGAAATGATGAAATTGCCATTCAGTTAACGGACAAAACTTAACAGAGTTAGCAATAAGGACCAATTGTCAAAAGTTTTGAAAACACAGGGACTAAACTTCAGATTTTTGGAAACCACTGAAGGGTTTTGAGGATTCTAACACTCCTAAGCTATACATGCAAACCTAGAAACCTTGGATCTATGTTTTACTAAAATACATGCAAATTTGATTTTCCAAGGTTCTTAGCCTAACTAGCATGGCATGGGGAACTTTGGAACATAATAACAAGTAGAAGAACATACAATTTTGTTTTTTAGATTCTTTGAGAACCTTGTGAGCCTAGCACCTCAAGTGTGATGCTTCAAATGTCTCACACAACACCACAACACTTGGAATAACCTTAAGAGAAGTTCACTAACACTCAAAATCGGCTAGCCCTCTTATTCTCCACTTGTAGTGCCGATTTTGCTAGTCATGGGGTCTTTATATAGTTGTGTCACAAGTAGGGTTACACCATGTAAACCGTAATTGTTATGGCTTTCCATATTCCATGATCCATGGGTTTATAACCTCCATGGACTATCCATGGAGCCCCTTATGGGTTCAAACCACTTCATATAAACCATGGATCATTAGCCCACTATACAAGAATATATTATTTACACAATCAACCCTATATATTTAATTAGTCTCTTTTTGATCACTTAATTAATTCAAAATTAATTCTTTGATCAATACTAATTAAATAATAATAATAATATATTAGAACTTATAATATATTAATAATCCTTAAGTATACTTTCTCTCATTTAGTCTATCCAAATGTTGCAACGTCATGCAACCCAAATGGACCATGCCAACCGGGTCAAGTACATTCCAGGAATAGTTATAAACTTAGACGCCTAATACAACAGTCTCCCACTTGGATAAGTCTAATAACTATAACTACAAGAATGACTTCAGGAACCGATCAGCAATCGTAGCTCCTTCAAGGTCTTGCGGAACTGATATGATGATGATACACCATTTAAGATAAGTGATCATATAATCCTCTATTCTAGATATCAGCCGGACAAATACATGGGACATAGTCTTACTTATTGTCCAGTAGTTTGTTTCCCAATTTCCTGATTTGTTTGACATAGAACTTAATCGAACACATCAATTTAGTTCTGACCGGTCCCGGTACATAGGTCAACACAAAATCATCGAGGGGCCCAGATATCGCTTCTAATCCAAGAAGGAATAGATAAACTTCGACTCATATGCTTGTTCAACTACTTATTGAATTATACACAAAGGCACGTTTTATAACATCGAGTTACCAATGCGTTTTCGTACAATCAATGCATACCAACTCATAGGCAACAACTCATATCTCTAGGTTTGAAGATTTATATGATATTAACGTCTCACGATCACTCGAGATAAATTCCATGAAATGATACAAGTGAGCGTGGGTTGAATCCAATACTTAGAACTTATGAGCACTCATGAGTGTTGTAGCAACACTTTTCGATATCCAACATCTTAGACATCTACAAAGCAACTCATGACAATCTTGATTCATATCTACTTCCAACATACGACCGACTGTGGAAACTTTGAATAATATGAAATACCATAACATAATTATTCTGGAAGTCAAAACATGCAAAATGAAATGATAGTAAATGATTGATAAAAGATAGAAACACTTTACTCATAAATAAACAACAATTTTTATTCATCATCAAATGTCAATTACACTTTACACATTTCAAAACTATCTAATTACTAAAACTAATATCATCCTTCAGCCCTATGCGCCTTGCATGTTGGAGATGCTTAACCCTACCCAGTCCCTTCGTGAGGGGATCTGATGGGTTCTCATCTGATGATACCCTCTTTGCCACGAGGAGTCCTTCTTCTATTTGATGTCTGATGAAATGGTATTTTCTGTCGATGTGTCTGGATCTCCCGTGATCCCTTGGTTCCTTGGCTAAGGCAACTTCACTTTCACTATGACTGAAAATCTCTATAAGCTCTTTTATAGCTGGTACAAATCCAAGGTCTCCAATAAATTTCTTTAGCCATACGGCCTCCTTTGTTGCCTCACTTGCCGCTATATACTTTGATTCACAAGTTGAATCAACCACTGTCTCCTGCTTGGAACATTTCAAAGTAATTGCTCCTATGTTTAAGGTAAAGACCCAGCCCGACTGAGAGCGGAAATTATCCCTATCAGTCTGGAAGCTAGCATCACTATACCCTACTACTCTCAAGTCATCACTCCCTCCACATATAAGGACCCAGTTCTTAGTCCTCCGCAGGTACTTGAGAATTTTCTTTACCACAATTCAGTGAGCCTTGTCAGGGTACCCCTGATATCTGCTGAGCATGCTCAACGCGAAGGCCACATCAGGACTAGTACATGTCATAACATACATGATCGAGCCTACAACGGAAGCATATGGAACTCGACTCATCTCTGCTATCTTAACCTCTGTACTTGAGCTCTCAGTCTTACTCAGTCTAGCGTTACTTTGGATCGGTAATTCTCCTTTCTTGGAGTTTTGCATGCTGAACCTATTCAGCACCTTCTCCAAGTAGGTACTATAACTAAGTCCAGTTAGTCTTTTACACCTGTCTCTTAAAATCCTTATCCCTAAGATATAGGCAGCTTCTCCAAGGTCCTTCATAATGAAACACTTCCCAAGCCAGGATTTCACTTCCTGCAGGGTTGGGATGTCATTTGCTATAAGTAGTATGTCATCCACATACAGTACCAAAAAGCTAACTATACTCCCACTAGCCTTGACATATACACAAGATTCATCTCCACTCCTCGAAAAGCCAAACTCTTTGACTTTCTCATCAAAACAAAGATTCCATCTGAGAGGTGCTTGTTTCAATCAATAGATGGATTTCTCAAGCTTACACACTTTATTAGGGTACTTTGTGCTGACAAAACCCTCTGGCTGACTCATGTAAACATCCTCAACCAACTTTCCATTAAGGAAAGCGGTTTTGACATCTATTTGCCATATTTCATAGTCATGAAATGCACCAATGGCTAGCATAACCCTAATAGACTTAATCTTTGCTACTGGTGAAAAGGTCTCATCATAGTCAACTCTTGGAGTTTGAGAAAAGCCCTTTACAACCAGTCAAGCCTTATAAGTGTGTACATTACCATCCATGTTGGTCTTCTTCTTGAAGATCCATTTGCACCCGACTGTCTTACGACCCGGTACATTGCTAACCAAGTTCCAAGCTTGAATGCCATACATGGATTGTATCTCGTTGTCCATAGCCTCTTTCCATTTAGCAGCCTCAGGGCCTGCCATGGCTTCCGTGTAACTGTTAGGTTCATCCAGACTTACTAGTGTGCTAACACTGATAAGTGTATCACGTTCCACAGTAATATGGAAACCATAGTAATGCTCAGGTGCATTCCTAACTCTCGTGGAACGCCTCAAAGGTACAGACTCATCCGTCGGATCAACAGGAGTTTCCTCCTTAGGTTGATTGCTAGGATTTAAGGTTCCTTCACCACTTGACTCTTGAATTTCTTAAAGATCAATTTGCCTCCTACTGTTTCCTTGGCTCATGAAATCTCTCTCGCGAAAGACTCCTCTCCTTTCTACAAAGACCACATTATCATTGGGTCTGTAGAAGAGGTAACCAAAGGATATTTGTGGGTAGCCGATGAAAATACACCTCTCACTTCGAGGTTCGAGCTCGCAACCCCAAATCTTGATGTGGTCCAGATTGGGAACTTTTCCGGTCCACATCTCATGAGGTGTTTTGGCAACCTTCTTTGTAGGGACTAGATTAAGGATGTGTGTGGTGGTCTCTAAGGTATACCCCCAAAATGAGATTGGTAGCAAAGCTCGACTCATCATGGAACGAACCATGTCCAACAAGGTTCGATTGCGCCTCTCAGCCACATCATTGAGTTGTGGTGTCCTGGGAGGTGTCAATTGTGAGATAATCCCACATTCCTTAAGATAGTCAAGGAACTCTTTACTAAGATACTCACCACCTCGATCGGATCAAAGCATCTTAATGTTCCTACCCAACTGATTCTCCACTTCCTGTTTAAACTCCATGAACTTTTCAAAGATTTTTGACTTATGCTTCATTAAGTAGACATATCCATATCTACTAAAATCATAAGTGAAAGTCACATAGAAGCGGTTAGCATCTCTTATGGCGGTTCTAAAGGGTCTACACACATCAGTATGAATGAGGTCCAACAAACCCTCATCCCTAGCACAAGTACCAGTGAAGGGTGACTTTGTCATTTTCCCAAGCAAACAAGATTCACAACTATCATCCGACTTTAGGTCAAATGACTCCAAGACTCCATCCTTTTAGAGTTGGCCTGTGCATTTCTTGCTTACATGTCCAAGACAACAATGCCATAATGATGCTTTATCCAAGCTAGTGGAAGAATCGATACACAATACATTATTTCCTAGGTTATCAACAACCGACACAGTTTCATATACACCATCACAAGGTAAAGTGTAACGCCCGTAGATCCGAACTAGTCAATTTAGATATAATAGGGGTCGAAAACGACTTCTCAACAAAAGATTATTGAGAATAAATAATCTTAACCAAGTTTTAGAATACGTCTCAAGGGTTCCGTACATATAAAGAACGCCGAAATCCGAGTTATAACAAAGAAGTTATAATCCGTCGAAGTTTTACAGCAAATCCGGCACGACACCAGGAGAAGTAAATAGTGAATTTACGATGGATAACTTTTTAGCCTTAGTAATCTAAACAAAATTCGTAGAATATGTTAAAATGAGAACGTCCATAAAAAGAACGCCCAAATCTGACTTCGTATGAGGAAGTTAAGATTTTTCTAAGATTTGGCATAGTAGTGCACGGCCCGAAACTCGAATTTTAGTTCGAGCGGTTTTTGGCTTACGCGACCTAAATGAGAGTCGAAGATCTCATTAATAGGAACTCAACGGTATAAATACAGACGAAAACGGAGTCCGTATGAAGGAGTTACGAATTCTTCGCGGTCATTTAACAGTCTAATCTCTTCCTACTGTTAAATTTAAGATCGGTTGAGAATTAGCCAATGGAGTCAAAAGGAAAGTTGTAGATTTTACTTTTACCTACGCGTGGATATAAATATCGACAAAAACGGAGATCGTATGCGAAAGTTATGGACGAAGCTTAGTCTCTACTTTTCGAGCGCGTCGAATTCGATACAGTTTTTGTAAATATGAGATAGAAGGAGAATTAGCCGACGGGGTCTAAATGAAAGTTGTAGTACTCGTAAATACCAACGCGTGGATATAAATAACGTAGAAAACGGAGCTCGTACGCGGAAGATACGGACGAAGCTTAGAGACTACTTTACTATAAAACTCCTATAAATAAAGGGTGAACTCCTCATATTTTCTTCACACCATAAGCCTTTCTTTCTCTCTCTAACTTCTTTCTAGCCTCCCTAAACCCCTCCCAAGTCTAGGGAACCTCTCTAGCACGAGAAGGAAGCCCCGGAGTGGTCGACGGCTCCGAGAAGAAAAGCTTTCGTCTCGGAAACGCTGCTCCAGCCAAGCCCGGTTTTCTATAAAACCCGCTGTAAGTGAGCTACGCCTACGCTATTTTTAATATAGCTTTTATTTAATTATAGTAACGTTATTAGGAACTTATAATAAGTACTTGGGCTATTATTATGGGTTATATAAGTATTGTTTAACGCTTATATAATAGTAATAATAGCTAGAATATTAATTAGTCTCGGCGAATAATAGACTAAACTCTAGTCGTAATAATACTAGGTTTCGTCAAAGGAAATTATTTTTTTAGAGGCGAAGCGCTGTCTGAGATCGAAATCACCACCTTATCAAGTGAGTGCATATTCTCTTTCATGAACATGATTTTAACACAAGTATTGATTGAAGTATTAACTATATGTTTATGTGTGAGTTAATTGTTGTTGCCTGAAATACGTGTTAAAGAACATATCTGGTTATATATGATAATTTAGGATAAAGAGTAAACCTAAATTAATTATGAGGAATATTAGGTAGTATTTTCTTACGAGTACAAGTGAGTTATACTCAGAGAATAGAACTTTAGTATATGTCATTGATCCGGGAGCATGGATTAGACACAGTCATTGTCCCTAGTCCGAGAGTATGGATTGGACATAGTCAACTGTCATTAATCCAGGAGCAAGGATTAAGACATAGTTAATTGTCCTCAGTCCGGGAGTATGGATTAAGACATAGTCAGTCGTCCTCAGTCTGGGAGTATGGATATGACATAGTCATTCGTCGTTAATCCGGGAGAATGGATTTACACATAGATACTTGTCCCTAATCCGAGAGTATGGAATGGGCACAATTATTAATCCGAGAGCATGAATTAGATCCGAGAGTATGGGTTAAGTAAGAGGTAAAATTTAAGGTCTGAGAGTATGGATAGTCTCGTTGTAAGGATTAACGGGGTGGGGTAAGAGTTGCTTATATATATGGTGAAATTGTATATTTTGTGAGTTCTAAATTATATATATGACATAACATTGTAGGATTGAAATCCCTATGTACTCACCAGGTTTCCCAACCTGACCCACTCAGCTTATTTATATCACAGGTGTTGATATGAAGTTACATTACACTGAGAGATTAAGGAGATATAAATCACTAGTGATAATGAATGTAAGTTCTGTTTATGCTTATGTTTCTGTATTGACGATGACATCCCAAATGTTTTAAAAGGAATAAAAATACTTTTCTTCGGAAATGCTTTGATAATGTATTTATCATGTTTAACTGGGAACAAATTTCGCAACATTTTTATTAAAAGAGGTACTCTGATTTTTATAAAGCATAAACAAAATCGGTCTTTTCTGGCCATGAAAATGGGGATGTCACATAATGCTTTAAAATATAGAACATTATTAAAGAAAGCATTAATACCACCACATTCATTATCAAACGAAAAGGTAAATCCTTGTTTGTACAAACCATGAAAGGAAATAATATTTCTCGCCATTTCAGACAAGTAACAAAATTTATTCAAATCTAGTGTAAACCCACTACTTAGCAGCAAAGAGTAAACTCCAATCTTGGTGACAGGTGAAACTTTCATATTCACCATGATTAATTTTATCTTCCCATGCTCCACATTCTCACTTTTTCTTAGTCCTTGCAAATCAGAACATATATGAATACCACAAACTGTATCAAGGACCCAAGAATTAGAATAGGGTCAGTTATTGGACAATATAGCATATATACCTGCATGGTTGGGTTTTACTTTCCCATCCTTAACATCTTGTAGGTACTTCGGGCAGTTTCGCTTCTAGTGCGACTTTTCATGGCAATAGAAGCATTCAGCCTCTTTAGGGTTGGCAGAAGGAGTGACGAAACCTTTCTTGGTTCCACTTGAAGAGGATCCATCAAGGGACTTTCCCTTGGTACCCTTCGAAGGGCTCTTCCTCTTCTTCCCTTTGCCTTGCCCGATTGCCAAGACGGGGGCCGTAGTAGGAGTAATATTGGTAACAACCGACTAACTTTTAAGACCACTTTTCGTGGTCTTCAAAAGTCCTTGAAGTTTGTTGAGTGTAACTTCTTCCTTGTTAATGTGGTATATCATTCAGAATTGATCATAACATGAAGGTAAGGAGTGCAAAATGATGTCAATTGCCAACTCCTCGGGGAAGTTCACATTTAGTTTCAGCAAACGGTCCACATACCTTTGCATTTTCTGCATGTGGCCTGTGATGGGTTCACCATCCTTCATCCGGGTTGTTATCATGGAGGAGATGGTTTCGTACCGCTCTTTATGAGCACTCTGATGGTAGCAGTCCATCAAGTCCTGGTGCATCTCAAAAGGGTAATATTCCTCATAGGACTTTTGGAGCTCGGCTGCCATTGTGGCCAACATGATACATGCCACTTTGGAAGCATCTCTCTCATGTGCCTGATATTCAACGATCTCCTCAGGAGTACCATACAACTCAAGTTCCTTAAGCTCCTTGTCTAGGAAATATTCCTTGTCCTCATACCGAGTGACCATCCTGATGTTCCTGATCCAATCCATAAAGTTGGATCCATCGAAGATGACTCTCCCACAAAGGTTCACAAGAGAGAAGGAGCCGGTAGAGTTCGAGCCAGAAGCAGCATTGTTAGAAGACATCTGAAAAAGAAAGACAAGTTTAGATTAGATATAAAGACAGTCCTTAATAAGACACACAAATGTAATATGAAGGCTAGGATCCAACACAATATTTTATAACTTAGAAGAGGGATGCCATAATCCAAGCTATAACATATTTGAAGGTAGGTCAATGATGATTCACCAATTTCCACCATAAAAAACGAAATAAATTATTAAGTTTTAATTGGTTTTGAAACTCCTAGATTCTTTGAGATTCATTGAACTTTTCAATGACATGTTTCAATCTCGAGTGTGCCCTTCAAGTTTTGGGATTGGGATGCCGAGGATCACAAAACAAGGTGTGAAGTAACCATGCAAATTACTTGGTACCCTTAATGTTTATCACTCAATCGATGTGCCAGTTAACCACACGCGCTCCACCGACCTATGATAAACCTTAAGCCACCCTTTGCCTACCTTGTTAAGTCCAGGTTAGTGTGCTGGTTAACCACACACGCTCCACTAACGACTTAATCAAAGTGCAAAGTGTAATTTCATGGGTTCGCACCTCATTCACATTTTCCTAAAGTAAATAAGATTGTGAATTTATAAAAACATTTACTTACTTTACATTCATCATACTTTTAATGAGAATTAAAGTATTTGTCCTACCCGTTCGACTAACGACCCTCCACCAGTCAAGGAAGCGGTGTGTGATAGTGGACATCCATTTCGAGCAGCAAAACTCGAAAATATGCACTCTGGGCATTCTACCCGTCGAGTGCATGAACCTACTCGACGAGTAGGATGATTTTAGGCATGGACTCGTCGAGTCCCCCCATGGACTTGGCGAGTTCACTCAGCAGATTGCATATTTTTTGACTTTTTCCAATAATTTGCATGAAGTATCAAGAAAACAAGCCTAAGCTCTGATACCACTGAAGGGTTTTGAGCATTCTAACACTCTTAAGGTGTACATGCAACCCTAGAAACCTTGTGTAACGACCGAAAAATTTCAACCAATTTAATTTTTTTCAAAAACAACCCGATTTCATTAAATTATTACAAAAAGGTATTCAATACAATTTATTTAGAGTATTCCCAGAATCACATCACAACATAAACATGAGGAGCGGTACAATCATGCATTCTCCTTTCCACGATCTCCTGAAGAACCTGAAAAACATAAAACCACAACTGTAAGCCTGAAAGCTTAGTGAGATATCCCAAAAATACCAACCACATATACCATACACGCATAACATGCCATATCATATCCGATCACAGAACAGCCATGCACTTCGGGTCTACTATGTGACTGGTCCGCCGCACCGGCCAACAGTCCACCTGGTCCACCCTCCGAGTCTAGCCATATACATCGAGTCTACAGTGTGATTGGTCCGCCCGCACCGGGCCTTCAATCCACCTGGTCCACTCTCTGAGTCTACAGTATGACTGGTCCGCCCATACCGGGCCTTCAGTCGGCCTGGTCCACTCTCCGAGCCTCGGCACGTCTGGTCCGCCCTCTTGGGGCCTACAGCCCATCCGGACCGCTCTCTGGGCCTTTGGGACAACCGGTTCGCCCTGGGTATCTTGGCTTACAGCATAAAGCAGGACCCGCCTCAACCGAACTCCAGTCCAAACAACCATGTGCACATAAACATACAATCATATAACAATTCGCAGTCAACAAGCCGATCAATAGATCACATAGCATATCATCATCCAAACCAAGATACCGACCTAACCGGTCACTAGCATAGCATCACCCTACATATCAGGTTACCGACCTCAACCAGGTCTCTATCATACACCATCCTAGCTACTAGGATGCAACATACCAAAGCAATAACATAACAACAATACCCGGATCTCAATCCGATAAAGGGTCGGCCTTGGTGCCTTAGACCCTGTTGATATAGTGAGGATAACTCACCTCGCACTGCCGAAACTCTGAACTAAAGAAGCAGATTCTCGAATCACCGACTCACCGAAAATCCCGAACTAGCCAACATAGCACAAATAAACATTAGGCCAAGCACAATACTCTTCCAAGGGTAAATTGACCATTTTACCCCTAACTCAATCCGGCCCAACACTAGGTAAGCCCCCAAGCCCACCAATGGCCCAAAGTCCAAAAGTCCGAAGCAAAGTCCACTACTGTCCCAATTTACTAAATTGGGCCCACCTCACCAAATGGGCCTAAACTCAAGATCCATAACAACCAATGAGCCCAAAATACTCTAACCACAATGTCCAGTGACGGCCCAAAATCCAACAGCCCAAACCCTAAGGCCCAAAATGAAAATCCAACAGAAGGAGTACGTTGGGCGTACCCTCCTTGGTACGTTGGGCGTACACGCCGATTCGCAACAGGGGATCGGGGCACTGACTCGCTACGCGGGGCGTAACCTCACAGCTCAACAACATCACATAACGTCTTAATGGTTAAAGCTCTTAAGCCCATATTTCAGATCCTTAGGTCAAATATGCCTAAGATTCATAAAGTCTCAAACTTTATCACTTGGGACGTCAATAAAACTCTTAATCCAACGTCTTAATCCATTAAGACCCACATATCTCACACATGGAACAACCACAGCCCTTGGGACCTCATTTTTCTCACTCAAGACCTCTCCAAAGGTCTGAAAGGACAGATAATCTCGACCAACTCAAAACATGCATCAAAATGAGGACTTTTGGGACAAGAATGGTGTCAAAGCTTCACAACACATAGATCTATACAATATGAATGTCAAGCAAGAAGCTTTATACCTCAAATAGGCTCCAAAGGATGATGTCTTCCCAGATCTATAAGCTCCAACCGTTTCTCTCCTTCTTTGACAACTTCTTCTTTCTTCCTTTATGCTCTCCTTCGCTACTCCAAGCTTTCCAAGACCAAACACACCAAATCAAGGAGGTGGGACAGCTATCTTAGGGTTTCTGAGGTTAAGGGAGAGGTTATGGAGGTTAGGGTATGCACCAACATGTTCCTTATATAGTGGCTGACCCTAAATTTAGGGTTTTAGAACTCTGAGAGTACGCTTGGCGTACCTCTAGTACGCTGAGCGTACTCAACCTTGCACCCGCGTCCACTTACGTCTAACAATACCTGCAGAGTCTTCAGCATGACTGGACCGCCTTACCAGGCCTTCAGCCAATCTGGACCACTCTCAGAACCTTCAGCCAATCTGGACTGCCCTCCAGGGCCTTCAGTCTGGCTGGACCGTTCTCCGAGCCTTCGGTCTGATTGGTACGCCTACCGGCCTTCAGTCTATCCGGACCGCTCAACTAGCATTCATCATTCCGAGTTATCTCTCCGGGAAATTCCTCCCATGCATACTGTTCTAGCCCTCTAAGGGTTTCGAACTCTATCTCCATCATACAAACTCAATCCCAGCCTGATCCCAGGCCCTCCACAATCAAGTACCCTTGGTCTGTATCCCGCCCCGCATGCCTGACACTTACTCATACCAGCCTACGCTCTTGGCTGACAGAATATTGCTGAATCCCAAACAGCTAAACAACCTCACATGCTCATCGATCTTCCGGAGAATTTTCCAATTCTCCCCTACTTATAGCACTGACTATCAATCACGGGTCGCCATCACCGACCTCCCTCAACAACCTTACACAACACAAACACTTACACGCGAACTGTGTCCCGCAAGCACAAACAACCTTCACAAAATCACATATCAACACTGATCATCCCGAGCTCGAAAGAAACTCAATCTACGGCTAACCACTCCTCAGAAAGCAGATGCTACCCAACCTTCAAACCAGACGCAAGATTTCCTCTAATAACCCCCATGAATGATAACCAACAAAATTCCCAACACTAACCCATAACCAAACCATAACCCTCAAAGAACAACGAATACCACACCGAAAACCACACAATGAGACTAGCAGATAAACAATATTCCATAATAATCACAAGATAAACAAGACATCAAGAAAGAAACATACCCACGGCTGCATCCGGCACTGCTCTGACCTCCTCTGCTGCAAGCTGAAAAGCACGACCCTGAGCCCTTGGGGGCTCCGCTCCACCCTGATCTCCACCCGTGATCCTCAAAGTGGACGGTGTTCGAGCCTGCACCGGTCCTGCAGCAAGCTGTGGACAGTTGACCCTCAAGTGCCCAACCTGATGACAATGATAACAAATCCTCAAATCCCGAACCGGCGTTGACTGCCGACAATCCCTCGCATATTGTCCCTCCTTTCCGCACTTGCGGCATGCACCATCGGACCAACAAACTCCGGTGTGACCCCTCCCACACTTCCTACAAGCGTGGCTGCTCTGATCTCCCACCCTAGAATCAACGGTCTTGGACCGTTTCGGCGCCGGCTGCGACTGCACCGGAGCCTGCCTCAGGTCACGCAACTACAACTCAATCTCTAACTCACGCTGCCTGGCGGCCTCCTGCAACTCCAACAAAGTCTCGCACCTCTGCGTTGACAAAAACTGTCTGATATCCCTCTTGAGCATGCTCAGATATCGAGTCATCTGAGCCTGCTCCGAAGCGAACTCAGGGCAAAACATCGCCCTCTCAGTGAACATCCTGGTGATCTCAGTCACCGACTCTGAACCCTGCTTCAGCTCAAGGAACTCCTGAGCCAATCTCTCTCTCTCAACCCGCGGAACATAACGAGTGCTGAACATCTCTCTGAACTGATCCCATGAAACCGCAGCCCTCTGCGCATCCGAATATGACCCCGTGGTCAATCTCCACCAATCCTTTGCCCCGAGCCTCAACAGGTTCAGAGCACACCTCACCCTCTGATCAGCAGGGCACGAACACGTGAAGAAACACCCCTCCACGTCCGATAACCATCTCATAGCAACAATCGGGTCCTGAACTTCATCAAAGGTAGGAGGCTTCGTATTATCAAAGTCCCGATACTGAAAACCCCTGCCAGCTCCTCCCCCTGCCGCTGCTACAGCCGATGTAGCCGCCGCGGCAGCCGTCTCTGTGAGAGCTGCATAGCGCTCATCAAAATACTCGACCATGGCGGTCTTGATCGACCCAAACAGTTCCGGCAACTCGACCCGGAACAACGCAGCAACCTCATCATGCAGGATCTCACGAATCCTAGTGTCCAACGCTCCTGTGCTCATCTGACCAATGACCTCGGGCGGTACTGACCCGCCCAGAACTCCCTCTCCTGCTCCCGATCCTGACCCGGATCCACTCCCAGCATGCCTCGGAATCTCCATACTGAAAAACACCATAAAATCTCAGATTCTTCCCACTATCCCGGGAACCAACTCTCAATCCAACCCTAGAGGTCATGGTTTCCCCGATACGCGTATGGGTCCTGTGCTTTCAGTAGTACGGGCCCATACTACCTTCCACACCTACCCATATTTGTATGAAGTACTACCACAACACCCTAGTGAAAACATACAAAACAAGCGCTCAACCCTCACTACTAGAGGAACACTGGAAATCTCCCACAAGGAAACCCTAGGCTAACAGGCATCATAAATCAGGCAACATTATCATGAAATCCTGAAGATCCCTAGCCTAGCACTAGCATGTTGTTCTATCAATGCTCAAAACAAATATCATGTATGGTATTTTGGGGTTACTTACTGGCTCCGGCTGATCGTACCTCCGCGTCCTCCTTTACTCACTTTGAAAACCATTTTAAATTCTCTTTTGAAAACCCTCCTCGATTTGAGACTGGAGTTACACGAGTGTTCCTCCAATTCACTCAAACCAAGGCTCTGATACCAACTTGTAACGACTGAAAATTTTCAACCAATTTACTTTTTTTCAAAAACAACCTGATTTCATTAAATTATTACAAAAAGGTTTTCAATACAATTTATTTAGAGTATTCCCAGAATCACATCACAACATAAACATAAGGAGCGGTACGATCATGCCTTCGCCTTGCCACGATCTCCTAAAGAACCTGAAAAACATAAAACCACAACTGTAAGCCCGAAAGCTTAGTGAGATATCCCAAAAATACCAACCACATATACCATACACGCATAACATGCCATATCATATCCGATCACAGAACAGCCATGCACTTCGGGTCTACTGTGTGACTGGTCCGCCGCACCGGCCAACAGTCCACCTGGTCCACCCTCCGAGTCTAGCCATATACATCGAGTCTACAGTGTGATTGGTACGCCCGCACCGGGCCTTCAATCCACCTGGTCCACTCTCTGAGTCTACAGTATGACTGGTCCGCCCGCACCGGGCCTTCAGTCGGCCTGGTCCACTCTCCGAGCCTCGGCACGTCTGGTCCGCCCTCTTGGCGCCTACAGCCCATCCGGACCGCTCGCTGGGCCTTCGGGACAACCGGTTCACCCTGGGTATCTTGGCCTACAGCACAAAGCAGGACCCGCCTCAACCGAACTCCAGTCCAAACAACCATGTGCACATAAACATACAATCATATAACAATTCGCAGTCAACAAGCCGATCAACAGATCACATAGCATATCAACATCCTAACCAGGATACCGACCTAACCGGCCACTAGCATAGCATCACCCTATATATCAGGTTACCGACCTCAACCTGGTCTCTATCATACACCATCCTAGCTACTAGGATGCAACATACCAAAGCAATAACATAACAACAATACCCGGATCTCAATCCGATAAAGGGTCGGCCTTGGTGCCTTAGACCCTGTTGATATAGTGAGGATAACTCACCTCGCACTGCCGAAACTCTGAACTGAAGAAGCAGATTCTCGAATCACCGACTCACCGAAAATCCCGAACTAGCCAACATAGCACAAATAAACATTAGGCCTAGCACAATACTCTTCCAAGGGTAAATTGACCATTTTACCCCTAACTCAATCCGACACAACACTAGGTAAGCCCCCAAGCCCACCAATGGCCCAAAGTCCAAAAGTCTGAAGCAAAGTCCACTACTGGCCCAATTTACTAAATTGGGCCCACCTCACCAAATGGGCCTAAACTCAAGATCCATAACAACCAATGAGCCCACAATACTCTAACCATAATGTCCAGTCACGGCCCAAAATCCAACAGCCCAAATAACAGCCCAAACCCTAAGGCCCAAAATGAAAATCCAATAGAGGGAGTACGCTGGGCGTACCCTCCTTGGTATGCTTGGCGTACACGCCGATTCGCAACAGGGGATCGGGGCACTGACTCGCTACGCGGGGCGTACTCACATGTTACGCGGGGTGTAACCTCATAGCTCAACAACATCACATAACGTCTTAATGGTTAAAGCTCTTAAGCCCAAATTTCAGATCCTTAGGCCAAATATGCCTAAGATTCATAAAGTCTCAAACTTTATCACTTGGGACGTCAATAAAACTCTTAATCCAACGTCTTAATCCATTAAGACCCACATATCTCACACATGGAACAACCACAGCCCTTGGGACCTCATTTTTCTCACTCAAGACCTCTCCAAAGGTCTGAAAGGACAGATAATCTCGACCAACTCAAAACATGCATCAAAATGAGGACTTTTGGGACAAGAATGGTGTCAAAGCTTCACAACACATAGATCTACACAATATGAATGTCAAGTAAGAAGCTTTATACCTCAAATAGGCTCCAAAGGATGATGTCTTCCCAGATCTATAAGCTCCAACCGTTTCTCTCCTTCTTTGACAACTTCTTCTTTCTTCCTTTATGCTCTCCTTTGCTAATCCAAGCTTTCCAAGACCAAACACACCAAATCAAGGAGGTGGGACGGCTATCTTAGGGTTTCTGAGGTTAAGGGAGAGCTTATGGAGGCTAGGGTATGCACCAACATGTTCCTTATATAGTGGCTGACCCTAAATTTAGGGTTTTAGAACTCTGAGAGTACGCTTGGCGTACCTCTAGTACGCTGGGCGTACTCAACCTTGCACCCGCGTCCACTTACGCCTTACGCTGAGCGTAATCCCAGCTTACGCTGGGCGTACTCGGCGAGTCCCCAAAATTTCATACTTGGCCCTCATTATTCCACTTTTCCCACAAGATGATCAAAATACTATTTCTCTTAAATCCCGGGGACTCACATTTTGATACTCTTAGGGACGGGGCGTTACAATTCTCCCCCACTTAAATTAGGCTTCGCCCTCGAAGCCTTCGGCATATCTACTCCAGAACTTCTCCCGCCACGCACCACCTAGCATTAACCCAACCAGGTTCCTCAAGACGCAACCATCGAAACCCGAAACTCACTTTCTCCTTTCTAGCGGTCTCCTGACTACCGCCTCAAGCCGGCCACCGGCTTCACCCTTTGATAACCACACTTATCAACCGAGTACCACTCCATGGCACTTTTCTCGATCATGATCACAACAATCACTTGGCTCTTACGAGCTAGATATAACCCTGAACCACCGGGTTCCCGATCCGAGTCCAACTCTAACCATCCCATGCTTTCAGAATAACACATTCTTCAGCCTCAGAGCAACTCCCATGAGTTCTCCTCTTGCAATCGCATGCACATGCTGCACTAGCTCTAACACCCTCGGGTTAGGAAAACCCGTCACACTGACGACACCTCCAAACATCCCCCAGGATGAACCACCACTACATACATAATTCCTCGATCAGAATCAAACTGGGAGTCCAAGACTCCATCCCTGCGTCCCTTCCGAGACTCTTGGCTCTACACCCGCAGAATTCCTTCCGCGACCTCAATAGACATCCAAACCGGATGTGATCCCATACCACTGCCGCAATCACGCTGCTCAATGACCATAATTAGACCACTCCAATCATAACTTTGCATTGCTGCTTTCACTTCCGTGAATTTACACTCCCTCTCTGAGCTACCTTCCTCTCTCTTTCCTAACCAAGGAAATCCACTTGGCCGCCTTGTCACTGCGACAAGTGCCACGGTGCTCGCCCAACGCTACACCACTCCCTTATAGTATAACCGCTATCCATGCAACACACATGCTCTGAATCTGCTCGCGAGGACTCTCGAGTCCATGCACTATCTCCACTAATCAAGATCAATCCCCAGGGCCAGACCTTCTAAAGTTAACACATCGCAACATACTCAATCCATTTCCTCGAACCGGTCTAACAATACCTGCAGAGTCTTCAGCATGACTGGACCGCCTTACCAGGCCTTCAACCAATCTGGACCACTCTCAGAACCTTCAGCCAATCTGGACTACCCTCCAGGGCCTTCAGTCTGGCTGGACCGTTCTCCGAGCCTTCGTTCTGACTGGTACGCCTACCGGCCTTCAGTCTATCTGGACCGCTCAACTAGGATTCATCATTCCGAGTTATCTCTCCGGGAAATTCCTCCCATGCATACTGTTCTAGCCCTCTAGGGGTTTCGAACTCTATCTCCATCATACAAACTCAATCCCAGCCTGATCCCAGGCCCTCCACAATCAAGTACCCTTGGTCTGTATCCCGCCCCGCATGCCTGACACTTACTCATACCAGCCTACGCTCTTGGCTGACAGAATATTGTTGAATCCCAAACAGCTAAACAACCTCACATGCTCATCGATCTTCCGGAGAATTTTCCAATTCTCCCCCACTTATAGCACTGACTATCAATCACCGGTCGCCATCACCGACCTCCCTCAACAACCTTACACAACACAAACACTTACACGCGAATTGTGTCCCGCAAGCACAAACAACCTTCACAAAGTCACATATCAACACTGATCATCCCGAGCTCGAAAGAAACTCAATCTGCGGCTAACCACTCCTCAGAAAGCAGATGCTACCCAACCTTCAAACCAGACGCAAGATTTCCTCTAATAACCCCCATGAATGATAACCAACAAAATTCCCAACACTAACCCATAACCAAACCATAACCCTCAAAGAACAACGAATACCACACCGAAAACCACACAATGAGACTAGCAGATAAACGATACTCCACAATAATCACAAGATAAACAAGACATCAAGAAAGAAACATACCTGTGGCTGCATCCGGCAGTGCTCTGACCTCCTCTGCTGCAAGCTGAAAAGCACGACCCTGAGCCCTTGGAGGCTCCGCTCCACCCTGACCTCCACCCGTGATCCTCAAAGTGGACGGTGCTGGAGCCTGCACCGGTCCTGCAGCAAGCTGTGGACAGTTGACCCTCAAGTGCCCAACCTGATGACAATGATAACAAATCCTCAAATCCCGAACTGGCGTTGACTGCCGACAATCCCTCGCATAGTGCCCCTCCTTTCCGCACTTGCGGCATGCACCACCGGACCTACAAACTCCGGTGTGACCCCTCCCACACTTCCCACAAGCGTGGCTGCTCTGATCTCCCACCCTAGAATCAACGGTCTTGGACCGTTTCGGCGCCGGCTGCGACTTCACCGAAGCCTACCTTAGCTCACGCAACTACAACTCAATCTCTAACTCACGCCGCCTGGCGGCCTCCTGCAACTCCAACAAAGTCTCGCACCTCTGCGTAGACACAAACTGTCTGATATCCCTCTTGAGCATGCTCAAATATCGAGTCATCTGAGCCTGCTCCGAAGCGAACTCAGGGCAAAACATCGCCCTCTCAGTGAACATCCTGGTGATCTCAGTCACCGACTCTGAACCCTACTTCAGCTCAAGGAACTCCTGAGCCAATCTCTCTCTCTCAACCCGCGGAACATAACGAGTGCTGAACATCTCTCTGAACTGATCCCATGAAACCGCAGCCCTCTGCGCATCCGAATATGACCCCGTGGTCAATCTCCACCAATCATTTGCCCCGAGCCTCAACAGGTTCAGAGCACACCTCACCCTCTGATCAGCAGGGCACGAACACGTGAAGAAACACCCCTCCACGTCCGATAACCATCTCATAGCAACAATCGGGTCCTGAACTTCATCAAAGGTAGGAGGCTTTGTATTATCAAAGTCCCGATACTAAAAACCCCTGCCAGCTCCTCCCCCTGCCGCTGCTACAGCCGATGTAGCCGCCGCGGCAGCCGTCTCTGTGAGAGCTGCATAGCGCTCATCAAAATACTCGACCATGGCGGTCTTGATCGACCCAAACAGTTCCGGCAACTCGACCCGGAACAACGCAGCAACCTCATCATGCAGGATCTCACGAATCCTAGTGTCCAACGCTCCTGTGCTCATCTGACCAATAACCTCGGGCGGTACTGACCCGCCCAGAACTCCCTCTCCTGCTCCCGATCCTGACCCGGATCCACTCCCAGCATGCCTCGGAATCTCCATACTGAAAAACACCATAAAATCTCAGATTCTTCCCACTATCCCGGGAACCAACTCTCAATCCAACCCTAGAGGTCATGGTTTCCCCGATACGCGTATGGGTCCTGTGCTTTCAGTAGTACGGGCCCATACTACCTTCCACACCTACCCATATTTGTATGAAGTACTACCACAACACCCTAGTGAAAACATACAAAACAAGCGCTCAACCCTCACTACTAGAGGAACACTGGAAATCTCCCACAAGGAAACCCTAGGCTAACAGGCATCATAAATCAGGCAACATTATCATGAAATCCTGAAGATCCCTAGCCTAGCACTAGCATGTTGTTCTATCAATGCTCAAAACAAATATCATGTATGGTATTTTGGGGTTACTTACTGGCTCCGGCTGATCGTACCTCCGCGTCCTCCTTTACTCACTTTGAAAACCATTTTAAATTCTCTTTTGAAAACCCTCCTCGATTTGAGACTGGAGTTACACGAGTGTTCCTCCAATTCACTCAAACCAAGGCTCTGATACCAACTTGTAACGACTGAAAATTTTCAACCAATTTACTTTTTTTCAAAAACAACCTGATTTCATTAAATTATTACAAAAAGGTTTTCAATACAATTTATTTAGAGTATTCCCAGAATCACATCACAACATAAACATAAGGAGCGGTACGATCATGCCTTCGCCTTGCCACGATCTCCTGAAGAACCTGAAAAACATAAAACCACAACTGTAAGCCCGAAAGCTTAGTGAGATATCCCAAAAATACCAACCACATATACCATACACGCATAACATGCCATATCATATCCGATCACAGAACAGCCATGCACTTCGGGTCTACTGTGTGACTGGTCCGCCGCACCGGCCAACAGTCCACCTGGTCCACCCTCCGAGTCTAGCCATATACATCGAGTCTACAGTGTGATTGGTACGCCCGCACCGGGCCTTCAATCCACCTGGTCCACTCTCTGAGTCTACAGTATGACTGGTCCGCCCGCACCGGGCCTTCAGTCGGCCTGGTCCAGTCTCCGAGCCTCGGCACGTCTGGTCCGCCCTCTTGGCGCCTACAGCCCATCCGGACCGCTCGCTGGGCCTTCGGGACAACCAGTTCACCCTGGGTATCTTGGCCTACAGCACAAAGCAGGACCCGCCTCAACCGAACTCCAGTCCAAACAACCATGTGCACATAAACATACAATCATATAACAATCCGCAGTCAACAAGCCGATCAACAGATCACATAGCATATCATCATCCTAACTAGGATACCGACATAACCGGTCACTCGCATAGCATCACCCTACATATCAGGTTACCGACCTCAACCAGGTGTCTATCATACACCATCCTAGCTACTAGGATGCAACATACCAAAGCAATAACATAACAACAATACCCGGATCTCAATCCGATAAAGGGTCGGCCTTGGTGCCTTAGACCCTGTTGATATAGTGAGGATAACTCACCTCCCACTGCCGAAACTCTGAACTGAAGAAGCAGATTCTCGAATCACCGACTCACCGAAAATCCTGAACTACCCAACATAGCACAAATAAACATTAGGCCAAGCACAATACTCTTCCAAGGGTAAATTGACCACTTTACCCCTAGCTCAATCCAGCCCAACACTAGGTAAGCCCCCAAGCCCACCAATGGCCCAAAGTCCAAAAGTCCGAAGCAAAGCCCACTACTGGCCCAATTTACTAAATTGGGCCCACCTCACCAAATGGGCCTAAACTCAAGATCTATAACAACCAATGAGCCCACAATACTCTAACCATAATGTCCAGTCACGGCCCAAAATCCAACAGCCCAAATAACAGCCCAAATCTTAAGGCCCAAAATGAAAATCCAACAGAGGGAGTACGTTGGGCGTACCCTCCTTGGTACGCTGGGCGTACACGCCGATTCGCAACAGGGGATCGGGGCACTGACTCGCTACGCGGGGCGTACTCACATGTTACGCGGGGCGTAACCTCACAGCTCAACAACATCACATAACGTCTTAATGGTTAAATCTCTTAAGCCCATATTTCAGATCCTTAGGCCAAATATGCCTAAGATTCATAAAGTTTCAAACTTTATCACTTGGGACGTCCATAAAACTCTTAATCCAACGTCTT
This sequence comes from Lactuca serriola, assembly GCF_051521515.1. Classification (NCBI taxonomy): domain Eukaryota; kingdom Viridiplantae; phylum Streptophyta; class Magnoliopsida; order Asterales; family Asteraceae; genus Lactuca; species Lactuca serriola. The sequence continues at coordinate 308,314,354 of NC_136410.1, read as the reverse complement.
AATCCATTAAGACCCACATATCTCACACATGGAACAACCACAACCCTTGGGACCTCATTTTTCTCACTCAAGACCTCTCCAAAGGTCTGAAAGGACAGATAATCTCGACCAACTCAAAACATGCATCAAAATAAGGACTTTTGGGACAAGAATGGTGTCAAAGCTTCACAACACATAGATTTACACAATATGAATGTCAAGCAAGAAGCTTTATACCTCAAATAGGCTCCAAAGGATGATGTCTTCCCAGATCTATAAGCTCCAGCCGTTTCGCTCCTTCTTTGACAACTTCTCCTTTGTTCCTTTATGCTCTCCTTTGCTAATCCAAGCTTTCCAAGACCAGACACACCTAATCAAGGAGGTGGGACATCTATCTTAGGGTTTCTGAGGTTAAGGGAGAGCTTATGAAGGCTAGGGTATGCACCAACATGTTCCTTATATAGTGGCTGACCCTAAATTTAGGGTTTTAGAACTCTGAGAGTACGCTGGGCGTACTCAACCTTGCACCCGCGTCCACTTACGCCTTACGCTGAGCGTAATCCCAGCTTACCCTGGGCGTACTCTGCGAGTCCCCAAAATTTCATACTTGGCCCTCATTATTCCACTTTTCCCACAAGATGATCAAATTACTATTTCTCTTAAATCCCGGGGACTCACAATTAGGTACTCTTAGGGACGGGGCGTTACACCTTGGATCTATGTTTTACTAAAATACTTGCAAATTTGATTTTCCAAGGTTCTTAGCCTAACTAGCATGGCATGGGGAAGTTTGGAACATAATAACAAGTAGAAGAACGTAACTTTTTGTTGTGTTGGATTCCTTGAGAACCTTGTAAGCCTAGCACCTCAAATGTGATGCCTCAAATGTCTCACACAACACCACAACACTTGGAATAACCTTGAGAGAAGCTCACTAACATTCAAAATCGACTAGCCCTCTTATTCTTCACTTGTAGTGCCGATTTTGCTAGTCATGGGGTCTTTATATAGTTGTGTCACAAGTAAGGTTACACCATGTATGTAACGACCAAAATTTTCAACCAATTTAAAACATTTTATTTCATTAAAACACCATTAAGTTCATACATCTTGTTTTCAAAATAGTTTAAACATCAGAGTATCCCCCAGACCCATATCACATAAATCATAAAACATGAGGGGCGATACGATCACGCCTTCGCCTTGCCACGATCTCCTAAAGTACCTGAAACAATACACTGAATTGTAAGCCCAAAAGCTTAGTGAGTTACCCCCAAAATACCAACCACACATAAACATACTCATAATATATCACAAATAGAACAACCATGCACATTAGGTCTACTGTGTGACTGGTCCGCCCGCACCGGGCCATCAGTCCACCTGGTCCACCCTCCGTGTCTAGCCATGTACATCGAGTCTACAGTGTGATTGGTCCGCCAGCACCGGACATTCAATCCACCTGGTCCACTCTCTGAGTCTACAGTATGACTAGTCCGCCCACACTGGGCCTTTAGTCGGCCTGGTCCACTCTCCGAGCCTCGACACATATGGTCTGCCCTCTTGGGGCCTTCAGCCTATCCGGACCGCTTGCTGGGCCTTCGGGATATCCGGTCCGCCCTGGATATGTTGGCCTACAACACAAAGCAGGACCTGCCTCAACCCAACCCTCGTCAAACAACTGTGTGCACATAAAATAATTAATCACATAACAAATCCTTAACCAGACAAATAGTCTAACAGATCACATAGCATATCAACATCCTAACCAGGACTCTGACCTAACCGGTCACTAGCATAACATTACCCTATATACCGGGGTACCGACCTTAACTAGGTCACTAACATAACACCATCCCAAATACCATGATGCAGATCTAGCAAAACAATAACATAACAAACAATACCCGGATTTCCATCAGATAAAGGACCGGCCTTGGTGCCGTAGACCCTGTCGATATAGTGAAGATAACTCACCTGAATGAAGAACCGAACCACGGAAGCACACCCCCGAAGCACTGCCCCAAACTCTAACACCTATTGCCATCAATGGACCATTGACATAAATAACCAATTACCATAACACCCTTAAAGGTCAAAGTCAAAGTCTAGGCCAAAGTCAAACTTCCTGATTGACTCTACTCGCCGACTCAACCTGTTGACTCGTCGAGTCCTTATACTCTGAAAACTCTTAGAACACGACTCAACTCACCGAGTCACCCCAAGACTCGTCGAGTCCAACGATCTCTGAGTCCCATCCTGCTCAACTCACAGAGTCACCCCTCGACTCACTAATTCGAGGCTTTAACCAGAAGATGTTAGGGTTTGCGACCAGACTCGCCAAGTCCAAGGCAATCTTCAACAGACTCGCCGAGTCCATGCTTATGTTCATAAAACTCGTCAAGTACACTCATGTGACTCACCAAGTCTCTCCAGTTCTCAATCCATACAAAGGCTTTTTGAGCCATGCAGGGGCTCCAATCCATAGATCCACTCTTCTACAGTTTAATCCTCACATAAAGTGACAAACTTTACATGAAACCAAGGAGATATAGGCCTAAAACACTCTAGTGCTAGGGTTTATGACAAAGGGGCTTAACCAACAACTCTTAAACAGAAGCTTTATGACATTTTGGACCATCACAAGCCTAGATCGGAAGTAGCAACCTCGTATCTAAGCCTTTAACTCGAAATAGCTCTCAGTCATACCAAAAATGCCCCAAATCTCAAATGATAATAGATCTAGATGCAAAAGAGCCCAAGCAACAGATTATTACCTCCAATATATGCTCCTACTGAAGTAGATCCCGGATCTACACCGCTTCTTTGCAGCAAGCCTCTTGATCTTCAAGCCCCTTTCCAATATTTTCTCCTCTAAAGCTCTATTCTCTCTATTAATGGAGTCTCACTCGATTCTAGGGTTTCTGGATCTCAAAAGGGTAGCAAAGAGGCTGAGGGTGGGTTATAATGTGCTTTATATAGGGCACAACCCCCGGGATTAGGATTTTCTCTCTTCAGCACCAACTCGTCGAGTCCAAGCCGCTGAGTCAGCGAATTGGCAACTTAAACCCGCGACAGAATCCCGCTCCGACTCGGCAAGTAAGCATGCCTACTCATCTAGTCCCTTTCCTTAATTTACACTTTAAGTCCTTCAATAGCACCTCTGGAATTTGGGGTGTTACAATGTAAACCCTAATTGTCATGGTTTTCCATATTCCATGATCCATGGGTTTATAACCTCCATGGACTATCCATGGAGCCCCTTATGGGTTCAACCCAATTCATATAAACCATGGATCATTAGCCCACTATACAAGAATAGATTATTTACACAATCAACCTTATATATTTAATTAATCTCTTTTTGATCACTTAATTAATTCTTTGATCAATACTAATTAAATAATATTATTAATATATTAAAACTTATAATATATTAATAATCCTTAAGTGTCATTTCTCTCATTTAGTCTATCCAAATGTTGCAATGCCATGAAACCCAAATGTACCATGCCAACCGGGTCAAGTAAATTCCAAGAATAGTTATGAACTTAGACACCTAATCCAACAACTACATGGACCATTTATGATGTTTTTTTCTTTTTATAAGAATATTAATAAATATAAAAATGTGATTATGACCCAACTAGACATTTTTTGTAGGTATTTTTCAAAATATAGATATAAAAAGTGTTTCCACAAATAGACATACATTCCACGGAGGTTCCTCCATGGTCTCCGTAGAATTAGGGTACACTCCGCGGAATGGTCATATGGTTAATTTAGTAGAGGAATGTGCGTAAAGTTGACGGATCGAATCATCAGAAGGAGCTCAACATAACTGTTTTTCAGCGTTCATTACTCAGAAGAAGCTCTGCGGAACTATGCTTCAGTTTTTTTTTATGCCATAACGATTCCTCAGAGCATATGTTCATTCTGCAGAGCTTTCGGAGGTAGCTCTGTAAAATCCATGTCTATACGTGGGAAGAGCATATATATATATATATATATATATATATATATATATATATATATATATATATATATATATATATATATATATATATAGACAAAATTGCAAAAATGGTCCCTGTGGTATGCATTTTTTTGGGGTTTTGGTCCAAACCACGAGTTTTTTGGATTGGTGGTCCTTTTGAGCTAGTTTGCTTGTAATTTTGGTCCCTCGGAAAACTTAAAAGACTAAAATGCCCTTTCTGATATATTTTATATATTTTTTCTATTTAATTTAAAGAAAAAAGAAAATAAATAACTAATTTGGGCCCACTTATCTCTCTCTCTCTCTCTCTCCCTCTCTCTTTTTCACCCAAACACCCCCTTTTGATGTTGTTGCTTCCCCTCTATGGGTGTGCCACTGGAACAGAAAGAAAAAGCATGAGGGAGTTGTCGGAGCAACCTTCCTTACCACATCAGATGACGGGATCGCCTCCTCATCAACTCCATTGCAAATCGCCACCATAAGACAAATTGCCACCACCTCTGCAACTCCCTTCCTCCCTCATTTTCTTTCCTGTTGATTAATCACCCCAAACACCCTACGATCACTTCGAGCGCTACCCCACATCCATAGCCGACAACAAAAAAGGAATGTAGCAGGGAAGAGCACCGGAGCAGCCTTATTGCCACCACCATCTTCACCCCTCACCACCACCATTGCCCTGTTCCAGCCATCACCTTCGATTGTTCAACTAACCCATGAAGGCGAAGAACCCCCCTCATTCATCTTTTGTGTTACAGGACAAAAACAACCCCTCTCACCATTAATGGTGGCGGAAGCAATCGCCGTTTCTGCTACTCTTGAGTGTGTGTCATCTACAACACAGGAAGGAAAAGAGGATTGATCGGGAATCAAACCAATAGTGACTGTCGGTGGTCCTGAGGAGTTCAATCAAGCAATAAGGGTGAAAATCAAGACTTATTGTGGTTGTGTTTGGTCTGTAAGTCAAACGAAAGGGAATGAGTCTTCGATTCCCATCTGATCGGAGACGAAAAGGGACCACAAACAACATCTTCTTTCTTTCTTCTTTTCCTGATTCACTATGAAACACGAAGAAGGAGTCGATTTTTCCAGTGGTTCAAGCCTTCAATCGGGGTTGTAGGGGTTGAGAAGGGTAGCAACAGCCGGAGAGGGTGCTTGTGGTGGTGTTTCTCGGCAGATGGCGAAAGGGAAGGGGATATGGAAGTGGCGGCAGTGGGGAATCAGGGAAACATCATCGATGATTCTAGTTCTTTGACAGGGGAAGGAGACGAACGGGATGACAGTCGTTGAGAAAGATGTGAAGGGGTATCGGAACAGTACAACAGCAATTCCGGGCTTGTTTAACAGCGGGTGTTGGGGCTGCTACTACCGACGAAGAATCACCGGTCCATTCCTTCTTTTTCATTGGTTCTACTATGAGAGTGGGTGTTTTGGGTGATGGATCATCAGGAAGAGAGAGAGAGAGAGAGAGAGAGAGAGAGAGAGAGAGGCCCGGTTTTATATTTAATAATAATAATAATTTTAAAAAGTGAAAGAAAATGAAAATTAAATTCATTAAGGGTATAATAGTCTTTTTAATTTGGACAGGGACCAAAACTACATGTAAACTTGCTCAAAAGGACCACCAATCCAAAAAACTCGTGGTTTGGACCAAAACCCCAAAAAAATGCATACCATAGGGACCATTTTTGCAATTTTGTCATATATATATATATATATATATATATATATATATATATATATATATATATATTGGAAATCATATATTTGGATCATAATCCCTATAAAAACAGACTTAGGGGTAAAACCGTACATTCATGACAAATATCGAAAGTCTTTTTTGCCTCAAGTTAATACCATCCATTTGATGACCCGATGAAGCAGTTCGGGTCGGGTTTCTTTGTTGGCTATTTGTTCTAGTGTGCGTCATAGGCAATAGCTTATCTCCGTTCACAAATTTCCTATCTTTGTTCTTTAAAAGCAAAGTGGAAAAAAACACTACCAGTTGTCCTGATTCTCGATCATATCATAAAAAAGTCTTTTCTAATTATTCGAATTCTGCTTTCAATTCAAGAACTGAAATCAACAGCAAGATAGATTAATCAACAATGGAAGCAGCTTACTACATACGAAGACACCACAGGCATAACCCTAACGATGAACAGTGCATTTCTGTTGTCGTTAAACACATCAGAGCTCCTGTTGATATCGTAATCTCTCGCCCTTTCTCTTCCCTATTCTTATTACTTTATGTTTCGATTGAATCTGACATGTTTGTGTTTCGTGTTCATTTTTTGTTGAATTCAATCAGTTCCATAGCGGATCAGGGCTTATACTAGACTTTCTACTTTTAAGTACCCTAAGAATGAGAAATTGACATGAATTTTGTTACTAATAAATCACCATATGATTTTAACAGCGTCTGTGGTTAATCCTACAAGTTTGCTACTGCATCAACAGCGATATACTGATATGTATACTTTTGATCTCAAAATCAGTCTTCAAAAAAGAAATCAACATTTCTAGTACCTGTTTTCATGATTTACACAGCTTCATATCACTTAACACAAAGATCTGAAACATTTCATTTGCTTCAATTTCAATTAATCAAGTATCAACCTCTGTTCGTTAACAGTTTGATTCAATTTTCTTTTTCAGGTTTGGTCGTTAGTTAGGAGATTTGATCAACCTCAAAAGTATAAGCCATTTGTGAGCAGGTGTACTATGCATGGGGATCTTAACATAGGCAGTGTTCGACAAGTGAATGTCAAATCAGGGCTTCCTGCCACCACCAGTACTGAAAGGTTAGAACTTCTTGATGATAACGAACACATCCTTGGCATCAAAATCGTTGGTGGTGACCACAGACTAAAGGTATATGATTAAAATCAAATTCTCTATCTCAGAATCTCCATTTTTTTTATGTTATCCAAATATTCATCTTTTTTCTGAAACTTTTGCAGAATTATTCCTCAATTCTGACTGTTCATCCAGAGATAATAGAAGGAAGATCAGGAACATTAGTGATCGAGTCATTTGTGGTGGATATTCCTGATGGAAACACAAAGGATGACACGTGCTACTTTGTGAAGGCGTTGATTAACTGCAATCTTAACTCTCTTTCAGAAGTGTCTGAACGGATGGCTGTGCAGGAGGACCAGAGAGGGTAGCCAAGCATCTTGTGGGTCTTAATAAAAGTATTAGTGTTAGTGTTAATGTCTCATTGCATTTAAACTTTTTTATTTTTTTTTAATTGAAGCATTTTCTGCATTAAGCTATGTAAATATAGTAGAAAAAGAAGCAGCTCATTGTTTGCAGAACGTTGGTGAGGGTCTGTGAACATTTGGTAGTTGATGCTGATATTTGTTATAAATAATAATATTATATGGTGGTGTTTTTACTTTTTATGCAAAATCTACTGCTGTTTGAGTATTTTTTTCTATTTTAATTTAATTTAATTTAATTTTCCAATACTTTTTATAAATAATATTTGGTGGGCCAGCATTGCACGAGAAGTCTAGAAGGCACCAGTGACTTCAGTTTTCGTGTTTAGGTGGAACTCGACTGTACTGCATTTATACATGATGGCGTACGTAAACATATTCTAAAAATTATATATATATATATATATATATATATATATATATATATATATATATATATATATATATATATATATATATATATATATATATATATATATATATATATATATAAAGAGTTTGATCATTTGGTTGAATTTAGTAATCATATAATTGAATACATACAAATATAAAAAAGTTAAAAGCTGAAAAGGGGTGCAATAGAAAAGTACGAGTGAATTTAATTTTATTATTTTATAGTGATTTCCGCGTGTAAATAAGAAGCAAAAAAATGGTGAAACCTAAAATTTTCCACTATATGATATTTAAGTTGTTTGTTGATGTCGACTTGGGTGGATCTTTTAAGCATATCACTATCAACACTTTACCAAAAAAATTGTATATAAATGTCATGATGATATAATTTTGGCAGTTTCAGTCGTAACTTTTAAAATATTAGTACAACTTATCTTTGTAGTTTCAAACTCAAACATATTGTTAAATTTATGTGAAATGACCATTTTCGCTTCCATTTATTGTTTTGTAACTTCTGTTTATTATTTTCTGTATTTATTAAGAGGCCAACCACACCATAGTTAAGCTTAATAACCTACAAAACACAATGTTCTTCCCTAATAGAGGAATAATTATAAATTCCATTAGGTAATTCTAAATTAGAATTGCACAAACAACAATAACTTTCTGAAGCTTAATATGATAGTGATTGAATTTAATCCCACGAGATACCACATGAATTTGAGGGGATATTTCAGCAAGGTAGCTATGGATGAGCTTGACTATTTTGACTTTGGGAGCAGGGTCAACAAATTAGACATCTAGAAAGCCATGCGCGTAACCATGATCAACAGCCTAATCTTGCATCTTGAAGATTTTTATGAGTTCTTGAACCAAATCAACATCAAGATCAGAAACCAATGTGTTCTGCATCCGTTGACCAATTGGTTGACTCAACTTGTGCCTCAGGGTTTCCCCACAGTCCAAACAAACATATCCATGTGATAAAGGATATGTTTCGTACACAACATTTTTTCTTCATACATAAT